>NC_134533.1:125642811-125951918 GCF_050624435.1 Tenrec ecaudatus | reverse complement strand
GGAAACTTAGTGCCAGAAAATGGTACTTTCCTTCACACTCCCATGGAGACTCTGCAGAGGTACACACTCTGGGAATTACAAACCTGTTTTCTGGGGCATCCAAAAACTTTATGAGAATTATTAATAAGTTTTACTGTGTGTTTCCTCAGATGTGAAGTTTTTATTTTCTCTGTCCTACTTGCCTTTAATGTCTAGGTTTATTTACATGATTCAAAATCTTCTGAAATGACATTCTGCTTTGGCTTTTGACAGAGATAATTTCTGATTGTGGAGGCAAATTCTAGGGTCATGTTATTTTGTGGATATTTAGTAGGGGTGTAAGAAAATATTGGATATACAGTATTTACAACAGTAGATTATTTTCTTGATCCAGGGTGAACCTGAAAAATAGTAATAGTTTTGAAACATTTTCTGTCCAGACCTGAATGTTTAAATTAGGAAATCAGATTTTTCAAAAGCTCTTTAGATCAGTACATACTGATGCTTTGAGCTACTAACCACAAGGTCAGCAGTTCAAACCTGCCAGCCACTCTGCAGATGAATTTCTCTAATCCTGTAACTATTTATAGCCTCAGAAACCTAAAAGAGGAGTTTTTGCCCTGTCCAAGGAGGTCACTATGAGTCAGAAATGACACGAAGGCAGTGAATTTTTAAATATATGTATATATACTATATTAATATTGACACTACTGTGGGGGATAGGTCCTTCTGTCTTGTTATTTTTTAACTAAGTACTTTTATTGAGGGCTCTTACATCTTTTATCACAATCCATACAGTCACCCATTCTGTCAAGCACATTTTTACATGTGTTGCCATCATCATTTTCAAAGCATTTTCTTTCCACTTAAACCCTTGGTATCAGCTCATTTTTTCCTTCCCCTCCTTCTCTCATGAATCCTTGATAATTTATTATTTTATTTTTCATGTCTTATAGCAACCACTTTCTCCCTTTACCCACTTTTCTGTTGTCCATACTGCTGGGAGGGGGGTATATGTCGATCATTGTGATGGGTTCCCTTTCTCCCCCCACCTTCCCCTTACCCTCTTGGTAGCACTACTCTCATAATTGGTCCTGAGGGGTTTATCTGTCCTAGATTCCCTGTGTTGCGAGCTCTTCTGTGTAACAGTGTACATACTCTGATCTAGCTGGATTTCCAGGGCAGAATTAGGGTCATGATAGTGGGGGAGAGGAAGCATTAAAGAACTAGAGGAAAGTTGTGTTTCATCGGTACTATACTGAACCCTGACAAGCTTGTCTCTTCCTAGTGACCCTTCTGTAAGCAGATGTCCAATTGTCTACAGATGGGCTTTGGGTTTCCACTTCACCCTCCTCCTCATTCACATAGATATTTTTGCTCTGGGTCTTTGATGCCTGTTACCTGATCCCATCAATATCTCATGATCATACAGGCTGGTGTGCTTCTGCCATGTGGGCTTTGTTGGTTCTCAGCTAAATGGCCTCTTGTTTATCTTCAAGCCTTTAAGAGCGCAGACGCTCTCTATCTTTTGATAGCTGGCGTGTGACAATCCATCCCTTGCCCGCTTGGCACAATTCTTTGGCCATATATATAATTTTCAAAAAAACAATAATAAAATCACATCTGTACCTAATAGGATAAAACTAAAATGCATACAATTCAAAAGTGTGCCACCCTCATTTAACATTTTATAAGTGAACAAAACAAAAATATCTAATGTCTGACAATTGTAGTTAAGAAACACCTAAATCCTATAATCTAGGGGTCCTCAAAGTTTTTAAACAGAGGGCCAGTTCACTGTCCCTCAGACCTGTTAGAGGGCTGGACTATAGTTAAAAAAACAAAACAAAAAACTCTGAACAAATACCTATGCACACTGCATATATCTCATTTTGAAGTAAAAAAAAAAAACCAAAATGGGCAAAAACACCCAGTGGCCTGGATAAATATCTTCAGTGGGCTGTATGTGGCCTGTGAGCTGTAGTTGGAGGACCCCTGCAATCCTATGAATATATTTCCCCACCTATGAAAGTTTGTAAGTCAACATCATGCTTTCATCAAAAGGATGGGTATCAAATTTCTATAATGCCCACTTACATCAACCCAGTGCTCTGAGGAGACAATCATATTTTTCTACGTGAAGAATCTTCATTCCAGTTGTTACCTTGTGAAGTATGCACCCATAAGCAAAGTCAAAGCAGGACAGGCCTTCCATAGGCCAGCAACAATATGCACCAGTTCACAGGCTCAAAATTTTTTCATCTGGTTGAATTCTGGTCACCTCAATGTGGGCTGCCTCACTTAACCTAACCAGAGTTTCCATTGGTCACCTTGCCTTAGGTCATGGCCTCAGCACAAATTCTCAACAAGCTTAGCACCCTTGTGCTAGGTCAAGAACTTCAGATCAGTCAACCTGCTCTTGTCTTCTCTAGTTCCTGTAAACCAAGTCCACAGGTATCAGTGGCCAGACTCAACCCATCTCTTTAATGCTACCTTACAGCTACTTCTGCTCAACAAGTGGATCCAGGTGGTCACCTAACAAGCCTTTCAGGCTGCCACAGGGTCTCTTTATGGATCCATCCTAGAGAGGAATTTTCTTCATGGTTCCAGATTTTTCCAACTTCTGACAAAGACCACTAGTTCAAACTTCAAATTCCAAAGAGTCCATTTTTCTTCACTCTGTCAACAGTCCCCTAGGGAAAAGGCTCTTGGAATGCAAATATCCTGAGTACTCCAAAGCACTGGGTGGGGCATATCTTTCAGAGCCTTCTCTGCAGCCCTGTCCTAAGCCCATCTAGCAATCAAATTAAAGGCTTGAAGCAAGTGGGCTTACAAGCTCTGTATTTTATACTTCCCCAAATCATTTCTATAAATCATCAGCAGGAAAAAAAATCAGTACAAACAAAGTAGAATCAGATACTAAGCTCAATTCTTAAAACAGTCAAGTTCAATCCTTATTTAGCTTATCTAAATTCTTATCTAAACTATTCAATTTATACCAAAATATGGGATTAGGTCTCTGAGAACATCAAACCAGATACAGGCTTTCTGTCAGACATTTTGACCTTATGTCACCATTTTCCTTAAGCAGCATAGTTTCTGAGAAATTCAAATGGCGATTTCTACCCCTGAGCTGAAAATTTAAACAACATTAATTTTTGCCATTTCAAACAGGAATAACCAAAAACTACAACCAAACATAATAATCAAAACTTTAATTTCCCATGTTCTTTCCAGACGTGAATCCAGTAAACTGCATGTACATATCTGACTTCTGGCTAGCCAAAGAAGAAACACTACCATGAGGCAGAAGTCAAATAACCATCCACTCTCCATCTTTATGATTTGATTCTCTAGTACCCTACTCTTGGTATCATTGTGTATTAGTCTGGATTGACTAGAGAATCAAATCCACAGAAACTCATATGTATATGAGAGAGAGTTTTATATAAAGGCTAAGTGTACATACAGTAGGAAAGCATCCCAAACCAGTCCAATCCAAGCCCATAAATCTGACAGCCATATGTTCGACACTGATATACAAAGTCCTCCTCAAACTCACAAAGCACACAAAATGATGCAGAATGCAAGATCACAGGCCAGTGGGTAAAAAGTCTTTGAATCCAGTGGCGGTATTAGCATCTCAACACTGGCAGGGGTGTCCACATGGCTTCTCCATCACTCAGGGCTGCATCAGGTCCATGTAGCTTCTCCTCAGGGATGCCTCGCAGGAAGTGAGCCTTGCCAAGCCTAGCCATTTATCTCTCCGCCCTTTAATGAAACCACTGTTCAATTAATCCCACGTGTTCATTTGCCAGGTTGGCACAATAAAACTATCAAAGCCGGGCATCATCAGCTTTCTTCACCACATTTCCTTATGTACCCATTTTGCCTTCAGCGATCATGTCAGGAACATGAGCATCACAGAATGCAAGATTATTAGAACAAAGTGTTCCTGTGTTGAGGGAGTACTTGAGTCAAAGCCCAATGTCAATCTGCTACCTTAATACTTAACATATAAATATAAGTATATAGATCTATTTCCTTATCATTATATATAAATATACTCACATATGTACATGCCTGGATTTAGACCTCTATAAATGCCCTTTGCCTTCTAGTTCTTTCCTCTATCTCCTTTTCCTTTCCTCTTGTCCCACTATCATGTTCAGCCTTCATTTGGGTTTCAGTAATTCCTTGCTATTACACTGCCCTTGATTAAAACCCACTAGCATCTTAGGTCCTTCTCTCCATTCATTTAAGTTTACTTGCTGTTCCCTTGTGCCTGGGTTGGTTAACCACACCCTTTCCTTTCTCCCACCTCCCTTTCTCTCATGTCCCCCCAGGAACCATCGGGCCCGCTGTTTTCTTCACCAAATTGTTTATCCTGCCAATCTTATCTAGACATGCAGACATCTAGATATGCAGAGACATTAATAAGTCAAAAACAAGGCAAAGCCAACCAGAACAACAAAGACAAAACCAGCAAAACAAAAACATAACCTCAACAAAATAACAAACAAAAATAACAACAACAACAACAAGGCCAATGACAAAAAAGGAAAAGTCTATAAATAGTTCCAGGTTTGTTTTTTGACCTTAGGAGTAAGTCTGAAGGGGTGCCATACTCTGTCCCCAAAGTTTATTTTTGGTATCCCCTGGGGACTTTATTGCTTGGCTCCCTTGCTGGTCTGTTGCACGCACTTAGTGTTTTGCCCGAGTGTGATGGCGTCAGAGCGGGCACAATTCCCACAATGTCTCCAGTGTTGTCCCCAATAGTGCTATGGTTCTGGGATAGACATAGTCTTGTGGTAGGGCTGGCCCTATGGTCCTCTATGTGCATTGTCTTCTCTGAGCAGGAATATCATCCTACCCATTCTCCTTCCCTCTTTGTTTCTCCTGTGTGCTCTGATCAGACATGTTCCTCTCCCTGAGCTGTAACTTCAGTGCTGTCCTCTGAAGGCCATTCTTCGGGGAGGTGGTGGGTGGGAATTCACATAGTTTGGGATTGGTGCGGTCCTTCTGTTTTTACACCTGTTACTCCTTAGCAAGTTAGAATGCCTTTTCTCTTCCCCTGCCCTTTTTGTCTAAATTGTGAGTAGAACACCTCCTATTAAAATGTCCTATAGAGAAACCTATTCATATAATTCTTATCTACAGATGGTATTATAAATGAAAACATATACCGTATATACTCATGTATAAGCTGAGTTTTTCAGTACATTTTTAATGTAGTTTTTATGGTAAAATTAGGTGCCTGGCTGATATTTGGGTCCGCTTATACTTTGCAAGTTTGCAAGTTACTGGGATTAATTCTAGCCAATTCTAAGTAGAAATGGCCAGGTGGCACAGTAAAAATGGCCACTTGCAACAAGATTAGCCACTCAACTACCATTGTCTATTACAATCTCAGAAACAGTGGCAAACAATTTCAGCTGTATCCTCTGAGGTCAATATGTTATAATTAACTTGACAACCAGGTTTATTAAAAAGTAAAAATATAGCCATTTTAAAGAATCCCAGAAAGTTAAATTTATATAAACAAAAAACTTTAAATGTAATTAAACTTTATTTCAATAATGTCTTGTGGTTCATAAATTATTTAAGATCTTTCAAGCAATTTACTGATATTAAAATTGAGTTAATAATGTTTGTTGTAATTTCAAGCTCATATTTTTGAGAAAAGATTTATCTACGTTCAAGTCTACTAAACAACCTGTTTATTTTTCCTATCCGTTTTCATTTTTCCTAATTATAAAGGGTTATTAAAAGAGATATACAAGAACATTGCGGGAAGAACTCATTAATGGTAAATCTATTTGATTAAACCAAACTTCACTCCTCTGACGGAAAGCTTAATTAAGTTCTTTAGGGGGGATATTAATATTAACAAAGAATTGGATTTTTTTGCCATTAGAAAAAAAAATTTATTGCTAAATAGAAAATATGATTCATTCTTTGAATGTATGGCTTCCAGGTAAAGGGTAGATATACAAAACATGTTGGTTTGGATATAAAAACTACATGTTGAATTTAAAAGGGGTGATAATTCGGCATTTCTATTACTGACAACTCAAAACTTCATAAAAAGTCATAAACCTAAACTTACTTCCTATTTTGAAGTTAGCTTAACTGTGTGTTTGCCATATTTGCTTTGTTCTTCACTACAACTTTCCTGGGATTTTTTGTTTTCTCATGACATTTTTATTGTTCTAAAACAAGAAATGGATAGGGCTTTTGGCCAAGAGGGTCATCTAAGACTATTCCACCCTTGAGGCATTAAAACACCTAAGGCGATTTACTCACACTTCATTAATGTTCCTCTTAGTGTTTTATCTGATTACTATAGTAGATATTTATATGTTGTGATAATCATTTTGTTTAAGATAGTCTTAATGGTTTTGATTTCTAACTTTTTAAAAATCTATTTACTACAGGCTTAAAATTTACCATTTAACTTCATGCCATTTCCAATTACTGTAGGCATCCCTTGATTTAAAATTGTGTACCATATTCAAATAGTAAAAAACAGCATTTCAGCCGGTCCCATGTGAAGGACCATGTGATAAGAGCTGTATGAGCCCCTAATAAAATGATTTTTTTAAAAACTTGTATTTTGTTATTTTTCAGAGAGAAAAAGAAAGTAGTTGTCTTAAAGCACAATGTCTGGTTATACTAGAATGTGAAGAGCTAGTAAAGGCTAACATGAGAGAGTGTGGTAAGGTCTGAGGGGAAGTGAACTTTGCTTTGGTGTAGAGAACAAGAAAAATGAAATGTTTTAAAACTTGTATGATATTGGATCAAATTTGGTGGATTTATTCTTAAAATGGAAAAAGGCTGGTGAGTTACCACAAAATGTTCCATGAGTGATAATTCTGCAAAAGCAAAGGGAGCATAGTCTTATAAAGTGGTTAAGTAAACCTAGCATCCTACATCATGGCCAGTTTATAAAAGTGATCAGTTCAAATAAATGTTAATCATCATATTAAGTACATTTGGCCATTAGAAGTAAAGTTGAGAAAAGATTGTGAATTGACCACCCCAAATATTTCTTAGTGGTATAACTGAGAAACAATGATAGATGGTCCGGTACCTTAAGTTTTGCATAATATCTGAAACTTTTAAGCATTTTATTTTGAGATATTTCCTTTTGGTCTGACATTCCTTCAGCCTTACACTGACTCAGGAATTTTCAAATTACCGTATATACTTGTGTTTCAGCAGAGTTTTCACAG
The DNA here is from genome assembly GCF_050624435.1 of Tenrec ecaudatus. Lineage (NCBI taxonomy): Eukaryota > Metazoa > Chordata > Mammalia > Afrosoricida > Tenrecidae > Tenrec > Tenrec ecaudatus. The sequence goes on along the minus strand of NC_134533.1, from coordinate 125,944,704 downwards.
GTCAGTGGTATCCCAGCGAGGTGTAACATCTCGCTGTCCCCCACCCCCCAGTAACAGGACAAGCGCCTGTTTGATTGCCCTTCCCCACTGACACTGCAGGACTTTGAATGTTTGTTTACTCGCATCTAACCAATCAGAGCCGTCCTATGACATGTATCTTTGAATAAGCCTTTTAAAGACCGTGTGCGAAGGATGTGGCATGAATGGATATCACCTGGTCAAGCCCGATTAACAAAAGGAGGAAATCTCATGAAGCCTGACATAGAGTTAACAGCAAAGTGGGTTCGAGATGCGTGGGAAGACCTTCCAGAAGACATGGTGCCACGTGCCTTCCAGAAATGTAGTATTAGTAATGCTGTGGATGGCAGTGAAGACTGCGCTTTGTATGAAAATGACAGCAGTGATGGCGATGACGGCGATCTCAGTGAAGACAGCGTCTATGATGACCTCACACCAGCTGAAGCTCTGCATTGGGATACGGATGATGATGAGGAATCCAGTTTTGAAGGATTTTAACTCTTTACATTTAAGCTCGGTTGCTGATTGAGCTCAGGGACTAGTACTCTAAAATTATCATTGTTGATACCTTATTGTTTTTGTTGAATCTATTTTCCATGTACTGTGCTGGTTTACTAATGTTAAATGACTTGTTGTCCTTTTACTTGTTTTTTATTTAAAATAAATATTTAAATACATTACCCCACTGATGTCTCAATTTTTAGTAATTTTATTTTCATTTGTTTTGATTATTGAAACTCACCAATAGCATCTGCATTTTCCACCCTAGGCTTTTACTTAAGTCAGTCAGTTTTTCTGGTTTCGGTCGGCTTATACACGAGTATATATGTTAAGTTTTCCAAAGAAATATACACATCACTATAGATTAACCATGGCCTTAGCAAGTTGTGTCATCTACACACTAATTTTTTTTTAAACAACCCATTTATTTATCTTGTGGATCATTTATATTTATTTGAAACAATATACTATGATTCTCTTTGTTCTTCTATACTACATGATATAATATGGTCCTAAACAAACTAAAATAAATATATATTTAAATAAATCATTTTATTGGGGACACATACAATTATTAATACAAGCCATACATCCATCCATTGTGTCAAGCACAGGAAATAAATATTTTAATAACACGAAAAACAACAAGTCCACCACCATGGAGTTGACTTTAACCTACAGCAACACCATAGGACAGAGTAGAACTTCACCACAAGCTTTTCAGAACTATAAATCTTTTTTAAAAAGTTTTAAACAGTTTTGTTGGCACATAATCCATGTTATCATATAATTCAACAGTTCATTCATTCATTCTTTCTTTATTTATTAAAACCCTTTTATTAGGGGCTCATACAACTCTTATCGCAAGCCATACATACATCAATTGTGTAAAGCACATCTGTACATACATTGCCCTCATCATTCTCAAAACATTTGCTCTCCACTTAAGCCCTTGGCATCAGGTCCTCATTTTTCCCCTCCCTCTCTGCTCCCCCTCCCTCATGAGCCCATGATAATTTGTAAATTATTATTTTGTCCTATCTTGCCCTGTCCAACGTCTCCCTGGCCATCACCCACTTTTCTATTATCCGACCCCCAGGGAGGAGGTCACATATAGATCCTTGTAATCGGTTCCCTCTTTCCAACCCACTCTCCCTCTACCCTCCCAGCATCGCCACTCACACCATTGGTCCTGAAGGTATAATCTGCCCTGGATTCCCTGTGTTTCCAGTTCCTATCTGCACCACTGTACATCCTCTGGTCTAGCCAGACTTGCAAGGTCGAATTCGGATCATGATAGTATGTATGTGTGTGTATGTGGGGGTGGTGGTGGTGGTGTGAGGGGTGGGTTTGGAAGAATTTAAGAACTCGAGGAAAGTTGTAATTTTCATCGGTTCTATCTGCTAAGATCATCTGACAAAGAAATTCCCAACAAAAATGGGACTAAATTGGTTACAAAACTAACATCCAAAGGGGGACCCCACCAGTCTAAACCAAAATTACTAGAACTCAAAGGTGATGGGGTTTATAAATATCAGGTACTGAAAATGGCCAATAATTGAAATTAGCCACTGAATAGACAAAATGTCTTTATAAGTTCTACATGTGGGACTATTGTTTGCATTTTAAGAATAGCCTCCATTTATAAGAAATTACTTTTCTCATTTCTCCCCAAATTGTTTAACTTATGGGTTTTAATACCATGACTCTGAAGCTGAAGGTTTCTATGAGAACAATTCGACAATTCATAAAAATAATGATTAGAAAAGCTAGTAAGACAAGCTATGCATTACAAAATACAATAAATAACAGTAAAATTTCTAGCTAAGTTCCAAAGAAACACTTTTGTGTGTTAATAGATAAATGTTTTCCGTGTCCATATTCAATCTTTGTTTATATACAACCTGAGATTTTTAAAGAATAAAGCTGCCACTGGTGTTATTTAGATGAAAACAACTCATAAAACTTATACTACTTAGTCTTATATGTTATTTTCAAACATTTGGCCTAAAAGTGTTAGCATTTCTGTTCTGTCTCTGGCTTTTGTGGGTGCTGGATAACCCATGTGTGGATCAGTTCCCCATAGATGCTGAATTTTTTTACACTTTGGGCCTGAACAACAGGCTAAAACAAAAAACTGGTGTCTAAACATTTTTGGATTTGAATGAGGGTTCAGACAGACCAGTAGACAGTTTGCCTCGGCACAGTGCCCTACTTCAGGATTCAGTTTGAACGAGTAAAATGAAAACACTAGACTAGTCATTATATCATGTAATCATTTAATCTTGTCTCCCAAGCAATGTTAGGTGTCTTATAATCCATTATTCACTTTCTTAGTTATACATCTTAAAAACTAGTAAGTCAGAGAAGGTGTCACCTCAGCCAGGGTGAGTTTTTCATTTGGGGGAATAATGGGAGAAGACCAAATAGTTCCTGCAACATAGTGTTGTCACATGGCTACTCTAATTTTATAGACACTTCAGAAGGGGGCAGACATATTTCTCTCTAAAATGATGAAGTCACTGATCTTGCAAAATTGGACTGTGCAATCTTCCAACTGTTCCTTCTTTTTTCCCCACTTCTGCATTCAAATGATCAATAATTAACAATGCATCTTTACTGCATGTTTAATCAATTTTAGACAGAAGACATTGGTAAAATTCTTCAATTTCTACATCATTAGCTGTAGTTGTTGGTGCATAAACATGAATAATAGCTGTATGGACTGGATTTCCTATTATATGGATAGATATCCTATCTTAGACAGCATTGTACTTCAAGATATGTCTTGAAATGTGCTTTTTGACAGTGAATGTGATACCATTCTTGAATCTATCATTCCTAGAATAGTAAATCATATGACTGCTTGATTCAAAATGGCCACCAGCAGTCCATGCAGCTCACAAATGTCTAAAATATTAATCTTTACAGTCTCTATTTTTTGATGACTCCCAATTTTCCTAGAGTCATTCTTCATATATCTCAAGTTCCAATTATTAATAGATGTTTGCATCTATTTCTTCTGTTTGAGTCATGCCCCAACAACAAATTAAGGTCCTGAATGAAGACTTTACTCTATGAAGGCAGCTTTTTCCCAGTCATATTTGGAGTACCTTCTTCTGGAATTATCTCTGACAATGTTCTGCTGTTATCCACAAGGTTTTCAGTATCTGACAAAGCTATCCAAAGGTTTTCAGTGACTAATTCCTCCAGAGTGGACAGCCCATTCCTTCTTTAAGTCTGTTCTTAGCCTGGAAACTGCTGAAACCTGTTCCTTTTGGGTAAGCCTGCTGGTATTTGGAATACCAATGACATAGCTTCCAGTATCATAGCAATACATACACCACAACAGTATGACAAACTGACAGACTAATCATTAACAATCTGCACATACTCTTCCTCCAAACCTGGTGCCAAGTTCTTCATATAGTCTAGCTCAGTGTATTCCAAAGTAGGGGATACTGCTCCTTAGAGGACATTGGAATGGAGGGTAGGTGGGCTGCATAAACAGCTATCTACACTTTTTCTTGGATTATGGGCTGATTAATTTTTTCTGAATGGAGGCTGGTAAGCCAAGTACATTTGGGAAACTTTGGCCTAGTTCTTGGATTATTTCTTTACCATAGAACGTGAATACTTACGGTAAAAAAAAAATAAACCTGACACCTTTTCTGATTTTAATCATACAATGTCCCCATAGCTAAGTTCTTTTACTTATGGCCATTAAGCCTAAAGTTCTTTACTTAAGCTCTTCTCTATGGAATTTTAAAACTCACTGCATTGCTCAGACATAAATGGGGTGAATGTGGATGTTACCTGGAAGGGCCAGAACACTCATGAGAATTTTTTCCTATGTGCCTGTTAGTGATCAAAAAGCTATGTCCTGCTATCTGGTTAGTCAACAGAGATAAACTGAGACTGACTTAAGACTTCATGAACTTTATTGTTCTGTTTGCTTGCTCATGGTCAATAATTGTTTTCTGTAGTTATCCTGAAACCTGAGTTATTGTAAAACATCTACATATACCTTCCCAAAATGAAAATTCCAAAGTAATATGAATAAATTCTCAGCATATTATGATTTGAAATAGGACACCATCAAGAAAGTTTGTTTTGCTCTTGTCTCCTAACTGGCACCACCATTTAAAAATAAAATCCTCTCTCTTCCTTTTTTAACTTTAGATGAGTTCATTGGCTTGGCTGTTCCAGGGTTATTGTTAGATGCCATTGAGTTGGTTCCAATTCATTGTGACACAGAACCCTTATTAGCCATAACATCCTCCTGCTGTGCCTCTTGATGCGAGCAAATTCAGAGTTCTGGAATTCACATTCACCAAAATGTTACCTGTAGTTTGCTATAATCCATAGTTTAATGTCTTCACATCATCAATAAAAAACAAGTCAAAAACTTTCTTGTATTCTCTATTTTTAGTTAAGACCCATCTGATGATAGTAATAATACCCCTGTTACGCATTCTCTTCTCAAACGGGCTTGAGTAAATGGCAGTTCCTTTTTGATGCCATCATTTTTGAATGATCATCACCAAAATTTCACTTCTGTGTGATATTAATAATACTATTTTGTACTCTCCACATTCTTTTGGGCTATCTTTGTTTGGAATGAGCAAAAATATAAACCTCTCGTCAGATGTCCAAGCAGCTATTTTCCAAATATCCTGGAACAGAAGTGTGAGCTCCACCAGTGATGCACTAGTTTGCTGAAATATTTTAATTGGCATTCACCATTAATTCCTGTACCATTTTTTCCCTATCAAGGTTTTTAACTAACTTGGAGTTCTTCTTTCAATACTATCAGTTCTTTAACATATGCTACCTTCTGTTCTTCTAACACATGCTGCAATATTGACCAATTCTCTTTGGTACAGTGACTGCATATTCCTTCCATCTCCCTTTGATACTTGCTTCATCGTTTAATGGTTTGCCCACAGGCTACTTCCAACACTGCAACTGTGCGCTTTCCTTTGGGTTTTGTAATTCCAGATTTTCCCACATTTCATTATAATACTCTACTTTGTATTCCTAAGCTGGCCTTTGATATTTTCTGTTCAGATCTCTTACTTTATCATTTTTTCCTTTTGCTTTAGTTTCCATATATTCTAGTGCAAGTTTCAAAGTCTCTTCTGACATTTTCTTTATTTCTTTTCTTTTACATGAACTTTTGGTTTCTTCATGTAAAAAAATCTTTACATCATCTCAAAACTCATTTGCTGCTTGGCCATGATTAATGCATCATATGTATTCTTGAGATGGTTCTAAATCCAGGTGGAGTATATTCACAGTAATTATCACTAAATCTTGATAGCATGTTTGACTGCACAAGGTTTTAGAAATTTTCACTTTCTACATCTTTGACCTCAGTGATTGGTAGGTATATAAATATGAATTTTAGTTATTTTAACTGGCAATCCTTGTAATAGGCATATGGACACTATTCCATCACGGAAAGCACTATATTTTAGGTGAGGTTTTTTGATGCCCTTTAAGATGATGAATGTGACACCATTTGACTTTGTTAATCTCAGCACAATAAACAATATGATTGTTTGATTCAACCTGGACAATACTAGTTCAAATCAGCCTATGAAATAAATACTAGTCCAAATCTTTATGTTTCACTTTATAACTACCTTTATTTTTCCTAAATTTATATTTCATGTATTCCATGTTCAGACTATTGAAAGAACTTCAGAGACTGAAATGGAACATGATTATCAGTTAACAGACTTTATTGAGAAATACAAGCTGCTGAACTTTTCCAGAGGGGAAGGGGAGCAAAGGACAGCACCAGAGGGCAAGAAGCCGAGTTTGAACCCATTAATTTTTAACAGTTATTTGTGCTGTTTCGTCTCATTTTGAATTGTACATCAGGAAATGAAGATTCCCAGAAGTATTACTCCACCTTTGTCATTAAGGTTGACTCTATTTTGAGGAGGCAGATCTTTCCCAACAGTATTTTGAGGTTTTACAGTGTGAAGGGCTCATCTTTAGGCACTTTACCACATAATGTTCCACTGCTATTTAAAGGTTTTCAGTAGCTAATTTTTCAGACGTGTACTGCCTCATCTTTGTTGTCTTTTAAGTGTACAAATTCTACTGAAACTTGTCCAGCAAAGATGACTTTGCTAGTATTTGAAATACCTGTGCCATGGCTTTGAGGATCACAGCAACACCCAAGCCATGATGGTGTAACAAAATGATGTACAGTGGTGGAACAAAAATCAGCTGTATAAAGTATAATTTACACATAATCCAATGCATAAAAGTATAGTTTGATACATTTTGACTTATGAGTATAGTAAATACCCACCAATACAAAGTTTAAAATACTTCCATGATCCATAATGTTTCCTCGTCACCTTTGAAGACAATCAATCCTCTCCTTAATCTCGTTCCTGAAAACCACCACTGATTAGCTTTATATCACTACTTTTGAGAATATCATATGCACAGAATTATATAGTAGGCAGTATTTTGTGTTTGACTTATAATACTTGTGATTATAATATATTGATGTGGTTGTCTCAAGTTCAATCCTTATGTATCTTAATACTTACCTAAACTATTGATATGAAATATGGCCTTAGGCCTCTGGCTGTATCAAGCCAGGGCCAGGCTTTCTGTGAGTCATTTAAACTAAGCATCATGTCTCAAAGGAGTAGTTCAAGGGGGTGATTTCACACCTTTAGCTAAAAATTTACATGTATCACCTTCTTATTTTTGCCATTTTAAACAGGAATAACTAAAGATAACAACAACCAAAGAATAAAAACTTTAACTTCCGTATCCTTTCCAGAAAACAACTACCTAGTAAACTGCATGGCCATAACTGACCTATGGATAGCCAAAGAAAAACTGTAATAAGGCAGCGATCAAACAAGCATCCAGTCTCTACTGTCATGATTTGTTTGTTTCTCTAGTACCCCACTCCTAAGTACCAGAATGTGTTAAACTGGGTTGACTAGAAAAACAAATCCAGGGAGACACACACACACACACACACACACACACACACACACACACACACACACACACCCCTACATATAAGAAAGAGCTTTAAATCAATGAGTCATTAAGAAAATACCCATCCCAGTCCAGATCAAGTCTATAAGTCCAATATTAGCTTGTAGTCCAATAATAGTCCATAAATGCTTCTTCAGACTCACTCAGTTACATGCAATGATGCAAAATGCAAAATACAGGCTGGTGGGTACAAAGTCTTGTGGATCTAATGTTGGTGGATGCATTTCCAGGGCTCTGGCTGCCATCAGCATAGCTCCATGTGGCTTGTCAGCAGGAAGGTGAAGCAGAGCGTGTGGCTCACCTCCAGGGAGAAAAAGAGTTAAGTTCCCAGAATCATAAGGCCATATCCACAAGGAGGCATCACATCAGGCTGTGACCTGATTGTCAGGCTAGACTCCACCCCTTCACTCTATTTGTCAATTTAACATGAAATTATGTAGCTACCAGTGTCTTAAGTACTGTATATACTAGTGTATATGTTGAGTTTTCCAGCAAATTTTAAATGCTGTTTTTGTGGTAAAATTACGGAAAAAAATGTTTAAAAAAGGGGTCGGGGGGAATCAAGAGCTGGTGCCAGGGGTTTAAGTGGAGAGCAAATGTTTTGAGAATGATGAGGGCAATGAATGTACACATGTACTTTGCACAATTGATGTATGGATTTTGAGAAGAGTTATATGAGTCACTAATAAAATGATTTAAAAAAATTACAGTGGGTGCCTCTGCTGGTATTCAGGTCAGCTTATACTTGAGTATATGTGGTACATTCCTTTTCTTTGTAGGTAGTATCTTCTCTTGACATCCTATAAATTATCCAGTAAGTTGTTGGATATCAAGCTTATTTCTAATTACTGGCTGTTGTACTTGTCGCTAAGTGTTGATGAGCTGTTTCCGATTAATAACAACCCTATATACAATAGAATTTAACAATGTCAGTCCTGCACCATCATCACAACTGTTTGAGCTCTCTGGCGGTCCATATCCTTGAGAGTCTTTCTCTTTTTTGCTGCCCTTCCATGTTACCAAGCATGATGTTCTCCAGTGATTGGTCTCTCCTGATAACATATCCAAAGTATGTGAGATGAATTCTTGCATACTTGCTTTAAAAGAACACCCTGGCTGTACTTCTTCTAAGAGAGACTTGTTTGTTCCTTTGGCAATACATGGTACTGTCAACATTCTTTGCCAGCACTGTAAGGCAAATGGGTCAATTCTTTGGTGTTCCTACACAGGGTCCAACTTTCACATGCATATGAGGCAATGAAAAATACGATGGCTTGGGTCAGGTACAGCGTAGTGTTCAAAATGACATCCTTTGTTTATATTTACTACTTGCTTTCAAGTGATCTTTTCATCTGTGTTTCTAATTTGCTATTAATCCCATTCAATTATATTGCATATTTATTACAAGAATTTCCATATGTTTTTTAATACACTCTATAAATAGTTACAGTCTTGGAAATCCAGAGGGAGTTGTAGCCTATCCTATTATAGGTCTGCGTCAACTGGATGGCAGTGAGTTTTTTTAAAGTCTATTTCTTTCACTGTGTTTGGATTTTCCTTGACGTTCTTGAACATATATGTAGGATTTTAAAATAGCTGTTTAAAGGTCTTTGCTAATTGTCATTTCTGAGTCTGTTTCTACAGACTGTGTTTTCTCTAGGTTATGGGTCAAGTGTTTCTGCTTTCTTACAATGTCTAATTTTTTTACTTAAAGTTGGACAATGATTTTTACTCTGTGGAGTGTTTTGTTGTATTCCTTTAAAGAGGGCTAGTTTTTCTCTAGCATGCAAGTAAGTTACTTATACATCAGTTTGATCCCCATAACTTGCTTTTAAGCTCGGTTAAGGGTCTTTCTCCTACGGCTAATGTAATTCTAGTAGAGCATAAACCTTTTCTGGAGACACTTTGGCCAAAATGAACATGAACACTTATGTGGTGGGTTATATAATTATTTGTCAATTTGAGGATTAAGAGTGTTGGGGTGGAGTCTAGTCTGTCAATCATTGTATAGCAAATGAAGCCTCTGTGTGGGCATGGCCTTCTGAGAATTCTGGGAAGTCCTATAGTTCCTCCTTGAAGCCAGAGAAACCTCTCTCACTGCTCATTCCCTGAGACAATGCTCTACTGAAAAGACACATGGCACTATGCCCTGGGCGCTTGAGAAGCCACGTGGACCTATCCTCATGCAGCCAGACCTCTGGAGCCAGAGAAGCCAATGTGGAGACCCCTGCCAGCACTCAGATGCTTACAATGACACTAGATCCCCAAGACTTCTGATGCACTGGCCTGTGATCCTCCTGCATTTGGCATCATTGCATGTGTTTTGTGAGTCTGAAGAGACTTTATAGATTGGTATCAGACATTTGGGCTAATATAGGATTTATGGACTTGATCTGAACTGGGCTGGAATGTTTTCTTAATATACATTTACTCTTTGATATAAATCTCTCTCTTACATATATCTGAGTGTGCTGGATTTGTTTCTCTAATCAACCCAGACTAATAATTTATTAGACCCATATTCCAAGAATTGTCTAGCCTCATATTTTCTGGGTTCTTTCCCTATCTGTATAGATTGGTACTCACCAAAGACTCTAGGGGACTTCCTTACATATTTCTGAAGCTCTCTTTCTTTTAAGGATCTTTTCTGATACCATGTCCTTCAAGTTCTATCTATGTTGAGCACCCTAAATTTCAACTACCCACTTCTCAATTCAGCAAGACACTACTGGGTTGTTGGCTTTCTTTCTTTGTAAACTTTAGAAATTACTTCTAGGCCCAAATCTATGACTGCCTACAATTATCTTTTTTATAAAAGTTAAAGTTCTATACATAGTAGCAGTTGTGTATTATGTTTGCCAGGTGTTTCATGGTTGTTTATGATGAGGGGGCAGTCTCCAGTACAAATTATTCAAAGGCATAAGTAGAAACTCTCAACGACCTCCTTTATTTTTGTCTACCTGTAATCTAATTCTTTTCAGTTGTATGTATACAAGCTAGGTCAGCATGCCATCCTTACCTTTGTAGATTTCTCTGTTGGTTCATCATACTGTGCTTGCTGCATAACATCACTAACTATCATCTTCGCAATCTTCCAAGCTAATTCTTCTTGTGCCTAAAAGAAATTATTAAAAATGTTGATAATACTTATTTAAATTGGGATTTAAATGTAATTGTATATATATATATAATTTAATTTATTTGGATAAGAAGTACCTTTCCAGATGTGAAAGGATATGGGCCACTCTCTAATATGATACATTATCATGCCATCTGCAGTCTTCCAGTGTCATGTACTGGGTACCCCATGCTGTGATCATTTTCCTATCAGACAGTCAAAATACAACTTTTCTCTTTTCCATTCTTACCCTCCTTAACATATAGTGCTCCTTGGGTTGTCACACACAATCCATTCCAAATTTGTGCTTGAACACCAAAATGTTCAAGACGTGAACATACTTTTCCCATAAAATGTAATGGAAAAACAAATAATTGGTTCTGATGCCCCCAAATTACACTTATAAATTCACTATAGAGGTTTTGAGTCTTCTTATATATCACTGTTCTCATCATTGAGTTGTTTCTGATTTATCCAAAATTTAACAGTAACTTTGCAACCTCTTTGATGGCCTGAGTTCTTTGTTTTGTGGCTAACACATCACACATTTTGTTATATTGGCTGCTTTAATCACTTTTTTTCCTCAAAAATATTGATAATCTCAACTTAGCCACATTGTATCCAGCCACCAAATCAGACAAGTGGAGACCTGATTCAAATTTCGAAGTGATTTCTTTAACTCTAAAGTGGTTCTCACAGGTTGTTTTTGGTTTTTTTTTTTAACTGCTGGCATCACCAACTTTCTTTGGAGTCATGATTACGGTGTTTTATGCAAATAAGGAAAAATAGCACAGTAACTAATGTTTTAAGGTACAAACATAAGCACTATATGTTATCTGAACAAAAGAGATGCTTAGACTGAAGTGTTACCATTTGTGTCTGAGGTGAGACACCACACGTAACTCACTCTGACCCATACAGGTTTTTTCAAGTTAGGTTTTCAGTTCAACTGTCAAGCAAAGTTATGCATACAGAGTAATTTTTTTTTTCAAAATCTGCTGTTCAAGCAGTGGAAAGTTCAAGCTTGGAGCTAGTTGGAAACCAAGGTAAATTTAAGAATTTTAAAAAGCAAGCTTCTAATTTATCAAAGTAAAACTGATGGAAGGATGAAGCATTTGTGCTTTTTCCCCACCGACAATGATTACTGATGATTGTTTGTTGATTGAAACAATGATGCATGGATATCCTTTAGAGGTTAGTTTCTGGACTGAAGTTATTTCCACTGCTATCACAGATAATTGTTCGGTGCGCAAATAGGCTCCCCTTTCTTGTAAAATTCTGGATAAGCTACCATGTTTGAACATGAGTAATAATGAAAGAGGAAATGTGGTCCTTAGCAAAAGTACTTATTTTTTCTTTTTAAAATCATTTTATTGGGGCCTCGTACAACTCTTAACACAATCCATACATACATCCATGTATCAAGCACATTTGTACATTTGTTGCCATCATCACTCTCAAAATATTTTCTTTCTACTTGAACCCTTGTTATCAACTTATTTTCCCCTCCCTCCTCGTCTCCCACCCGACAAACCCTTGATAATTTATAAATTATTATATTGTCATGTCTTACATGTCTGACATCTCCCTTCCCACTTTTCTGTTGTCCGTCCCCCGGGGAGGGGGTTATATGTACATACTTCTGAATGGTTCCCCCTTTCTACCCCACCTTCCCCTTACCCTCCTGATATTGCTACTCTCATTATTGTTCCTGAGGGGTTTATCTGTCCTGGATTCCCTGTGTTTCCAGTTCTTATCTGTCCCAGTGTACATCCTCTGGTCTAGCTGGATTTGTAAGGCAGAATTGGGATCATGATAGTGGGGAGGAGGAAGCAATAAAAAAAATGGAGGAAGTTGTATATTTCATCATTGGTATACTGCACCCTGGCTGGCTTGTCTCCTCCCTGCGGCCCTTCTGTAAGGGGATGTCCAGTTGACTACCAATGGGCTTTGGGTCTCCACTCCACACGCCTCCTCATTCACAATGATATGATTTTTTTGTTCTTTGATGCCTGATACCTTATCCCATCGACACCTCATGATCACACAGGCTAGTGGGCTTTGTTGTTTCTGAGCTAGATGGCTGCTCGTTTATCTTCAAGCCTTTAAGATCCCAGACACTATATCTTTTGATAGCCGGACATCATCAGCTTCCGTCACATTTGCTTATGCACCCTTGTCTTCAGCAATAGTGTTGGGAAGGTGAGCATCATGGACTAACAAAGGTACTTTTAAAGTAAAATTTACCTCATCAGTATTTCCTTGCACCCATTTCTTCATAGCTTGTGAGAACATGAATCCTAATAAACAAAACCAAAATCAAACACTGGTTACACAATTACATTTTAAATACTCTTATTTATAAGCTGTTATTGTAAGAAATAGGGATTATTTTCTGGCACAAATCCATCCAAAACATTAAGAAATATTACCAATAATTAAAAATTGATCATAATGCCTCTGTAACAGACTAAATAAAGTTGTATATGCATTTTGTTTTAATTTTATTATAGTTAATATATATTAAAAGTTTACAATGGTAACAGTTTTTAAGTGTTTAATTCAGTAAATTTAACTATAGTCACTATGTTGTGCTATCTGAAAACCTTTTGAAAAACTGTTTTAGAGTTCTGGAATTTTCTTCTACTCCCCTTTTTTGGAAGTGGGAGGTATGCATTTATTGATAATAATTTCATTAGTAATTTTATTATTGTTGAGAATGTATGAAGTACATATAACAATTAAACAATTTCTATATGTGTAATTCAATATCACTGATTACATTCTTCAAGTGTGCAATCATTTTCGGCCTCCTTTCCGAGTTATTTCTTCCCATTAACATAAATTTACATCCTTCTAAGTTAATGAATTTGCTGTTTCAGTTTAATCTCAAGTAGATAGGTCTTAAATGAACACAATGTTCAAGGCAGACATTTTTAACTACTTAAACTAACATACAATTTGGATTTAAGATGAGTTCAGAGGATAGTTTGGGTTTAAAGTTTAAAGATTATCACAGGACAATAATTTCAGGGGTTCATCTAGGTTCTATAACTCCAGAATCTGGAATCTATCAGTATTTGAAGTTCTAGTCTATATTTTCCCCTTTTTGATTAGGATTCTTCTATAGAAGCTTTGAATAAAATGTTTAGTAATGGTAGCCTGCGCATCATCTAATTCTGTACTCAGAATTCCTTCTGTATGAAGGAAATTAATAGCATATTTCATTTCTTCCTTCTGTTCTTAAGTACTTCTATTTTCCCTTGCCTTGAATGGCTGCTTGTAAGATTTTAAGAACCAGCAACCATAGAATGAACTAGCAGGTAAAACACAAACACTGGCTAACTTGGATGACCCATAAAACCACGAGATTACACTTCCAAACCAAAGAAGCAAATCCCTTAGGGGCTTTTGATATAATCAGCCTCAGCAGCTACTCTTTTTTGTTGTCCTCATTGTAGTTTTGTTGATTTTGTTGTTAATCCATGTATTCATCACACTACTTTTACCAATTCATGTTTTACAGGTGTGCAGCTAATTGACTGTCTCAATTATTGAGCTTATTAATTACATTAATTGGGTGTGCAACAGTACCTTTAATCAACACAATACACTTGTGGTATTACAATATTTATCCTTTTGTGACTGACTTATATTATTTAGCATGTTTCCAGCTCTATCTAGGTTACAGCATAACGACTTTCCCTTAATGGCTCCGTAGTATTTAATTGTATGCACATACCTATTTCTTTTATGCACTCATCTGGTACTCTTCTTTGATTAAAAAAATTCCCATCTACTGTTAGATTTGCAGGAAAGATTAAACAACAACAAAACCATGACTAGGATATTAGACTTGGTTAAGAACACATCATGAGAAATCAATTCATTTATTATGTATCCAAACTTTCAGATCAACTTCTTTACAAAAGTATTTTTAGTAAAGAATATGGGCTTATGAGTTGCATCTCTGGTCATATAAACGAGCTAGGTGAGAACAGAATTTTTAAAAGCTGCCAAAGATACAGAGCACTTCAACCTCAATACAAAGCGACTGGCAATGGTACTTAGATCCTGAGGGATTAACACATAAGTAGTATAGTCTCTATTTCAAAAATAAAAGACAGCTTTCCCTTTCATTGGTCCAAAAAGGCTCACTTCCTTAAGCCAATCAAATTATTGTTGGGTGATTATTTATTGAGGAAAAGTCCTGATTAATCCAATCCTTAAGACAGAACAACAAATAGCTTTCATGAAAAAATATAAAAACTCAGTTTTAATTATTTGCAACTGTTTCAATATTGGTCTAGTCAAGTATTATGGCTGAATCAACAGGGCCTAGGTATTAATGCTCTGTGTCTAAAGTCTAAACTGGCTGTTGAATCACCAAACATATTATACTCTGTTCAAGCTCAACGACAGTGTCCATTATTGACCATCTCCTAGGTGCTGAGATGCCCCTCTTCTCCTCTACTACCCACTTTTTTGACTCCACTTTGTTCAATCGCACTCTTTTAACCTGGAAGTTCTTGAGGATACCCTTCCCAGCTTTCTGTTTTCTTCAACATTTTCTATCTGAGCATTTCATTTTCTTGTGCTTTAACTTCTTTCAACACACAGATCACACAAAAACTCCTCTTTGTGTCGCAAACCCTATAATTCCAAATTTCCCAAACCTATCTCAAACAAAACATGTTCTAAATTGAGCTCATGTTGGTTTCCTGCCTAGTTTACCTTTTATATTAGCTAACCCACAAATTGCCATGCAGTCAGTAAACTATGTCACAAAGCTTATGTTTCTTTCATTTGCTCATTTATTCTCCATATTAAATATCCCCAAATTTCACCTTGGAACTCAATCTCTTTAATTCAATCTGGGAAGTCTCACCTTCCTTCTGAACCCATCTACCACTACTGAAATTCAAATCCTCTCATCTATCTACAGGATTAGATCATTCTGCTGCCTGTTTCCTACGTTCAGTTCCTCCCCAACTGTAATTCATTCCCATAAGAATTTGTGTAGAACTAATCTGTTTAGAAATCCATGATATCTACATAATAAGAGTTGAAGGGTCTTAATATGAAACATAGATTTTACATTGAGGAAATCCCTCTATAGGGATCACATGTTCAAAACATCCTTTCACAGTCCTTTTTCCAACTTCTTATTATTTTAAAAATTACAGTCTTTGGCCTGAAATGAAAGTTTTCATAATATCAGAAGCCTCTGAGATACACTCTTCTCAAGATTCAACCTTTTCATTATTGCTTTAAGGTTAGGGTTTAAAGCAATGAAACTTAAATTGTGGGTGTGTTTAAAGGTAGACATTCTTTCTAGCTGCTCTAGGGAAGGATGAGGAAGACAGGAAGGGTTGTTGAATGGCAACACATTGTCAAGACAGTAATCTGAAGCAATTCTCATAGCATTATTAATACATTAAAATTTTAAAATCTTTATCTCTATTATTTTGGGATTTGTGCTAACGAATCTCCATTGCTTTGGGGCAAATTATTTATTTTTCTAAGAAAAAATCTGAATTTTTAAACCTTATGTCTGTGTCAATGTGTATTAACTGAGTTTTAAAATATAATAATTTTCTAAAATAAAATAAATAAAACCTATAGCCTTAACACCAAGATAACCGATTGTGGCATTTTAAGAGAGCAAGCGTCTCAAAGGAGATGAGAAATAGACTAAAATCAAGAATTTAAATAAACAAGATAATGCCCAATTGTGAATAAGAAAACAAACAAATAAATAGATGTGTAATATAGATGACTTCAGAACATGTGAGCTGGAAAGGTTTTTCTAAAAACGTAGTATCTGAGAAAAGCAGCAGCCTGTCATTTCATGAAAGCCACGACAGGAGTTTCATGGAGGAGAAACAGCAATTGTAGAGGCTGATGGGGAAAAATGACACAAGAAACTTCAGACAAAGAAAATAAAGAACACAATTAGATGTTAGTACATGAAGGAAAGATTAACTCAAGGTAAAGTTAAAAAGACAACAGAGCCATTAATACGTCACAGCAGAGCATCTATATTTTATTTTAAGTGCAATAGAAGAATGAATGACTGGATTATTAAGCAGTAATGGTAAGAAATATTTTTTAAACAGAGAAAAGAGGTATAGTGAAAAGTAAAAAGTATTTTTCCATTCTTAAAATACTCTTAATTTTTTAAATGTATCCTTCCTTTCAAGTAATATTTTGATAAAGATAATATAGATAGCCCTTTAAAAACCCACACGCATCACCCATGATACAGTGAAATAAACATGTTCAACTCAAGTCATTAAGAATTTAAACATTGGGGGGGGGGAGGAGAGAAAAAACAGAAGTTGACACTAAAGGCTCAACAGAAAGTAAATGTCTAGAAAATAATGTTGGCAACTTATGTACATATAGGCTTGATTCAACTGATGTATGGATTGTAATAGGGGTGCAAGAGTCCCAAATAAAATGATCTTTTAATAAAATAAATAAATAAAGACAAGCCTTCAAGGGAAAAAATAAATATGATTTCTAGTTTGTCAGAAATATAAGAACAAAGGAATAAGTTAAAAAACAGAATTAAAAATATCAGGAAGGCTAAACAGGGTCATATAAAAAAAAACTGGTTGATGTTCAACCATTTCAAGAGGTAGTATGTAGTCAAGGACCCATGGTACTGAAGGAATAAGTCAAGCTGCACTGAGGAATTGGTGGGAAAAAATGGTCTCCAGGCATTGACAGAATTCCACCTGAAATGTTTCAACAAATTGATATAGCACTGGAAGTACTCTCTAGTCGATGCCAAGAAATTTGGGAAATAGCGCCTGCCAATTGACTGAAAGAGATCCATATTTGTGCCCACTCCAAAGAAAAGTGATCCCACAAAATATGGAAATTCTCAAACAATATCATTAACATCACATGCAAAAAAGATTTTGATGAAGGTATTTAAAAACAAACAGTTGCAGCAGATTGACAGGGAGCTACCATAAATTCAAGCCAGATTCAGAAGAGGATGTGACATAGGGATATCGCTGCTAATGTCTGATGGATCTTACGTAGAAGTAAAGAATAGCAAAAAGATGTTTACTTGTGTTTTATTGACTATGTAAATATGTGAATTATAATAAACTATGGATAACACTGAGAAGAGCAGGAATTCTAGAACACTTAATTGTGCTCACTTTGAATGTGAACACTAAGCAAGAGACAGACAGATGTGCCAACAGAAAATGAGAATACTGCACAGTTTCAAATCAGGAAAGGTGTTTGAAGAAGAATGCAGCACCAGGATTGGAGCAGGGCTCAGTTAACAATCTGCAATCTGCCGTTGAAATAATTCTGCTTGCTGAAAGGTCCTGAAGCTCTTGCTGATGAAGATTAAATATGAATAACAATCCTTCAGTAAGGATTACAACTCAATGTGAAAAAAACAAAAATGCTCATAACTGGTAAACTAAACAACATAAGACTATATAAGAGCATTGTTTCTCTTTTCCTTTTAGACCTCTACATTCTATTTTCCAAACACCTATCAGAGTAATTTATTTAAAATAGAAAGCAGAACATGTCAATTCACTTCTCCAACTTCTTATAAAATCCCAACACTATACAAGTTCTTATACATTGGTGTCTGGTAACCACATTTACTTTCTATAATCCATCCCTTTGTTTACTCCACTCCAATCACAGCAGTCTTGCTTTTTGGTGATCGTGCAGTGCTCTCCTGCTTCAGGGCTTCATTTTTATTCCTTTTGCCAAAAATGCCCTTCATGTAGCTATTGCTGGCGCTTACTCCCCTGGTTTGCTCCAATCCTTCCTGATCAATACCCCATGTAGGTCACCTAAGCATTTCCTCTGCTTCCAGGCCCTCAGTAATCTTGTCCTACTAGTCATATTTTACATACCCAAAACCCACAGAACCACTGCTGTTTTCAGATGGCAGTATCTTTATCTTTCTAACACGGAAGTTGGCAAACTTTTAAGATAAAGAACCAATCCCGTCACAACAATTTAAAAATTATTTGACAGCCCCAAATATATATTTTATGAACAAACAAAATCATAAATATCTGAAAATGAAATTGTGAATGTTTTATTTTAATTTTCAATTATTACTTCAGAGCCATATAAAAAACTCACTGTCATCAAGTCATTGCTGACCAATTCTGATCCTAGTTACCCAACTGTGAGTTTCCAAACTGTAACTGTTTCTCCTGTGGAGTGGCTAGTGGTTTCCAACTACCAACCGTGGAGATCCCAGCCCAACATGTAACCACTACACCACCAGGGCTCCTATATACATACCTAAAGAGTCTATGTGGTTCAAGAACCACAGTTTGCCGACCTCTATTGTAATATGTCCAGGAATGGCAGTGCACATAGGCATGCTAAAATTACTTACTGAAGAAAGCACTACACCGAATATCCTATCCATTTGGGCATCCAAGACTTTTTTGGCAAAATAGGAATTGAAATAAATTATTTGAATATAGTAGTAAAGTCAGTGGATGACTGCTCCTTTTTTAGTTTAAATTATTACTGTTACATTTTCAAAAACTAAGTATTATCTGATCAAAGAGGGGATCATTTATAGTAGTATACAATTCACTATTTAAGCAACAGGTATAATTTTAAAAATTAGGTATGTACACCTATAAAACTCCACAGTAAGATTAAGGTAATAAGCATTTTCAAGTTCAATCACATTTGTCAAAGCATTTTCTCCTCACAGAAAGTTACTGTTTTTCACTCGGGACAATACTGTAACCCAACCACATAAAAAGTGTACTCGTTTCCAGAATCCTATGCAAACCAATCATTTAGAAGCTGAAATAAGTCACAAAGAATATACTTTGTGAAGTATGAATATAATTCTTCTAAATAACCAAGCATTTTTGCTGCTTAAACAAGGTAAGATTTGCATTTAATCTATCTTGATATTTTTCACAATAGACTCTTCAATAATCTAGGAAATTTCCTGAAAGATTTTAAGATAAATCTTGAATTCACACTAAATTGGCTATTTTGTCACGATATTAAAGGGTAGGCAATACTTTCATGTGGTGTATCTCCTGTAAAAATAGAGAAAGTTTAGTAACTTGGCTCAGAGGAAGAGATTCTATGCAAATGTGATTATATGAGGCGTTGTATTCACTTGTAACAATAAAAGGGTGAAAAATATGGTGGTTGTTTCAAACACCAAAAAACCTGAAACAACTTAGTGTAAATTTTAAATGATTCTACACATAAAATAGATAACTAATGTGAGTGAAGGCCTAATATAAAGCATCAAAATACCACAAACCTTTTGATTTCTTTACATCAGGTTCAGGTTCAGATTCTCGGATGAATTGCCCCAGATCACTTACTCTTCCAAATGACATTTTCCTAAATAAGGACGAAACAAAGACTATCATTTTTAACACTTGGAATTATATTCAGAAGTGGGGAGGGAGGGGCTATTTACAGCACGATTTATCTAAATTTGAAGAGGTAAAAACCTAATTTAACCTTGACCCTTATAATTTAAAATGTGGTAAATTTTAAATAGAAAATACAGAAAGCCAAATAATCTTTTAAGTTCATGAAATTTAATTCAAATTTCCAAAAATGTTTATGAAAGACAAACTAATACATAATTCACAATTCTAAAATCCATACATAGGAGGCACAAGAATAATCAAGACAACTTTGTAAAAAAAGAGCAACAGGTAGGAATTATTCTAAAAACGGTCAAAATGTATTTTAAAGCTACAGAATAAAAAGGTACAAAACTCCACTGTCATTGAGTTAATTCCAACTCATAGTAATACTATAGGGCAGAGTTGAACTACTCCATAGGGGTTCCAAGACTGCAAATCTTTCTGAGAGCAAAGAGCATCTGTCTCCATCAGAGCAACGTGTTTGAACTGATAACCTTGTTTAGCAGCCCAACAATAAACCCACTGTACCACTAGAGGACCTTTTAATTTTAATGGGTAGACAATTATGAATAGACAAATTCAAATCAATGATCTAAGGGATAAATCTCAAAGCATTAGTATAAAAGAAGCTATCACACAAACTACACACTGCATTATTCCATTCATGTGAAATTCTGTAAGGGAAAATTAAGATGTTGGCTCCCATAAAGATTTACAGACTCATCTACATAGTCTATACAGAGTCTATATAGAGTCACTATAAGTCTGAACTGACTTATTGGCAGTGGGTTTGGTTTACGGTAATAAAAGCCATGAATATAAGATTGACTGGCACGAGGGAATTATTTCGGGTAAAGAAAATGTGCTATTATCATTATATAATAATGTGCTATTATTATAATTATTTTCAATATATAAAATTTTGTATATATTTGTGAAAGTTCATTGAAACTATACATTAAAAATTAATGAATGGTACATTAATTATCTCAATAAAACAAATCAACATTTTAAGAAACCAATGAAATAAAACAAAAACTTTGAAAGATGATGTTAACCTGGGTTTTCTACAGAAACAAAACCAATAACACTCATACATGCATATGAAACAACCATACAAGACATTTTCATCAAGGAATAAACCCAACAAAGTCCAACCCAGGTCCATGAGTCAGATACTACTAGATCAGCATTTCTCAACCTGTGGGTCACAACCCCTTTGGGGGTCCAATGTCCCTTTCACAGGAATTGCCCAATTCATAACAGTAGCAAAATGACAGTTACGAAGTAGCAATGAAAATAATGTTATGGTGGGGGGGGGGGGGTCATCACAACATGAGGAACTGTATTTATTAAAGGGCCGTGGCATTAGGAAGGTTGAGAACCACTGTACTAGATGGAGGTTCTTCCAGATTCACACAGTTGCCTGCCAGTCTATGAAGCAGAAAGGTAGAGCAAGAAACTGTAAATCACAGGCCTGTGAGTACAGTTACATAGCTCCACAGTTGGTAAGCTGCCAATAGCTCCCAGTCAGCAGGTCACATGGGCTGTAGGCCCAGGATTCAATCAGGAATAATATGGGCAAGAGAGAGGCAAGTTCTATACAGTGATTCATAAAGAGCCCATACCCTCAACGAGACGTCATTAGGATGTCTCCTGAATGAAATGTTGGATTCCACCCATACCTTCCCACCCATACCTAGATACTCCTGGTTAGGGATGGAGTCAAATTTGCCAATCAGGTCACAGCCTGATGCTATGTTCTTAGGGGTGTGAACCTTCTCATAAGAAGAACTCTTCTTACTCTGTCACTCTGCCTTTTTGCCTTCTGGGACTCTGGTAGCCAACCCGAGAGTTGACGATCTATCCATGTAGACCCTGGATCCACAGGACTTTGCACCACTGTCCTGTGATCTTCCTGAATTCTACATGATTGAATGCTGTTGGTGTGAGTCTAAAGGACTTATGGATTAATATTGGGCTTATGGGCTTAAGTTGGACTGGGCTGAGATGCTTTCTTAATATGTAATTACTTCTTGACATGAGCTTTCTTATAAATATGACTGTCACTGGATTTATCTAGTCAACACATCCCCATACAACAGGTCTGTCAACTATCTCAACAAAAAATATTAAAAACATTTTAAGAAACAAAATCTCAGAGACAATTTATGTAAGAAAAAATATTATAAAGGCAGTATCTCAAAACAGGGAAAAAGGGCATTATTGTTAGGTGCCAACAAATAAGCCCAGATTCAGAGTAAGCTTATGTGCATTAAAATGATATACTGCTCACTTGTGCACCATTTTAACAATTGTAGTGTTTGAGCCCACTGTTGCAGCCACAGCGTCAATCTATCTCATTGGGGGTGTTAACTTCTTTTTCAGTAACTTGCTATTTTACTAGGCATGTCATTCTCCTGGACTGGCCTATATTAATAGTTGAATGTTATGATGAGATGAAATTGTCCCATTCTCACTTCTAAGAAGCAGTCTGGGTATACTTCTAAGACAATTTTTTTTCTTCTGAAGACTCTGTTACTTTCAATATTCTTCTCCAACACCATACATTTCTTCTTCAGTTTTCCTTATTCACTGTTTAGCATTTACATGCATATGAGTGTGAATGAAATACCATAGCTTGAGTCAAGCATCCCTTTCTTGACTTTAAACCATGTTCTGTTAGAATGGCAACCTCTGAGTTGATGTACTAAACACAAGTAAATGCTCTTCTTCTCAATGTTACCCATAATTTGTAATCCACACAGTCAAATGCCTTAGCATAGTCAATAAAATAGCAGTATTTTCAATGCTTACAGTCAAGGTTCATCTGACATTAACAATGATATCTCTCTTTCCAAAGCCTCTTTTGAGTCTGGTTTGAATTTGTGGTAGCTTCCTGTTGATAAACTGTTACATCTGTGTTTTAATTATCTTTAGCAAAATTCTACTTAAATATAATAGTTATTATTCAATAGTTTCCACATTCTGTTGGGTCACCTTTCATTTGAATGGGCACAGATATGGATCTCATCCAGTTAGTTAGCGAGGTACACGTCTTTCTAATTTCTTGGCATTGACAAGTGATTGCTTTAATTGTTATATCAATTTGGGGTGATGTTTCAACTCCAGGCATTTTATTTTTTGCTAATTCCTTCAGTGTAGCTTGGATGTGCTCCTTTAGTATCACTAGTTCTTGTTCAAATGCTACCTCTTGAAGTGGTTAAATGTTGATCCATTCTTTTAGGAACAGTGACTGTTCCTAAATGCTTTCTTAACCATTCAATATTTTTCCCAGAGAAAGAAAAATTTAGCATTGTAATTCAAAGCTTAAAAATTTTAATTTAGTTCTTTCAGCTTGAAATATGCTATGTTCTTTCCATTTGGCTTTCTTAAACCATATCTTTATACAGTTCATCACAGTAAAATGTTTTCTCTTCTAGCGCTGTCTTTAGAAATTTTCTGATCAGCTCTTGGCTTCATCATTTTTTTCCCTTTACTTTAATTACGGTGCTCTATATTCAATTGTGGATAGTTATAAACCAAACATTAAAGGTAATGATGCAGAAATGATGAATTTTAGTAAAGTCTGAAGTTGATTAAACATGCAGTTAAGATGCATTGATAATACAGCCAACAAAAAATTATTTTTATGGTTTTCGTGATTTGTGGGCCTGTTCATGGAATTATTTGGGACACTGATTCAAAAACTTTCATTAGATAGCTTCTTATAGTATCCTACTACGTTTTTAAAAATTTATATTATACTAATTTAAGAATTTAGCATCCTAGTTTTAAACATGGTAAGATTCAGACTGACAAATTACAAGATAATACAAAAAGGTAAAAATTATTTGATTAAAAATTTGGTATTAAAGAACTTTTAGAGAGAAGTTGTGTATGAAACAATGCTAATTGATTACACATTTAACTGCCAATTATAAAGTCAATGGTTCAAACCCAGCTGTCACTCAGCAATCTTAAAAAAAAATTAAATGTTTGGGATCCCATAGGGGCTGTTCTTTGCTGTCCTATGGAGTCACTATGAATTAGAATCTACTGATGACAGTAGGTTTTTAACAATTTTTTTCTATTGGTATGAGAGGCTGTGCAATATATACAGACACTAAAAGTTGGGTAGCAAAGGCAGAACACAGCTTGAGAAGAATGGAAAGTAAAACAGCAAATTGGTAGGGCCCATATATGGAAGCTGTAAGAGGAAATTATAGTGTTGAAAATGCAAAATCTCACAGCAATTTTCATATATATTCTGAAGAAATCCATTATTATTCTTCAAATTATACAGTAAGCATTCCAGAATACATTGTAATATATAAGTCAGTGAATAATTCATGTTAAATGTTTCAGAGGTGGGGTAGACTTCAAGCTTCTTTATAAGAAAAATTCTAACTTTTAAGAATGTCTGTGGAGAGCTGTTTATTTCATAAAAGTCACTACCAGTCAACCTATTATGGCTCATAGCAATTCTTTAGGACAAAATAGAGCTTCCTCTGTGGGTCCTTTTAAGGCTGTAGTTCTTTATGGGAGCAGAAATTCTCATCTTTTGTGTGCAGAGCAGCTGGTGGGATCACATAGTTGATTTTGCAGTTAGCAGTTAAACACATAACATACTAAGCCATTAGTACTCCTTATGTATTGTACAGTAACTGTTATTTCTGGCCCCTTTTTAAGATAACAAATCAAAATGCCTGCTATTCTGTTCCTAATAAAGGTGAAGTGATCCTTGGGGGAAGTTCCAAGTTCATTCAATTTGCATTCTTTCAATAGCTATTTGGATCAAAAGACACTGTGTGAAGAATAGCTTGAGATAAATATTTAATACAACACAAAATACTTTAAATAAAGTCAGCATACATGTCCTCTCCCTCAGGCTAGCTCACACTACATTATAATAGGCTGATTTTCTATGTGCAAGCACAGTGAAGAGTGGTACATGGCATATGTTCTGTTTTTAAAAAACTACAGCTGATAGGGACAAACTGGTGCCATTTTTAGAATCAGCAGGTCAAATATACCAAGAAACAAGTATAACATATAAGAGACCAGTACATGTGTTGGCCACAGTAATTATGGGAGTACAAAAGTTGGAAACAAAGAGAAACGAACAGTATTTACAAAATATAGTCTACTAAGTATAGTAATAGCTGGATACAGATAGAATTTTCTAAGACCAATGCTGTCTTCATCCAAAATAACTTTTTTTTTTTTCTCCAACCCTGCCAGGAAGTCTGTTACTTGGCTGGCTGGGAGACCCCGGGAAAACCAAAAATAATTTTTTATAATAACACAAAATGAAACTTTACATGTGGACTTCTCCCAATAGAATTCACCAAAATCAAACTGACTGTGGGAAGAGACGATGGAGTCTGTATCAGCAACTAAAATCAGGCCAAGAACTGACTGTGGAAGAGACCATTAATTAATTCTTTACATGTTAAGTTCAGGTTAAAACTGAAAAAAATCAAAACAAGTTTTTGAGAGCCAAAATATAATCTTGAGTCTAACCCACTTCAATTTCAAGAAAAGATTTGACACATTGAACACTATTGACAGAAGACAAAGCGGGCTGTGGAATAATAGCAAAAATGTCATACATGAAGTAAAAGGTCATCTAAAATACAAGAAAGAAAAAACGATCAAAACGGTTATCAAGAGAGACTCTGAAGCTTGCTCTTAATCATAGAGTAGCTATGGTAATGAAAAGAAATGATGAAGTAAGAGAGTGAAACAGAAAATTTCGAAGGGCAATTCAGAAGGCAAAGTAAAATATTATAGAGAGATGGGCAAAGACCCAGAGTTAGAAAACAAAAAAGAAGAACATGCTCAGCATATCTGAAACTGAGCGAACCCAAGACAAAACGACAATCTAAAGTTGCAATATGGGTAAAATATTGAATGATGCAGAAAGCATCAAAAGAAGATGGAAAGAAAAGTCAATGTATCAAGGGGGTACCAATTACAAGGAACTACATATAACCCGCTCCCTGGGGGACGGACAACAGAAAAATAGGTGAAGGGAGATGTTGGACAGTGTACAAAATGACAAGATAATAATAATAATTTATAAGTTATCAAAGGTTCATGGGGGTGAGGTGGGGGCAGGGAGAGGAAAAATAAGGAGCTGATACCAAGGGCTCAAGTAGACAGCAAATGCTTTGAGAATGATGAGGGCAACAAATGTATAAATGTGCTTGACACAATGAATGTATGTACGGGTTGTGATAAGAGTTGTACGAACTCCCAATTAAAAAAAAAAGCCTGTCACCATTCTAAGAGGTAGCACATGAGCAAGAACCAATTTTACTTAAAGAAAGAGTTCAAACTGCACTGAGGCCATTAGCCTAAAACAAGATTCCAGGAATTGAAGGAATATCAATTGAAATGTCTCAACAAGTTGATAAAGCACTTTAAATACTAACTTGCCTCTGACAGGAACAATGGAAGATAGCTACTTAGCCAACTGAGTGGAAAATATCCATATCTGTAATCATTCCAACGAAAGGTGACTCAATAGAATGCTCAAATTATGGAACTATATCATTGATATCACATGTAAGTAAAATTTTGCTGAAGATCATCCACCAATGTTTGCAGCAGTACACTGACAAGGAGCTGCCAGAGATACCGGCCAGCTTGAGAAGATGTGGAAAAAGGAGCACAATTGCTGACTTCAGAAGGATCTTGGCCGGAGGCAGAGATTACCAAAAGGATGTGTCTGTTGTACTGGCAATGCTAAGCATTTGACTGTGAGGAACATGACCAACTAGAGACAACTGTGAGAACAGGGGAATTACAGAAGTTTCATTGTGATATGTGCAACCTGGAAGTTGTACAAATAAAACCAGGGCATATTGCATGGTTTAAAATAAGGAAAGGTGTGTGTCAGGGTTGTATCTTCTCACCCTATTTATTCAATTCGTATGCTGAGTAAGTCATCAGAGCAACTGGATTATATGAAGAACTCGGTATTAAGACTGGAGGAATGCTTATCAAAACCTGCAATATGTAGATGACACAACCTTGCTTGCTGAACGTGAAGAGGACTTGTACTTGCTGTTGATGATCAAGGATTGAAGTTTTCAGTGGAGATTACAGCTCAATGTAAAGAATGCCAAAATCCTCACAACTGGATCAATACGTCACAGTGATGGAGAGAAAAGGTTGAAGTTGTCAAGGATTTTATCTTGTTTGAATCCACAACCAATGCTCATGAGAGCAGAAGTCAAGTCAAATGATCCATTACATTTGATAAATCTATTGCACAAGATCTCTTTAAAGTGTTGAAAACAAGGATGTTACTCTGAGAACTAAGGCAAGCTTGACACAAACCATGGTCTTTTCAATGACCTCATGCATGTGAAAGCTGGACACTGAATCAGGAAGAAGAATGGACGTACTAGCATTATAGTGTTTGCAAAGAACATCAGAAATACCGCTGACTGCCAAAACAAACAAACAAATCTGTCTGGAAAATATACCTTCTTAGAGGTAACGATGGCAAGACTCCTCACCTGTACTGGACATGTGATCAGGAGACCAGTCCCTGGAGAAGGATATCATGCTTGGTAAAAGAGGGGCACCAAGGAGAAGAAAGTCCTCAACAAGGTAAACTAACAATAGCTGCACCAATGGACTCAAATATAAGGACTGTGAGGATGGAGCAGGATCACGAAGTATTTCCTTATCTTGTACGTAGGGTCACTATAAGTCAGAAGTGATTAGATGATACTTAACAAAAACAATACATTCAAGAGCAAGTTTCAGAGTCTCTTCAGATATCCACTTTGTGGGTGAAGGGAGACGTCAGACAGTGTAAGATATGACAAAATAATAATTTATAAATTATCAAGGGTTCATGAGGGAGGGGCAGCAGAAAGGGAGGGGGAAATGAGGAACTGATGCCAAGGGCATAAGTGGAGAGCAAATGTTTTGAGAATGATGAGAGCAATGAATGTACAAATGTACTTTACACAAATGATGTGTCATCCCCAAACTCGTGTTATTAGGTCATTAATGTTTAATGTGTCAAATCTATTCTTGATATCATCTCTAAATTCACTTGTTTCTTGAAAGAAATCCTTATTTATTTTAGTAACAAGGCTGATATTGCTGAACTGCAACACCAAGTGAGGGCTCTGATTGGGAAGAAATGAGCTCCTGAAACTTGGAATGAAGACATACGGGTAAATAAACAGGTAGATGGAGACGTTAGATCCCTAAAACCCATGCTATCAGTCCTGCCAACAGCAGAACCCCTCCCATATGAGACCACTTATATTTGTGTGCCAATCATTATTAGTAAAACCATTATACTTTTTTCCTACATTTAATGAAAACAACCCATCAGTGTCTGCTGACCTTTATTTTATTTCAGGGATAAATAAGAGGCTTTCCACTCCTCAAAAGAGTTACAGTCTTAGAACACAGGGGCAGTTCTCGTTACCATCATGGACTTTTCTGGGCATCTCCATACAGCCTTTCCTTGTATCACAGAACTGGTGTCACAGCAAGTCAAGTGTGGTCATGGGCCCATGCTGATTGAATTCATTGGTCTTACTGTCCTAAAGCATAAAGCTTGTTAGAAATATGAAATGACCTTCGAAAAACATAATTAGGATGCCCCTAAGTGGCAACAGCTTATAGGTTTGGGGCAATGTTCTCAAGAGGCTATATATGCTATAAACAAGCATCTAATAAGAAGTTACTGCAACAAAGCTAGGATTCAAAGGACCGGCAACAAAGGGGTGAAAATGAGAGTGGTACCACTCACAATTATCTTAGCGATCCACTTGTAAAAAAATTGTTTTCCTATTTCAAGGTCCTATGCTCTTCGGGTCTTGAAGTGTTTAGAGTCAAGGGAGGAATGTTAACAATTGGAGCTACACCACCAATTTCATTGAATTGAATGCCCCCAGCCAGTTTGGGCTCCTCATGTGTCTGGATCAACAAGCAAAGAATGAATTACATGGCATAACTGATCATGAATACCAAGGGACTTATATTACCATAAAAGTAAAACATATGCCTGAATTTCAGGACATTCTTTAGGATTCTCTTAGTATAATCATATCTTATGATTGAAGTCAACGACAAACTTGGTGTTAAATGTCACTGGGTTGGTTCTAATAGCAAATAAAACAGCGCCCAGTCTTAGACCATCCAAACAATTGTTCTTATATTTGATCCCATTGTTGCAGCTATTATGTTAATTCATATTGTTGAGGGCTTCCCTATTTTCCCTCCCTCTACGTTACCAAATAAGATGTCTTCTCCAGGGACTGGTCTTTCTTTACAACACGTTCAACATATTTGAGGTGAAGTCCCGCCATCCTGTCTCTAAGGAGCATTCTGGCTGTACTCGTTCCATAGCAGATTTGTTTGTTTTTTACAAAGTCTGTGGTACTTTCAATATTCTTTATCATCATGATAATTCAAATGCATTGATTCTTCTTCAGTCCTCCTTTTACTCCAACTTTCACATTCATATGGAGGCAATTGAAAATATCATAGCTTGGGTCAGGCACACCTTAGTCTTCAAAATGAAAGCTTTGCTTTTCAACACTTTAAAGAGGTCTTGTGCA
This sequence comes from Tenrec ecaudatus, assembly GCF_050624435.1. Classification (NCBI taxonomy): domain Eukaryota; kingdom Metazoa; phylum Chordata; class Mammalia; order Afrosoricida; family Tenrecidae; genus Tenrec; species Tenrec ecaudatus. Next base: position 125,915,005 of record NC_134533.1, on the reverse strand, counting down.
GCAGAATTACCCAATGCAAAGCATCATTTTATCTCCTGACTACTGCTTCCATGAGCAATAATTGTGGATCCAAGCAAGACAAAATCCGTGACAGCGTCAATCTTTCCCATTATCATGATGTTACCCATTGGTCCAGTTGTGAGGATTTATTTTCTTTATATTGAGCTGAAAGCTGTAAGCCTTGATCTAAATCAGCAAGTATTTCAAGTTCTCCTCACTTTCAGCAAGCAAGGTTGTATCATCTGCCTATCATAGTTTACTAATAAGCTTTCCTCCAATAGAAACTGATAAACTTAAAATAACTCAATTCCATCAGAGTTGCTAATGGTCCATGCCTTCAGTAATGAAAGTCTGGTTCACCTACTAGGTAGAGAATCACAATGGACTGAGGTGTCTGCTGAAGGCACATGGAATACAGGATTGCTGCTATATCAAAACATTTGTGAATGCCAGCGAGGCCCGGGATTACTTGCACAAATGAGGACTATGATTGTTAGGAGTATTTTCTCCTTGTACATATGCATTAAATATTTGTTTTGCTCATATATAAAATGTAAATGGAGTTAGTGAATTTTTGGTTTTATGTGTATTAGTCTTATCATATTAGGCATAAGAACATATGTTAAGATTATATATGGTTTAAGGAGATGGACTAAGGTACCCAAATGATAAAGGGGAGAGAGTGATCATTAAGTTTTGTGTTAACTTGGCTGAGCCAGGATTCTCAGAGGTTTGACAGTAAAAACAAAATAATTTCGTCAGCAAGATGTTACTGGTGTCTCTGCTTTAAATATGTGTACTTGTTGTGGAAAGGCTTTCTAGATTTTAGTTGGGTCTGGATCATGCATTTGAGTCATCATATGACTGCTACTCTTTGAATACGAGCCAGCAGCTAGCCGTTACTGGGAGTTGTTAGGAGTCTGTCATCCCACTTGTCAACCATAGTCATTTCCCTTTGTAACTCAACACTTGAAGTCATGACTTGCTGATCTTGGGTTCATGAGCACCTGCATCTATGTGAGTTAGGAGAAGCCATCTGCCTGACTGACATCTGACCAATAATTCTGGAACTTGCCCACCTTAACTGGATGATTTAAACCACTCTATGTATATACCTACTTAAGCTTTACTGGTATTGCTTCTCTATATGGAAGTACCCACAAGACAGCACACAACTATTAACAGTTGGAGGTTCAAGGGTGAGGACCAACTTCCAAGTAGGGGGGTGGGGCGTAAATGACTACAATTCTTTTACGGATCCTAAGGGGAGAGTATGCCTGGCAATATGCACCTAATAAATCACATTGGGCCTGAGTTTCTGTACACCCTCTGGAGACCCAGGCAAAGTGCCATCGAGCACTGGGGCATTGAATCCTGAATCTTTAAGGCACAAAAAATGCTCCAAGGGAATACCAGAGGGATTTGCTGTGGAAATTCCACTAGATAAAATAGACTCAACCTGAAACAAAGCTGTAACCCGATGATTCAAAACTGAAATTCCACGGTGTGTGAAGAAGCAGACAACAGCTAAACCAAGAGTACTGAACTGTCGGCAGACAGATCAACATTGTTTTAGTACATCAATGATGTATTAAGATACGTATTATTCTGGCAGACCTGTGATTGACATTGTCAGAGAACATTATTGTAAATTTTGCCTGACAACTCCCATTGTTTGTGTAAATAAAGTCCAGCCATGCAAGCATTTATTCTACATAAGTGAAGAATTGAGGTATTGTGATGTGTAGTTAGCCTTTACTGGTCCAATCTCTACCTTTCAACAGTGTTTTAGAAATTAGTACCATGGGACAATCAATCACATTATTGATAGAAGACCTTTATGCACCAGGGAGACGAGCTATTAAGATTCTCTACCATAAATTAGCAAGGAAGTCTCACAGGGTAATGTAAGGCAGATGAAAGTCATAGATCCAAGAATGGATTTTGAGCTCACACTTAATCTAAGCTATAATCAATCTAAGGACAATTAGTTCTTAAAACATGGTCCTGCTTAATACTTGTCTACATGAAGGAAACACAGAAAATATGTGTGCTATTGCAAAGTGTGATGAAGAAACAGTGCCAAGCTATCAGATACAATAGCTTCTGGAGTCTTAAAGGCTTCTTTCCAAACAAGCAGCAATCTGAGTGAGATGTCAAGTCTGCATGCAAAAAGCACACCAGTATCCGTGACCAAGGATTGCAAATTAGATATTCCAAAGCTACAGGAGGGAATAATATCAGAGCTAAAATTGTGAGATTCTGGTTTCCAGAAGGCTATGGATGACAGTAGAAGCACAAAATACATTTGTGAGATGTGAGATCTACACAGGAAATATTAGTATCTGCTGATTTCCCCCTAATCCTAATTGAGGAATAAACTGGTACCAAATAGTGAGTATTGGAGAGATAACTATAGATCAAAATTTTAAACCTGACTTGAATGGCTAAAACCCTTTCACTTGATCTCCCTTCTGATATATTCTGGGCTAGATCTGGGTTTGGGGTTTATCTCTGATGTATCTTGTCATTGTGAATAGTCTTCTTGAATCTTTGTTATGTGTTTGTCTGTTTTTCAATACATGAAACCCAGGATTCATGAACCCAGAGAGAAAAGAACCAGCACAAGGGTTCCTGGGAGGTATGGCAGGGAAGGGTAGGAAAGGAGCTGATATCAAGGAATTCAAGAAAGAAGAAAAGATTTTGAAATCGATTGTGCTAACAATTGTACAATACCGCTTGATGTGAGTGAACTATGGAATCACATGATGTCTGGATTAGCTACCAATAAAATGGTTTGGGGGTGGGAAAAAAGTTGGAGGTTCAAGTATATCCATAGATCCCATGGAAGAAAAGACTGATGATCAACTTTAGAAAATACCAGCCATTGACAATTTTATGTAACTTAAGTATACTTTGATAGGCATGGGGTTGTGTGTCACCACAATCAACTTATTAGGAACTGGTACTATATGTCACGTAATAGTTTAGATGCTTTTCACAGAATATCTCACTGAATCATCACTAATAACCCAATGAATTTGTAGCAGTGCCATTTTATATGTGAAAGGTGAAACACAAAGAGGGTGTTGTGGTAGTTATATAATTTCATGACTAGAAGTTATATAAACATGCAGGGGTGGTATTCAACCTGTCAATCAGCTCACAGCCTGACGGTGCCTCCTGTGGGCATGGCCTTCTCATAAAGAAGGTCCACAAAACCTCCCCTCTCTCTCTCTCGGAGACTTCACCTACCTGCTGGAAAGCCACTCTGAGAGCTGCTAAAACCACTGCCTTTACACCCTCACAACTTTGCACCTACCTACCTGTGATTTTCCTGCGTTCTGCAACCTTGCATGTGGCTATGTGAGTCTGAAGAGGGACTTATGGGCCAGTATTGGACTTATGGACTTGAGTTGGACTGGGCTTGGCTATTTACTTGAGATATAATTACTTCTTGATATAAAGCTCTTTATTAAACAAATATATGACTGTCACTGGATTTACTCCTCAAGTCAATAGTTATATATTAGGATGCTGTAGTAGTTACACAATTTCATGTCAACTTGATAAATAGAGTGAAGGAGTGGAGTTTAACCTGTCAATCAGGACACAGCCTGACGATGCCTCCTGGTGGGCATGACCTTCTCATAAAGAATCTGGGAACTTCCTCCCTTTCTTCCTCGAGGAGGGTTATATTCTCTCTCCGCTTCACTTTCATGTAGAGCAGACACTCAGAAAGCTGGAGGGGCCATGTGGAGGCCCATGACAGTGTTGAGATGCTTCCACTGCCACTCGATCAATAAGACCTTCTACCCACTGGCCTGTGATCTTTCTACATGTGGCATCATTACATGTGCTGTGTGAGTCAAGAGGAATTTATGGACTAGTATCGGATATAAGGACTACTATTTGACAGGGACTTGATATGGACTGGGTTAGGATGTTTTATTGATGCATAATTACTTCTCGATACAAAGTTCTCTCTATATGTGAGTATCAATGGATTTGTTTCTTTAGTCAACCTAGTCTAACACAGAGGCTTAAAAAAGTTTGTGGAAAATACCATTATCTTTTTTTCCCATGAATTTTGGAAGACCCTTTTGAAAATGATGCAAAAGTCTCTAGACCTGCAAAAATTCTATAAATAAAGCAAACTTACCCTGCGTATGTTCGTTGATATAAAGATTCTGGATCAAGACTTGCAGCATCCACAATTATTGCTTCATCAAAATTTTTCAGAATTTTAACACTGGTTTTTTTCAAACTGGACTATAAAAGAAATTATAAATATTAAAAGTACTATTTAGGAAATAAATCAGTCTGGGTTTGAAATGTATCCATATAAGCCCTTAATATTCTAATATCTAATTTCACTCAACCCTAATACTACCAAGCTATTTAATAACAATGATTCTATAATGTAACCTCAAAATATAACTAGGAAGAAAGTATATTAAATGTGTAATATATACATTTGAAAGTCCTATCTGTTTATTTCCTTAATAAGTTTAACAAAAGGTACTGCATTCACAGACATTATGTTGCTAGGTATGCAAAAGTTCTACTAATCAAGAGCTATATATATTGATTAATAATTATACAGCTCACATTTTACAGGAAAAATAGGAAAATTTTTGCTTATCAGTAATGCCCCAGCCAATTTACCAAATTCAAATAACCTTTCCAAAATGACCAGCTAGATAAATGTACTAAGTTCTCTTTGGCATCTCACTCCCTCTTCCCACACCCATAAAGAACACAGGTCAGAATTAATATTTTTATAAAATAAGGAGCCAAAAATTGACATAGAAATTCTGTTAAAACTTCAATTACAGACACATAAATACTTCCTAAAAATGATTTATATACAAAATTGCTCACTGGAGTATTTTCTGTAACTGTAAAATTTAGGAGGATGCTTAATGCCCAATGACTAACATATATTAAATATATAAATAACTTAAAAGTCATAGATTACTCTGTAGGTAGGAAAATAAGCGAGGGTTCTCTTTAAAATGGAAAAAAAATGGATAATCTTCAAAACATATTGTTAAGTCAAAAAAATGCACCAGCTAATTGAGGGAATAATCACCAACTAATTGATTGTGGCTATTATCACTCAGATACCCAAACCAGATGAAGACATTATAGATAAAAAGACTACAGACTAATAGCATTCATGAATATAGATCCATGAATTCTACCTAAATACAGCAGTATATAAAAAAAGATTAAGAATTGAATTATGTCATCTCTAAATGCAAAATGTCTTCAAATCATTTATGGAAAAATTCTATTATCTTTAAATTCTATTTGTCCATGGCCATGTTTTGTCTTTTTAACAGCTTTATTGGGGCATAATCTATATGTTATACAAATCAATAGTTCAATCATATCAAGAATTGTGCAATTATTATACTCATTGTTATTAGTGTCCCATTTGCTCACAACCTCCTCTGCCATAGTACTAAGAAACCATTAATCAAGTTATTGTCCCTATAGACTCAACCATCCCAATTTCCTATAATGAATCCAAATAGCTTTACAACTATAACAAAATAAAATTTAAAATAGGTCAATCTTAAATGTGTTAAACTTTTACATAACTACATCTGCCAAAATCCACTTCCCAATGCACTCAGCATAACAAGGCTAGGGTATCTTCAGAGAGGGCTCACTGGAGGCTTAAGTCACATGTACTTTCCCAATTTTTTATCTGAAACAACTTTTAAATGGGGTCAAAAGGGAGAGCCAGTGAGATATTACATTTTAACTTAAGTATATCTACTATAATTGTCTCTAGAGTGCTCGCTGTCTGACAACAAGGCTATTCACGTGCCTGTAATAACTCAGAGGGTATTCTTCGGTGGCTTAATCTAGGTGCGAACCTTGCGAATGGATTTTGGGTTCCACTGTCACCCACAGTCTTCTGCAAGCTGGGCATTCACAATTTAAGCTGTGATACCAAGCCCTAGTCTGGATTTGAATTATATTACTGATGTGCTTCTTCCATGTGGACTTAGCTTTTCCATATGGATTTACACGGTTGTTTGTTTGCAGAGAAGTCTTTAAGACCCGAGATGCTATTCTGTCTGATAGCTGAGCAAGAGCTGGTTTCTTTCTTCCTTTCATTTTTTGCATTTATGTTTTTGTTTTCTAAAATCATTTTATTGAGGGCTCTTAGAGCTCTTATAACATTCTACATCAATTATATCAAGCATATTTGTACATATGTTACCATCATCATTTTCCAAATATTTACTTTCTATTTGAGCCATTGGTATCGGTTCCTATTCTTTCCCCTCCCTCCTCCCCCCACCCTACCCCTTCCACCCTCTTGACCCTTTGATAAATTATAAATTATTATTATTTTCATATCTTACACCAACCAATGTCTGCCTTCACCCACATTCTGTGGTTCATCCCCCTGGCTGGGGGTGGGGGTGGGGTGTTATGTGTCAATCACTGTGATTGGTTCCCCCATTCTCCCCCACCTGCTCCCTACCCTCCTGGTAGCGCTACTCCCCATTTCTATTATTGAAGGGTTTATCTGACCTGGATTCCGTGTGTCGTGAGCTCTTGTCTGTACCAGTGTACATGCTCATGTCTGCCCAGAACTGAAAGGCAGGACTGGAGTCATGATAGCGGGTAGTGAAGAAGTCTCAAAAACCAGGGGAATATTGGGTGTTTCATCAGTGCTATACTGTGCTCTGGTTGACTCATCCCTTCCTTATAAGGTGATGTCCTTCTGTGAGGAAATGTCCTACAGAAGGGTTTTGGGTCTCTACTCTGAGACCCCTTGTTCTCAACCTCCCGAGGAAGGGGGCAAAAGACCTGAATAGAAGTTTCACTAGGAAGAAGACCCGAATGGCCAATAAGCATATGAGAAAATGTTCCTGATCATTAGCCAGCAGAGAAATGCAAATTAAAACAACTATGAGATACTACCTAACACTCTTGAGGACAGCCCAAATAAGAACATCAGAAACTAACAAATGCTGCAGGGGATGTGGCGAAATAGAAACTCTCCTCCATTACCGGTGGTCGTGTAGATATGTACAGCCACTGTGGAAAGCCATCTGGTGACATTTAAAGCAAATGGAAATTGAGTTACCTTACAACCCAGCCATCCCTCTACTGGGAATACACGCAAAAGAAGTAAGAAATAGACCATGGCTAGTCATCTGTGTTCCAATGTTTATTGTGGCACAACTCACAGTCACAAATAATTGGAAACAACCTAATGTTCTAGCACTAGACAAGTGGATTAGAAAACTCTGGCACATACCCACAACGGAGTACTACACATCACTGAAAAGTGGTAATGATCACATAAAGCAATTACAAAAGGACAAGTACAACATGATTGCACTGAGGTAAGGATCATCAGCACAGTAGGTATAGAAGAAAAGCCACTTAACTCACTAGCTTACATTTTACAGGTTGAGGTATAGGCAATCAATCCGGGGACAGAACAAACCCAAGGATGGACATGTCATTCCAACACAAAGAAGGGAAAATGGGGGCGGGGGGGGGGAAGAGGGAGACAATGACACTGGGGGAGTAGGACACTAATCCACCCAGGGTGGTGGTGGTATTGTTCATGTCTCCACAGAAATGGGAATGTGAGTGCAGACCCCACCATAGTATGCCAAAACCTTGAGGGCAATGTAACCACATGAAACAACTCATGAACAGAGAGGTTTACAGGGCTGGCCCCAATCAGAGGCAAACTGAACCCCTACTCCTCACCCTCAATGCCTAGAAGTGTGTGTTCCAGAAGACATCACTAAACCTACAGGTGGGGGAGAGTGGTTGGTCTGTCAAGCCCACATGAAAGCAAACTGAGAAGGAGAAAGAGTGAAGGACTAGACCCCATACTGGCACACCAATCTGTATGTCCCTGCAGGGAGCTGCTAAGGCACAGAGAGGATGTAGGGCCGACAACAGCTCGAGACGTGATATCCCCACGTTGACACATACAATGATAGAGGGCAATACTGGGGGCACATGGTGGGGAGTGAGTCTGATCTGACCATCCTCACAGTGCGATGAACCAAGAAGGGAACATAACAGATCAGCCACGGGAGCAAAGCCAAGCCACAACCCCCCCTAGGAGTTCCCAAAATATACTTCGGGCTAGGAGGGTAGTTCCCAGCCCCCAGGACTGGTGGGGAGATAGTCTCGGAAAGGTTAGCAGACAGACTTGGAATTATGTATGCTTTTTCAGGGTTTGTTTTATTTTTTGCTAGTTTCCCCCCCTTTTTATTCAATCTTTTATTTTCTTTCTGTTTGTTCTCTGTCATTGTTGTTTTACCTTCCTATATAAGATATGCATGGGAAGCAAGCCCAAGGAGAAAGCAAAGGGAACAACAGTTCTGGAAGGACTTGAGGGAAGGAGCAAGCAGGCGAAGAGAGTGGTGAGGAAACAACAACAAAGACACGAGAACAACTAGGGAATTAAAATCACCAACGAGGAGGATGTCAAGAGCCTGGTGGTCTTGGAGCAACAGCAGTCTAGCTGAGAAGAATTACTAAGAGGCAAAAGAAGGGGGAGCGTGATGGTGGGGCAAGAGGAAGGTAAAAGGAAACAAGAAAGATCTAGTAAGCAAAGCTATGGATAGAGGTATAAATATAAGTATACACATATAAATATATTAATTTATAAAAATTGAGGTACTGACCTATGTACATATATTTATAAGGCAAAACAATTGAGGAAGTGGATGGACTTTGGTCCTCTGTTCAAACATTTGTTTCTTCACCACACTTTTCAATAGCACCCCAATCTTTAGTGATCTCTTCATGATGGTGGGTATCAAGCAGGGCCATGTCATCAAGAACTAACTGTTCTTAGAGTAGGCTAAAATCTAGTGGGAGCCCAAAGTCCCATGGGTCTTTCAAAAGTTCCCTGTATATGAATGGGGTTTCATACAAGTAAATACATCCAGGTGCTCAGGCATGAGGTTGCATACAAGTGTGTACGAACAAGCAAGCGCATGCATATATGTACACAGAAACGAGAGTTAAGTAAAAACGTATTGTTAATAAGATTCCAATTCGTGCATGCACAGGCGTATTCCAAACAAAATTAATTCAAATGCCTCTGCTATCAGTGGAGGGATGACAATAAATTTCATCAATAACATATTTGTCTCAATCTCATAAAGGTGCGATCCAAAAACAGGATACTACTTCTTGTAATCATGGGGAAAAAATCATGAAGTCGGGGGTATTACCAGTTTTGTAACAAAACATGAGTGGACACTTTCCCAAATCACTAAAATTTTGCAACATGTTTATGGAAATGCTGGCCCACATTGAACAGTAGTTTTTCGGTGGATCAGGGGGACTTCAAAGATGATTCAAAGAAAATGTGGCTAAAGTTTAGAAACTGGTGGAAAAAGAACTTTTTACTGTGATAGCTAGTAAAGGTGGGATGTCACATAATTTGGCATTTTCAAATTTAAAGAAACATGTGGCCTCCGCAACTTCGGCCTCAGTGGATGCCAAAGCAAATGAAGATGCTTTGAATGAACAATTTGTAATCAAGGAAAATTCTTGGATTTATCAATATGATCCAGATCCAATATTTTTCTCCAGAGAGCGAGGTTGAAAACAGTGGCTTCTGAAGGGATCTACTTAGGCCAATTAAATTCGCCAAAGAGAGGTCAGCTAAAAAGTTTATGCTATTGTATGGATTCCAAAGGAGTCATGATCTACTAGTTACATAATCTGGTGTCAACTTGCAAACGAGTGGAGTCTAGTCTGTCAATCAGGTCACCGTTTGATGACATCATTTGGAGGCACCACAGGGATAAATAGCTCAATGGAGGCCCAATACACACAGACCCTGCTTTGTCTTCCTGCTGACAAGACAGATGGAGCTACGCTAATAGAACCAGAGCCCTGGAGCTGGAGGAGCCATGTGGAGACCCACAACAGTGCTGAGATCTTTTTACAGTTGCCACTGGATCTACAAGACTTTCCACTCACTAGCTTGTGATTGTCTGTATTCAGTATTATTGCATGGCTGTGTGAGTCAAAAGAGGAATTTATGGACTAGTATTGGACATATGGGCTAATATTGGACTTATGGACTTGATCTGGAATAGACTAAGATGTTTCTCAATATGGGATGTTTCTCAACTGGGATGTTTCTCACTCTTTATATAGAGCTCTTTCTTAGACACGCGTGAGTGTTCATTGATTTGTTTTTCTAGTCTACCCAGATTAACACATGGTTATTTTTCACAGATTTTCTTAAAGGACACAGGAGTCAAGGGGACTTACTAAAAAGAAGTTTAAAGAAAATGCAGAACTACTTCAGTGAGAAAAAGACCAGGAAAGTTGCACCAAGAAATTTCACCTACCGCTTTTTCATGGGTAGTAATGGCTCTCCTGGAATTTTGTTTATCTCATTCAGTCTACAGTCCTGATCTTACTCCTTTAAATTTCTTTTAGCTCCCCAAACTCCACTGCAAAGTAACATGTTTGATAAAACTACCTGTGGTGGTTACATAATTTCATGTGGAATTTAGCCTTTCAATCAGGTCACAACCTGATAGTGCCTACTTGTGGGTGTGGCCTTCTCATAGAGGGTCCTGGAAACTTCAAGTTCTCTCTCTCTGGGCCTTCATCTTACTGCTGGTGAGCCACTCTGAGAGCTGCCAGAGTCACTGCCATTAGATCCACACAATTTTTCACACACCAACCTGTGATATTCCTGCATTCCACATAATAGCTGGGGCTGCGTGAGTCTGAAGAGAGATTTATGGACTAGTAATAGACTTATGGACCTGAGTTAGACTGGGCTGGGATATATATGTATGTGTATGGTTGGCATATATGTGTGCCATTGGATTTGATGTATGGTTGGCATATATGTTTTCTTGATGTATGGTTGGCATATATATGTGTCATTGAATTTGTTTCTCTAGTTTGCCTGACCTAACACAATATCCTTTTGATGTGGTATAAACTGAACAGTGTAGAGTTATTTGGGAAAAGATTAGAGATGGAAACAACAACTCCAGAAGTGTGAAGACCTACATGGAGTATCTGTGAACAAACAGTAACTTCACATTCTTATGTTTTTGTTTTTAATTTTGTAGCAATACTTTAAAATTGGCATTAGATTCATACACTCAATGCCAGAGATCCAAAATTCACAAACAAACACAAACAAAAGAGCAAAATAGATCTATAATGAGATTTATAATATGCAAATTTTGATGATGGACAAAAAGAAAAATCAACAAAGATGCAAAAGAACCAGGAAGCAGAAGAAACAGTTACTCACATATATCTTCAAAAAGTTTGTGGGAAAATTCCATTATCTTGTATTCAATCATTCTATGAACTTTTTCAAGACCCATGTAAATAAACCATATTATGCAACAAAAAAACAAAATATATTCTTCTTAATTCACATGCAACATTCTCTAGAACAGATTATACTTTAGGCCACAAGACCTCTGGCAGCAAGGAAAAGAAAGAAAGGTATCCAAACTGGAAAGGAAGAAGTGAAATCACTTTTATTCACAGATAACACAGATCCTAAACACAGAAAATCCCAGAGATTTTGCAAGAATACTATTAGATTTAATAGAAAGGTTCAACAAGGTGACAGGGCAGAAGGTCAACAATCAAAATTACTTGGTTTCTTTTATACCAGTGGTTCTCAACCTGTGGGTCGCAACCCCTTGGGGGTAAAATGGCCCTTTTACAGGGGTCACCCAATTCATAACAGTAGCAAAATTACAATTATGACATAGCAATGAAAATAATTTTATGGTTGGGGGGGTCACAATTAACATGAGGGACTTTATAAAGGGTCACAGCATTAGGAAGGTTGAGAAGCAGTGTTTTACACTAACACGGAAAACTCTGAGAAAGAATCAATAAAACAACTCCATTTACAATATTGTAAGCCCCACCCCACCACTAGCCAAGGGAAAAAAATGCCCCAGAATAGATCTAACCAGAGATATAAAAGACCTATACAATAATAATAAATTAATAATATAAAAATATAATAACAATAAAAAGAATCAAGCATTACTGCAAACCAAGAGATATACAAAAATGGGAAAATATTCCATCCTTATAGAATGGAAGACTTAAAAATATGAAATTGTCAATACACACAAAGCAATCCATAGAAGTAATGCAATCCAACAATATCCTGTATTAAAATGGAAAAACATGTCACCAACTTCACATGCACAGAAAGGGGTCCCAAATAGACAAAGTTATATTAAAGAAGAACAATAAATGAGTAGACTTTGCATTCCATGATGTCAAATATAATATACAGTTATAGTAATCAAAATAGCTTGGTACTGGGTCAATGACAGCCACCACAGATCAACGAAAAAGAACTGAGAATCAAAAGGAAACCCATCCAGCTATGGGATGCTGATTTTTTACAAGTTGTTTATGACCATTTGGTGAGAGAAGAAATAGTTTCTTCCATAAAAAGTACTGGTAAGAAATCTATTTTACGGAAAAATTATTCAAGAGCCGTATCTAACATAAAAACCAAGTAAAAAATGGATGAAAGGCATAAGTATGAAAGCTGAAAATATAAAGTTCTTGTGATAGGCAGGAAGCTCAGGTGAAGAGAAATTGTTCCCCAGAGGAAACCACCAATCAGCAAGGAACAGCAAGCCAAGCGAAGGAGGAAAAGGGCATACACTAGAAGCCTACCGCAAAATAAATGTGCAGGAAGAACCAGTTACATCACATGTCACACACTGACTCAAAGCCCAAACATACGTGGTAGGTACCAGTTAAGTTACACCTTCTAAGTACCCACCAACACACAACCACACTTTTGAGGGATGGTGTGAATAGACTAGCAGGGGAGAAAGGGCAATATAAAGCAAGCAACAAGACGAGTTGACCTTTTTCTACCCTCCTTCATTGGAAAGACAGCCAGTTCTCATCTGTGCGAATGTACAATCAGAAAGTTTACTTTCACTAACAGGAGCTTACTTTTACTCATTTTGGTGCTTCTGCCATGAATTCTTTCCATGCAGAGAAGCAAAACCTGAGCAAAAATTTTCTAATACCCAAAAAGTATGGTATTAATTTTTCTCATTAATGAATTATGAAACAGAACTGCAGATGCATGCACAATAAAAGATAAATTAGGTAACTAAGACCTAAAAATTAAGTATATAAGCTGGCCACGAAATTTTAGAAAACAACTAAACAACACATTAAATCAACTTTGTTGTTTAGAACCTACAGGCTAGAGGGAGAAAAAATCATTGGGAATGATATACCTGTGTGATATTTAAGTTTATTGTATCAACCTGGCCAATAAGAACATGTGGGATTAAACAGGTCACAGTTTGATTGGATGGCAAAAAGATAAATGGCTCTGCAAGGCCTGCCTCCCTCTCTCTTGTTCTCTGGTGATGGCAGCAGAGTGCTGCTTTAGCTAGTTCTCTGTCTCAACCTGAAAGCTACACGACATGTGGGCCGAGCCAACCTGTGGCTGTGTAGCTAGAACTTGAGGCTCCTTCCATACCTGTTTCACTAAACTGGTGCATACACTGCTCAAGCTTGAGGCTGGTGGATCTTGTCACCTTGTGTTGCTGTAGTTTGATATCGCATGGGGTCTGAATCTGTAAGCTCCCAAGGTGCTGACTGTTGCTGACCCACCCTGCTGTTTGCTGCCTGTAGGCAGACTCTCCCTGTCTTGCCTGAGGGAAGACTCCCCTGTCTGCTTTGTTGACCTTGGACCTGGCAGTCCATGAGCATCAAAGGACTTCAGTATATTAACTGTTCCACAGAAGTGAGTTAACTGTGGTGTGGACTAAATGGCTATTATATTCCTTGCTGTATACATCAATCAATCTATCTATCTATCTATCTATCTATCTATCTATCTATCTATCTATCTATCTATCTCTTCAAAAGTCTCCTGGTTTTGTTTCTCTAGAGAACCCTGCTTAACACAAGCTGATACAGTTATAATCTCAACAATACATAGAAAACTTCAACTAAACATCAAAAGACAATTTAAAACTGACTAGAGGAAATGAATAGACACGTGACCAACAAGGACATTCAAGTAGCCAACTAACAAATAAAAAGATGCCTGTCACTACTAGCCATTAGAAAGATAAAAATCAAAACAACAACATCTATCATTTCAACTCTACAAAAAAATGTAAACAGTCAAAAAACCAACAGAATAGTCAAGAGAAACCAACAAGTACTGGTGAGGTTGTGGGGAGATTAGAGTGATTTTTCCACGGCTGGTAGGAGTGTAAAATGGGATAGCCAACGTAGAAAACAGTATGATGCTTCCACAAGAAATCTAGTAATGTTGGTTGAAGCTTTATTCATAATAGCAAAAAGATATAAACAGCCTTAGTGCTCATCAATGGATGGATGAATAAATAAAATGATATATACACACAATATGGTTAAGACATATATACACATATACATACAATGCAGTACCACACAGCTATAAAGAATAATGATGAGTTTACCAAACATAATAGATGAAACTAGAGGGCATTTAGCTCAGTGAAGTAAATCAAGCACAAAAAAACATATAATGCTATTTAAAAAATAATGCAAAAATAGGTGTGTAGGTATGCATAAGTGTTCTTTGTTGGGTCTAGGGTATAAGAGGCAGAGGAATGGGAAATCACTTTCTAGATCGGGGTCGGAAAACTTTTAAGACAGAAGAATCAATCCTGTCTCTCACACAATTTAAAAATTATTCTGGAGGCATAAATATATATTTATAAACAAATGAAATCACCATTATCTTAATAATAGCTTTTAAATTTTTTATAATTGAAACTATGAAACATATGTTATTATCACATGAGACATGTACCAAAAGAGTCATATATGGCTCTCAAGCTGCAGTTTGCCAACCCCTGCTCTAGACATGTCTATGTCTTGTTAGTTTAGGGAATGAGCAAGGAAACACATAATGGTGGTAAACTTAACACAATTTAACCTGTAATAAGGGATGTTGTTTGTAAACATTATAGCATACAATCTGGCAGTAACAACCCCAAAATTACGAGTGGTTACACTGATAGTAACAACCCCCAAATTATGAGTGGTTATACTGGTAGGTACATATGTATAGGAAGGTTTAAATGTATTCATATGTGCTCACATATAGATGTAACTGTAGGTATAGACACCCTGGTGGTAGTGGTTATACCTTGGAATGCTAATCACAAGGTCAGCAGTTCAAAACTACCAGTGGGTCATAAGGAGAAAGACCAGACTTTCTATTCCTATAAAGAATTATACTCTTATAAACTCACAGAGTAGTTCTGCCCTTATATTGTCCTTATTCTTTCAGAACTGTATATAGTCTTGGCACACTTAAAAATCAATTGACAATAGATGTATGTTTATTTCTGTATTTTCAGTTCTATACACTTGATCTGTGATTTGATTAAAGTAGCATGGTCATTTAGAACTTTAGAAAGGTGATTCCCTTAACTTTGTTTTTCTTTTTCACAATTGTTTTGGATATTTGGTTCTTAGAAATCTCATATGAATTTTAGGATGACTATATAGTATTCAGGGAGAAAGGCAGGGCTTTAGACTCCCAAAAGAGTTAGACTTGAGAACCCACAGGACAGTTCTACCTGTCCTATAGGAGCTCTATGAGTTGACAATTATTTGATGGCAGTGAGCTTGTTTTAGTTTGGGTAGGCATATCTGCATACATAATTTTGTGTGCTATGTATAACAGTCAGTGAAAATGACCAGACATAACCAAATACCGTATAAGGTTACATTATTGGGCTTGATGGTTTAGAACCATATTCTCATGAGATCTTTTGGCTAACAGGCATAAAACAATCTATTAAGTTTATGTTCTACACTCTAGTTTGGTAAGTAGCATCTGGGGTCTTAAAAGCTTGTTGATTGCTACTTGTCTGGAGCAAAAACAGCAAGAAGGAAACCAAAGTCTCAGTAAGTAAAATGTAGTTTAACCATACAACAGATTATTAGGTTCTAAAAAAGAATAAAATTTTGATACAGGTAATGCATGAACCTTGATAAATTATGCTAAATGATAGCTGCAAGTAAATAAAGACTATATATTATATGAAATGGACTGAACAATTATATCTATAGACAGAAAGATTCCTGGTGGTCTGAGGCTGAAGCATTGGGAAGTTTGGGCGAGTGATAGTGCATACAAGGTTTGTTAATGCGGTACTCAGATTTATTTTGCTAATAGAAATAAAATAGTACTATTGTATAAATTAAAAAACTTTATTCAAGGCACAATATAAAAAAGTTCAAAGTGTGACTGTCAATGGTGATGAGAAAATTATTGTACTTTATTATTAGACTTTGTCTCACATGCTTTGGACATATTATCAGCGTGTGAGACAAGGTCTAATAATAATCTGTTGTATGATTACACTACATCTTAGTTTTTGACCAGTTGGTGCACACTTAAGATGTTTCAACCTTTTTACTAATAGGGATGGTGATTTTATTAACATCCGTGTACCACTTTTGGGGTGTTTTAATTTCTCTGTGTATATAACAACACACAGACAGCAACCAGCCCGAACAACATCAACGAAAAAACAGGAGAAACAAAAGGCAATGTCAGAACCAGTCCTGAACCCAGCGACGTACATAGAATAAACAGACATTGATCTACCACACAATCTACCACATTGATCTATTACAAAAGAACACAAAGGTATCATCAGAATGCTGCTTGGAGTCATAACTGGATATGAGGGAAGCAACACAGAAAAAATGATGAAATGATAGAGGAGATAAAGACCATGCACCAAGGGAAATACAAGAGTTAAGTGACGAGCATCAAAGGGAAATACAAGAGATAAGGGACGAGACAAATAACAAGTTAACAGAGATCACTAGCACGCTAGAATTAGCAGAGAACTGAACTAGTGAACTTGAGGACAACCACGAAGATTTCAACTAATGGGAAATACAGTCAAACAAGCTAACCGAAGAAGAAGCTGAAGAAAATCTAAAAGCAATGATGCCATGAAGAGGAACGGCATTAGAAAATTGGATTACCAGAACAAGACACAACCAAGAGGTCAACTGTAAAAATAGTGAGGGAATTCCTGGAAGAAAACTTCTCCAGCTTAATGAATGAGAATCAAGCAACCATTCAGGAAGCAGTGAGGACATCAGATAGACTGAATTCCAAGAAGAAGTCGCCAAGGCACACAGTAGTTAAACTATCCAAACTATATAAAATGAATAATTCATCATGACCATTTGGAATTCATTCCAAGGATGGAGGGATGGTTCAATATCTGAAAGCCCATCAACATCATTCACCACATTGAAAAGAAAAAGGATAAAAACCACATGATAATATTGATAGATGCAGAAAAAAAATTAGACAACATCTAACACCCATTCCTGTTTAAGACATTCCGGAAGATAGGTGAAGTAGTTAATTTATTGTGCCAGCCTTGCCGATAACATGTGGGATTAATTGAAGGGCAGAGAAATAAATGGCTCGGCGAGCTTCACCTTACTAGTCTCTCGTTCTTTGATTATCGGACCAGTGTGTGGCTGCCTTGCTTGTTCTGGGCCTCAATTTGCAAGCTACACTACCTGTGGGACACCTAACCTGTGGACTGTGTCGCTGTAATTTGAGGTTCCTTCAAGATCTGCTTCGCCACACAATTGGAATTTACATCTCTTTAGCTGGGGACTGACTTGCTGTTTGCTGCCTGTGCTGGGATAGCGTGAATCTCTCTACAGAGGATGACTTGGTGGCCCTCAAGACTTGAAGGACTACCAGTGTCTCACAACTCTCAAGGGAGTGAGTTGTACTGAGCCATTTGTACTGCTTCATAATTTAACTGTTCATTTCTTATATTTTATATCTATGTATCTGTATATAATTTAAGTGTTCATTTCTTGTGTTATATATCTATCTGTAAATATACATAAATATATATATAGAATTATAAGCGATCTGGTTTTGTTGCTCTAGAGAACCCTAACACAACAGGAATGGAAGGAAAATTCCACAGTATAATACAAGCCATATATGAAAAACCAACAGCCAATGTAGTAGTGTACGGAGAAAAGACAAAACAAAAACAAGAACAAAAAAGACAAAAACATTCCTACTGAAAAAGGGGAAAGACAAGAATGCCCCTTGTCCCCTTTCATTCAACATCATATTGGAAATCCTACCTAATAACGTAAGCCAATGAAAAGACATTAAAGGAATTCATCTGGGGAAAGAAGAGGTGAAACTATCATTATTAGAAAATGAAATGATTTCATATCTGGAAAAACCCAAAATCTCCACAAGAGGAGTGCTGTAAGTGATAGAGAAAGATAGCAGAGTAACAGAATACAAGATCAACAAACTGAAGTATATTAGATTACTATATACTCTGGCAAGATCATAGAAGAGGAGATCAAAAAGATTGTACTCTTCACAATAGAAAAACACAAACTGAAGTATCTAGAGATAAACATAACAAAAAAATCCCAAGAGATTTGTACAAAGAAAACTACAAAACACTATTATAAGAAACAAAAAGTGACCTCCACAAATGGAAGACTATCCCATGCTCGTGGATTAGAAGACTCAATAAGTAATGTCAATCCTACACAAGGCACAGCGTGGTATTGGTATAATGAGAGACTCTGACCAATGGAAAAGAACAGAAAATCCATAAATAAAAACACCAGCATACAGAAAACTGATCTGCAATAAGGAGCTCCAAAATATCAAATGGGAATTGGACACCCTGTTCAACAAGTGGTGTTGGAAAATATGGATATCGACCTGCAGACAAATGAAGAGCCTTGTCTCACTCCATGCCAAAGAATAAAATCCAGGTAGATCACACACCTTGAAGGAACACCTCAAACTATTTAGGCCATCAAGAAAGGAATTGGGACAAACCTGCGAACCTGGTGCAGGGAATACACAGGCTATTGGAAATAAGGAAGGACACAAACACAGAGGAGGCACAAATTGACAAGTGGAATATACTTAAGATGAAACACCAGTGCACACTGAAAGACTTTCCCAAAAGAGTAAGAAGAGAGCACACAGACTGGAAAAAAATCTTTAGCAATGACACAACAGCCAAAGGGCTTATTACTAAAATATACAATATTCTCCTAACAAACAACAAGAAAAAACAGAGTCCACTAAAGAAGAGGGCAAAGACCTGAACAGAAGTTTCACAAGGACGGAAATCCAAATGGCCAATAAACATATAGACCAATTTGAAAAATCAGAACGCAACAGGTGCTAGAGAGGGTGTTATGAGATAGGAACTCTCATCCACTGCTGGTGGTCCTCTAGATACATGCAGCCACTATGGAAATCGATCTGGCTATACCTACAACAAATGAAAATCGAGCTAGCATATGATCCAGCAATTCCCCTATCGGACATATACCCAGAAGAAGTAATAAACAGACCAAAACCAGACATTTCCAATGCTCATTGCTGCACAGTTCACAATTGTGAAGACCTGGAAACAATCTAAATTTCCATCAACTGAAGAATGGATAAAAAAAAACCTAGTACATACCCACATAGGAGTACTATGCAGCCATAAAAAGCAGCAATGAATGCATGAAGCACATTGTCTGATGGGAAGAGTTGGAGGAAATTATGCTAAGCAATGTTAGGCAAGCACAAAGGGACAAGAAGAACATGAGTCCACTGAGGCTCAAAAAGTACAATAAGCATAAAGGAGACACCACTACTTAATGTATACTTCCCAGGTCAAGGTCCAGGCACTTTGGCAGGGTCTGACCCAACACAAGGATGTTTTTGGGAGCCAACTAAAAAGCAGGGGGAAGAGAGGGAGAAGGAAAAAAAAAGAAAAATGAGGACCCTGGGAACAGGGCACTAATCAACCCACTGGAAGGGTACTGTCTCCACAGGAAAGGGAGAGAAGGACCAGACCCCATCCTAGAGCGCAAATCTTTGAGGGCAATACACTGGCATAGAATAATGCACTAACAGAGAAGATGACAGGGCAAGGCCCAATTCGAGCTATGTTGACTCCCTCCCCAGAAGAAGGCAATACAGAGGACAGTACTAAAGATATAGTGCCCAGGGAGAGGGGTGGGTCTCTCCCACAGGAGAGAACTAAGAGGGAGAAAGGGGTGTGTGTGTGTGTGTGTGTGTGTGTGTGTGTGTGTGTGTGTGTGTGTAAGAGAGAGAGAGAGAACCTCATTATGGCCGACCAAACCCCAAGGATGACATTCCTGCTCAGAGCAGCCAATGCACTTAGAGGACCATAGGGCTAGTCCCACATGCAAAATGACATTCCCTCACTGACCCATAGCACTACAGGGGACAGCACTAGAGACACCGTGTGGGAAGTATGTATAGTCTGCCCCATGCACAGCGGGGTGATATGTGAACGGAGGACAACAGGGCAGCAAGAGGAGCAAAGCAACCAAGTCCCCAAGGATTCCTGAAAATATACTTCTGACCTGGGGGACAGGGCTTGGCACCTATCAGGCTTGATCAGAAAACACACATAAGAATCAGCAGACAGACCTGGAACTATCTATTGGGTTGTTTTCCTTGTTTTCTTTTGGTTTTTGTTTTTCTCTCACCCAATAACTATCTATATAAGACAGGCAGGATGAACAATTCCAATGAGAAAACAATGGGACCAGTGATTTGGGGGCCCATGGGAGAGGAGGGATTGGGGAGCTAACAAACTCAGAGATAAGGGAACAACAAGAAATCTAAAATTGATGGCGAGGTGAGCATATAATGCCTGGTGGGGTTTGATCAAGAGCAATTTATCAAGAGGAAATACTGAGAGCCGAATGGAGGGTAAGCATGGTAGTAGGATAAAGGAAGATGAAAGGAAATAGAGGAAAGAAATAGGAGGCAAAAGCTATTTAGAGGTATAGCTATAGGCATATATATATATATGTAAATATATTCGTTTATAATGAAAGGTATAAAGGCCAATGTACATATATTCATATGCTAAGTATTAAGATAGCAGACAGACTTTGGGCCTCTACTCAAGGCCTCCCTTAACACAAGAACACTTTGTTCTGATAACCTGACACTCTTTGATACTCACCTTCCCAACATGATCACTGAAGACAAAATGGGTGCATAAGCAAATGTGGTGAAGAGAGAGGATGGTTCCCAGCTACCAAAAGATATACTGTCTGGGGACTTACAGGTTTGAGGTTAAATAAGCAATCATCTAGCAGGGAAGAAAATAAGCCCAAATGGAAGAAGCACACCAGCCTTTGTGATCATGAGGTGTCAACAGGATCAAGTATCAAAAAATCCAAAACAAACAGCTATTTCAATGTGAATGAGGGGGGTTGGAGTGGAGACCCAAAGCCTGTCTGTAGACAATTGGATATCCCCTCACAAGAAGGGTTAGAAAGAAGGGATGATTCAACCAAGGTGTAGTACGGCACCTATGAATCACACATAATTCCTCTAGTTCCTGAATGCTTACCCCCACCCACCACCACCACCACCATGATGATGCAGTTCTACCTTTCAAATCTGGCTAGACCGGAGAACACACATTGCTACAGATAAGAGCTCTTGACACTTGGAATTCAGGACAGATAACCACCCCACCGCCAGGAACAGTAATAGGAGTAGAGATATCAGGAAGGTAGGAGGATAGTTGGGGAGGGGGAAGGGGGAAAAAAGGGGAACCCATCACACCATTGGATATACAGTCCCCCTCTCTTAAGGAGACGAATAGCAGAAATGTGGGTGAAGGAAGAATGGACTGTAAAACATATGAAATAATAATAATATATAATTTATCAATGAAGTTGTGGGAGGGGGTGGGGAAAAATTGGAACTTACACCAATGGCTCAAGTAGAAAATGTTTTGGAAATGATGATGGTAACATATGTACAAATATACTTGATACAATTGATATATGGAATGTTCTAAGAGCTGTAAGAGCACCCTATAAAATGATTAAAAACAAACAAAAAAACTAAATTTACTATCATTGAGTCAATTCTGACTCATAGTGAACTCTATTGGATAAGGTAGAACTGACCCTGTGAGTTTCTAAGACTGTAATTCTTTCTACTGTGAAGTAGAAAGCTACCACTTTCTTTTGTGTAGCAGTCCAACATCCAATCCGCTAAGTCACCAGGATTCCTAGTACATAAAATCAATCCAAAAAAGCTAAATTTAAAAAAAATATACAATGTGGCACTATAGTTCAAAATGAAATCAAAGGTTCTTTAGTGAAATACAATACTAAGAAAACAGAGTTCATTAATTTATTCCATAAAAGCACACCAAACTTAGTTATTTTCAAATAATCAATCACACAAAGAGCACTTACTCAGATGCTACAAATGTATTTCAAATTATCTGATTACTAAGAGCAACAACTAAAGAATCAAACAGAATAATGGCTAGAATGAAACAGCATGATACCCTTATAATATATTGTTAGTTTCACTAAAACTTTGATTATCATGCAGAACGTAGGTTGATTTTTATTTCTCCTACTTAACAGGATCAGTTTCTGATACTTGAATGAAAAGAATCGAATGCTTTCCATCTTACTGATATAATCATGTGGCAGTTACATAATTTGGTGCCAACTTGAGACTATTTAGAATGAAGGGGTAGAGTTTAGCCTGTCAATCAGGTCACTGCCTGATGACCTCATTTGGAGGCGCTACAGAGAGAAATAGCTCGCTGGAGGCGGGGTACACACATACACTCTCTGAGAGTTATTCCTGTTGACAAGCCACATGGAGCTATGCTGATGGCAGCCAGAGCCATGGAGCTGGAGGAACCATGTGGAGACCCACACAAGTGCTGAGATGTTTCCACTGCCACTGGATCCACAAAACTTTCCACCCACTGGCCGAAATCTTCCATGTAGTCTGCATCATGGCATGTGTTGTGTGAATCTGAAGAGGAATTTAGACTGATACTAGACATATAGGCTAATATCGGACTTATGGTCTTGATGGGATGTTTTCTTAATGTATAATTACTCTTTATATAAAGCTCTTTCCTATACACATGAGTGTCCACGAATTTGTTTCTCTAGTCCACCCACACTAACACACCATATCAGTCAATACCTGAGAAGATGAGCTGGAACCACCTGGGTGAGACTCATCAGGAGGGCTAACAGAGCCATAAGAAGTCAATGAAATGTGCCCACCCAAAAATTCATCTCCTCGAACTGAATGGATGAGATCATTCAAATACTTATAATACAGATTGCTGGACAAAAAGCCAGGCAAAAAGACCTGAAAAAGAGGATAAGCATTATTTTAAAGTCAAAATCAGATACAACTAAGAATTATTTGAAAATAAATCAATTTTACCAGTTAGTAAAAATGCCTTCAGTTCTCCTTGGTACATTTTGCAAGGTCATGAATTTCTTGGTGTGGGTCTTCTGGTCAAAGTCTCTAGACCCACCAAATAATCTTTTCCTGATGGGTCTGGGTCAGAGAAGGTGGAGGAAGAAACTCATAGGATTCACTTGTGAGTGCTTGTTAATAATGTTGTGACTTACATCCGTTGCACACAAAATAAGCCATCTCAGAAGCAGAATTGAAGAAAGATTTCACTCTCAGCAAGAGTCAGGAGTGGAGCACATCTACTGGGCCCCAAGATCCCCATGTAGTGCACTTCCTTGATGAGAAGACAGCTCTGGCATTTGAATGGCAGAGGAGCAGCAGCAGAAGAACCAAGAGCCAGAGCTGTGGATTTCCCAGCTCAGAGAGCAAGTAAAGCTAAGTGCATTTTGCTAGAAGGCTGGCTTGTGGAGTGGGGTGAATATGGGCAATTAATTCAGGGAGGTGGGTTTGCTGGCCATGAAACAAACTTGAAGCTTACAGTGGAGTGACAAGCCTTTTGGACATTTATTAGCCACCCTCAAGGAACTCTGTAATATGTCTGATTGGTCTGTGTATCTATTCAAAGTCTTTGTGCATACATTTTTATTTCTGAATTGATATCATTAGATAAATGACAAATAATGTGATTAGTAAGAAAAATGGAACAAACATTTTAGCTTTGATGGATAGGGTCAATTCATCCCCTAAATGATTGCAATATATAGAGGTACCTATTCCCACACAGGCTTTTCTAACCCTGCACTGTGATTTTTGAAATCATTACATAAATGTTGAATAGTACCTGAATATTTTTATTTACCTTAACAAAGCATTAAGTTCCCAGGTTAGTTACTTGTTTTCCCATTACAGGCTTTTTCTCCACAGCAGTTATCACAATTGTAAATATTGATGCTCATATTTAATATGTGTCTTCCTCTAAAGATCAAGCTCCAGAAAGGTAGAAGCCCTGTTTCTTTTTATCACCATTAACAACAATACTCAGTAAATATATACTACTCAAGCATTTAATGAAGGGATTATTCACTTCTTCTTACGTATCTACCTGGATCTTGATTCTGTTCTTCTTAGAGTAAGTTCTTTATTTAAAATACAGTAAGGTATGTTTTTATATTTTAATATACAGAAGGTTTACATTCTGTTTATATATTATAAAACGTATAATATAGATAAGCATATGTAGAACTTTCCTTCTATAATCAGAAAATTTTACATTTTAATCATGAAAATATGAATATCTGTAATAGGTGATACTCTATACCATTTACTGCTAGCTTTCCAATATCTGAGTGTTACATATAACTCTTCAATATGTCTAGAGTTCAGTTTTTATATGGTATAATATTGTTGTTAGGGAAATAGAGTCTGTTCTGACTCACAGCATTTAACTGTACACCAAAACGAAACACTGCTAAGTCCTGTGCCACCCTCACAATTACGTTAAAGCCCATTTTTGCAGACATCGTCATTCCATCTCATTGAGGGGCTTCCTCTTTTCCACTCACCTCTACTTTACCAAGCATAATTTCCTATTTCAAGGATTGGTCTCTCCTAATAACTTGTCCACAGTACATGAGACAATGTCTCATTGTTCTTGCTTCTATGGGCAATCTACCTGTGCTTCTTTCAAGTCATATTTGCATGTTCTAGCCATCCATGATACTTTCAATTAATATTCTTTGCCAACGTCATCATTAAAAGGCATCAATTTTTCTGTAGTCTTCTTTATTTATTATACAGATTTCTCATGCACATGAGGTTACTACGAAATACCATGAATTGGGTAGGGCACACCTTAGTCCTCAAAGTTACATGTATGGTCTTGAGCACTTCAAAGTAGTTTGTAATAGATTTTCCCAATTGAGTAAGTTCTTTGATTTCTTGACGCTTGCTTCCTTGAATGTTGATTATGAATTCAAGCAAAATTAAATCCTGACGGCCCTATTTATCATGATGTTGTCTATTGTCGATTTAAGTTGTAAGAAATTTTGCCTTTTTTTTACACTGAGTTGTAATCTATACTGAAAGCTGTGGTCTTTGGTATTCATCAGTAAGCACAAGTCCTCTTCCCCTTCAGCAAAGGTTGTATCATCTGCATATTACAGGTTGTTAATAAGCCATTCTCTGATCCTAAGGCTCTATTCTTCTTCATACAGCCCAGTTTCTCTATTCATCAGTAACAGATTGACTAAGTATAGGGAAAGAATACAATCCTGCCACATTTCACTGATTTGAAAACATGCATTATCCCCTTACGCTGCTTGGAGGATTGCCTGTTCATGTATGTACAGGTTCTGCATGAACACAATGAAGTGTTCTAGAAACTGATTTTTCACAATATTTTCCTTAATTTGTTTTGATCCATATAGTTGAATGCTTTGGCACAGTCAATAAAACATAAAAGAAAATATTTTCCTGGTATACTCTACTTTCAGGCAAGATTCATCTGACAATACTTATTCCATGTCCTCTTCTGAAATTAGCTTCTGTTCCTAGAAGTTCTATGCCATGTACAGCTGCAACAATTCTGACTTATCTTTAAAGAAATGTTATGTGTATATAATAGTAACAATATTGTTTGTTAATTTTTGTATTCTGTTGAATCACCTTTCTTGGGGATAGGCACAAATATGGATCTGTTCCAGGCAGTTGGCCAGATAGCTGTTTCCAAATTTTTTGGTATGTACTAATGAGTGTTTTAGCATTATGTAAGTTTGTTGAAACATTTCAAATGATATTCCATCAATAACAGTGCTTAAACTTTTCCCAATTTGTACATACACGATCAATGTAACCTCATGGGCAACTCTTGTTAAATCTACTCTAGTTCAGTAATACAATACATAATTCACAAATTTCAACATTTTATTACTTATAATCCATTAGTAATGTCTTGTGGTGTCTAGGGTGGAACAAATGGTTAAGCGCTCAAATATCAGCTGAAAAGATAACAGTTCAAATCTACCCAAAGAGGCCATTTAAAACAGGGCAGGCAATTTCCTTCAGAAAGATGACACAGTTGAAAACCTTATGGAACCATTCTGCTCCGTACAAGCTGAGCTGCAATGAATCAAATTAGTTAGATGGCAACAAACACCACCGCAACCACACTAACAAGAGTGACCTTTCCAAAGGGATCACGACACACAAAACTAGTACTCCTACCCCAATGGTGGGTGCTTATGAAATATCTGGATCATTTCCTAAAAACCAAAACTAAATCTATAGCTTTCAAGCAGATTCTGTTTGGAGTAACTGCCATCAAATTATCTAAAAAAGATGTAATAATGGCATCAGTAATATTAGCAGTTAAAATTCTCATTGTGTATAATGCTCTAAGTACTACATTAATATATACAAGGGGCTTCAAAAAGTTTGTGGAAGCATTCCATTATCTTTTAATTCACTTTCCCACTAACTTCTTGAATACCCCTTGAAGGTACTTTACACATAAACCAAACACACTGGCAATTCCAAGGCACAGCAATCTTATAAAACAGAGAACTGTTCCAGAGGGTGTCTGAGGCTATAAATCTTTACCAAAACATACTCCATCAGAGGATCTGTTGGGTTCACACTGCTACCCTTAACACAGGTAATTTACTTTTAAACAAATTACATCATTTTAATTTTCAAAATAACTTTAAGGTAAGTATTCATATTATCCCCATTTTAAGATGAGAAAAATGGCATTAGAGAATTTCTGTAGCTGACTTTATAAAATTCATCTTATTAAAAGTCAAGGCAGATTTAAAACTCTTAATCGCTGAACTGCAGTTTCAATTCTTTAATATTATGATTTTCCCCTGTTATATTTTTACACTATGGTTATATTTTCACACTAGGTTCCACCAGTAAAACAATTTTGTAGTAGAAGTTCTTGTTTACCTTCTCCATGGTTGTCCAGGCCTGACGTAATGGGGTTGTGAAACAGTTAGGGAGTGTCCCACCTTCCCTGCAGATATTGGATTCAATTTCTAATCGTACAACATCATCAAATCCAAGAGGATGTGTGGCTTGGAGAGAGAAGTACCTGTTGTAAAAAACAAAACAACAACAAAACAAGCTAGAGTAAAACCAAATTCTATAGGAAGCAGCAGCAATTTTTTGCAACTATCCAAGGCTACAGACTAAGTACTATAGAATTGGGTAATAACAGCCCAGCTGCAAATTTGTTTCCATTCCCTCAATGAAATGCCTTCCACCATGTTTAGTTCTTGTCCAGTCATTTCTATTGCTAAGAATTGTAAGGGTCTCATTACAACTGTGGCAACGCAATCAATCAATCACACATATTTAATGGAAACCAATTCAAGACTTGCTAGGTAGAAATGAATTTAAAATATTGTACTGTATGGAAAATCTTTAATAGGGGATTTTAACTTTGGGAAAAGAAACTAATGCAGTCACAACCCATGCGCTTCCTCATTTCTTCAAGGCACCCACCCATTGACTCCCCTTACTAATGATTTTATCTGCACTATAAAGCCCTGCCTATTCTGCTTCTGTGACCTTGCCTTCTTCTGTGACCTTGCCTGCTTCTGTGAATTTGCTCAAGAAGATAAAGTATAAGAAACCCGAAGACATTCAGGGTCCACATCGTTCAGAACACTAGTTCCTCTGGGTCGCCAGCTAATAAATTTTCCCTCTTTCAAGTTGTCCAAGAGTGGCGCCTAGTCATTCCCGAGTTAGGATTTTGCGATTATAGTACAATATAATCATTTTCCTTGAAAAGAGAGATCTATGCACAAGATAAAATAAAGACACACCATATCAAGTATCAAGAATAAACCTTTGAGATGTAACAGGTTTTGAAACAGAGGAATTCAAAAGATTATGGCACTGAGGATGCAGTAAATGGATGTGGAAGTATTTGGGTAAAATTAGTACTTGCTGATTAAAAAATATTTTTTATTGTGAAACAAGTGAAAGTTTATAAAGATGATAATCAGTTTTACATTTAGCAATCCATACAGATTCTGGATTGTAGCATCTGGTGTTGTAGCATCACCCATCCCTTCTTTGCTAACTCTTAGGAATTTTGTACTTGAGTAAATGCTACCACCTGGATCCTAAATGCTTAATTATTCTGAAGTAGGTACGCCAGCTGGGATGTTGTTACTAATGTTGCTTGAAAAGAGCCACAGTATGAGTTCAGTCCTACACCCAAAGGATGATCACAGCTCATAGTCCAAAGATTCCAAAAATTTCTATCTGACTGGTAAGTTTGGTCTCTTTAATGACTCTGCGTATTGTTCCTATAGGAAACTCTATAGCATTTTGTAGTGGTAGCCAGGCACCATCATCAAGTTCTTGACTCAGAGTTATAGATATTGTTTGACATTGTCCATTAGTCCTTTATATTAATTGTTACCATCGGTCTTTTCCCCACCTGCCCCAACAGTTTTATTGGCATAAAATTCACATCTTATGCAATTCAATAATTCAATCAAATCTAGAAGAGTTGTACAATCATCACCACATTCAATTTTGGAACATTTACTTCATTCTTGTACTCATCATTTGTGTTACCCTGGGTTGAGACTAGAGAAACAAATTCATAGACACTCATATGTGTATAAGAAAGAGCTTAATAAACTAGAGCAATTGAATATTGAGAAAACATCCCAGCCCAGTCCTGATCAAGTCCATTAGTCCGAGATTAGCCCGTATGTTCAATACAAATATATAAATTTTTCCTCAGACTCATGCAACGCATACAATGATGCTGAATGCAGGAAGATCACAGGCCACTGGGTGAGAAGTCCTGTGGATCCAGTGGCATTGTAAGCATCTCAGTGCTGGCATGGGTCTCCACGTGTCTCCTCAGGACACCAGCCTAGCTCCATGTGACTTGTCCACTGCAATGTCTTCCAGGGAGTCAGCGTGTGTCCCACCTCCAATGAGCTATTTTATCTTCTTAGTGTTTCCAAATGAGGTCATCAAGCTGTGATCCCATTGAAATTCCCCCTTTACTCTTAAGCCTCAAATTGACAACAAATTATCTAACTACCACATCCCATTTGTTCGACACTGGTCTAATAACTTTCTCTTCAGACTCACACAGTACATGCAATGACACCGAATGCAGGAAGATCACAGGCCAGTGGGTGGAAAGTCTTGTGGATCCAGTTGTGGTATAAGCATCTCAGCACTGACATGGGTCTTCACATGGCTCCTCCAGGTCCAGGGCTCTGGCTCCATCACCGTAGCTCCATGTGTCTTGTCAACTTCATGTGGAATGTCAAGCAGAGAGTGTGTCCTGCCTCCAGGGAGGAAGACAGGAGTTCCCAGAATCTTCAGGAGAAGGCTATGCCCACACAGAAGCATCACTGGCTATGACCTGATTACAGGCTAGACTCCATCCCTATAACTTATTTAACAAGTTGACATGAAATTATATAACTACATCATTATAGCTTAATAGATCTTAATTTTGTTCATTCTTCTTTCCTTCAGATGAGGAAAAAACAATAGTTGCACTTTACATAGCTAACGAGCTTGGATAACCTCAGATGCTACACATTCATACAAGTAGAATAAAAACTTTTCAGACTATGGTATGCCAAATGCCACGTAATTTTTCCAATTATGCTGCTGTATTTTAGTGACAATTTTGTTGGGTGTCTGATTCTTTGGTGGCAATTTTTTCTTCCCATTTTTCTATATGTCAACTAAATTCCCACTTGTTGGTTTATGTTGGGAAATAAGAATTTAGTTTTACTGGTTCCCCACTAGAGTTAACTTTCCCCTCCTTAAGTAACTATCATGTGGTTTGTTCAGCTTTTAAAATGCATGTATTCTCTTAATTCATAGTAGAGGGAAGTTTACTTCCAGAAACATTTAAATACTTCATTCTGTGCTTTTGACTGTGCTGCTGTTCTAGAATTTCAAACACAGGTAAGCTATACTTCTTGTTATTGTCCTACAGAATTCTTAGACTTCTTTGGATATTTGGTTTCATTCCTAATTTCAGCAGATTACTATTGAGAGATTGATCTTGAGTGCACTATTTTGGTGTTTCATTGATTCAGTTCTACTTCTTTGCTCTTTCGGTACATTATTTACTTTTGAAATCTTAGTATTTAACTTCTGGATTTTTGTATAGTTTCGAATTTTTCATTTATAATGTCAGCTTGTTCTTGTATAGTTTTCTTGTTCTTTCTAAAGATTTTTTACAATGTATTTTCTTGATTTCTCTGTGACTTACTGATCTTTATCTCAAACATTCAACGTACTTATGTGGGAAACAGATTACTCAAAGTTGTCTACCCTAAATAAATATAAGCCAAACTTAGCTGCTTGCTACATATGATAAATGACTATACACTGGAGGTCACAAAAGTAGGTCAGGTTATTCTCTCTAAGGGTTATCAACCCATCTAGAGCAATCAGACTATAGTTTGTCACTGGGTCCACTACCTTCTGATAAGGATAGTAGACTGTTTCTCTGAAGGAGAGCCCCCTCAAGGGTACCCAAGGTTAAGCTTCCATATTGAGTCTAGGGTCCGCCCTTGTCACATGTACACCCTTAGTGTGAACCTCTAGCTCATCCCCTTCCTGTGATGTGTATGCCTATTGTACAGCCCCTTCTTATAATGTATATCTTTACCTGTAATTAGGGGGCATGCACACCCCCAAAGCTGTTGAGATCATGGCTGCCCAGGAGGTGAGCATGCTACCATAAAATGTTTCTGACTTCTTTATTTTACTCCATCTCTCCCATCTCTGTCTTTACTACAATCTCTCTATATATTTTTTTAACCGTATAATTGCGCTTACCTATCCTGTGATGAGTTGTGGGGGCTGGCTTCCCCACATTCAAAGTACTTACATATCATTCTCTGCATTTCTAATTAGGTAATTCCAATGTCATATTTTTCCCAGAACAGTCTCTCAGCTCTGTGGTTTGGTTACTACTTTGAGCTACTCTAGCTTGTTTCTTTGAGTGAAATAAAATTGCCTTTTATCTCTAAGGCATTGTTGTGGTGTTCTATGTGCACTTAATTGATGATTACGTGTTGCTGTGTTCTTAGGCACTAATCACCTGTGTCCTGGTAAATATGATTAAAAATTTAAGTGCATGTACACTTCTATTTGTGCAGCACAGTTGACAGTAGGTTTGGCTATTGTCTACTGATAATATGTTGTTACAGGAATGGGTAGTAAACGTCACCTAGTAGACAGAGATAACATAGGTTCAGGTGGGGCTTTTCCATATGGGGATGGTTGTTCTCTTCCAATGGTTGAAACAAGAAAAAGTTAAAACAACCAAAAAAGGCATACAATAAAGTGACAGAAAACAGGCAGGAGTGTTCATAAACTGGATTTCCACATGCAGAAAAATGAAACAAAACCCATAACTTTCCTAATGCACAAAAGAGAACTCAAGATGGATTAAAAACCTAAATGCAAACCCCAAAGCTCCCAGAATCATCAATGCGAAGATTGAAACAAACTTAAGGCCCCTATTTTAGGGTATACATAGACTACCATGTACAAAAGAGGACGCACATTCAGTAGAAGACAAGCTAGATAACAGGGACATATTGAAATAACATCAATTGAGTTAATGAGGAGAGTAGAATAAGAGCTCATAGATTGGGAAACAATTATTACGATCGGTACATTAGACAAAGGACTAATTACCAAGATATACAGAACTCTACAATAGCTCAATAAGAAAATACTGTAATAAGAGACCCAATTAAGAAATGGGGAAAAGACATGAATTGTATTTCACCAAAAATGAAGTACAAAGGCTAACAAACATGAAAAAATGCTCACAATCACTAGCAATCAGGGGATGCAAATTAAAACATCAATGGGCTACCGCTTTACACCCACAATGCTATCTCAAATTTTTAAAAAAAGAAAAGTGCTAGAGGGGATGTGGAGAGACTGGAACTTGTATACACTGTTGGTGGACTTGTAAATACATAAAGCCATTGTGGAAAACTATATGGCGATACTAAAAACAAGTGGGCATTGAAATCTCATATGACTCAGCAGTAACACTCTTAGGCATAAACACAACAAAAGAAGTAAGAAACATATGCGTGGATATATGGTCTCCCATGATGATAGCAGCATAGTTCACAATAGCAAGGAACTAGAAACAACCTAAATTTCCAACAATGGAAGAATGGATAATGAAACTATGATACATACACAAAATGAAATGCTATCTATCCCTAAAAATCAGTGATGAAAGCATGAAATGCCACGACTTGGAAATGATTATGCTTAATGAAGTAAGTAAATCACAAAAGGGCAAGTATAAGTCCACTACTATAAGAAGAAACACCAATTAAACAAATCTTAGGAACCAATTCCTGAACAAAAGAGAAGCCAACCTACTTGTCCTGAATCATACCTCACCTCCCTTTTGTGAATTTCACAAACTTACCTCACATTACCTTACCAACTTACCTCACATTTTCTGGGGCCACTCCCTCAAGAATGGGAGACGACCATGCACTTGAGGCTATACAACATCAAACCAGGCTGGGGCAAATCAAGAGGCCCATCACAAGATCCATGCTAGAAAACCAAGCTAAAAAGAGGGAGGAGCGTCTACATTTTGGACAAGACATTGATGGATCTGTTGGTGAGTACGGTAGGTGATTGAGGAGAAGTAACCTCACATCGGGAAGGGATGCTAACCAATGATGGTGGAGAACCTAGGGGGACAATGGACCAAATTTTAAGTTCCTGAGTAGACTCTGTGAATACATTTCTACCTCACCATCGGTGAACCATGCCATGGACTAAACAGCATGAAGACCTTGGACACTGACCGTGCAGGCAGCATGGTATAATGCAAGGAGTACACCAGAAGAACTTAACATAAAGGTCTGGCAGAATGGACTGAGCTCTGCCTTGAAATTGCCCACAACCTTGGACTAAAGACTGGGGTATTCATAAGGGAGAGGATGCAGAGAGTGGCCTCCATAGGACTTTGGAAGTGGCAAGCATTGGACCTCAGGGAAAACCCCAGACTAGGCAGAATCTCACCACCTATTCAGTACATCGATGCCCCACTTGCAGTGACATGGCAGGTTTTATGTTGGGTAGGGAACTGCACTTGGAAGAACTGATCCAGGAAGTTTCTCCCTGGCACCAAGCCCCATACTTAGGGTAAACTGAGCTTAATAGAATGGGCGATCTAACTGTGTAAGGCAACACCTCATAGGATGTGGTTGAAGGTGGAGCTACACTCACATAGACACCTCATACTAAGTGTCCAGAGTACTCTGTCATAGGAAAAATTGATGTCATCAGTGCAATTGCCTTATACCACAGGAAGGTGATTGAAATTCTGTATATTATTGTTTATGTGGGTTTTTGTTTTTCCTGCCTTTAGCTTGGTTTTGTATTCATTGTTTTTTGCTGGACGGTTTGTTGCTGCTTCTGGTATACCTGGTGGTCCTATAAGGGTTTGATTTTTGTATTAAGACAACTGCCAAGGTAAACCCCAGTTGTGCATATTCCATGAACAATGAGATGGATTCTAGGCTCTAACTTAACTCTAGGTATAATCCAAGAACAGTTAGTTCTGGTAACATGGCCCTGGTCACCTTCATGAAATGGTCAAGGAAGAAAAGGATGCTACAGCAAAGTGTGATAAAGAGAGCTGATGGTGCCCGGCTATCAATCGGAATAGTGGCTGGGGTCTTAAAGGCTTATATTCAAACAAGCAGCCATCTCAGCAAGGAGTCAACTACATGGAAGAAGCACGCCAGTTTGTTTGATCTAAAGATGACAATAAAAAAATTCAAATATGATGAAGGAAAAAGTACCAGAGCTAAAATGCAAGCATCAAATTTATGGATGGCTGCAGAGGAAATTGGGAGCCCAAAACCCATCAGCAAAGTATCTAGTCAGATTAAGCTGCTGGCAGATCCCATCCAGCCACAGGCAACAGTCTGGAACCACCTTACTAAGAAACATAGATCATTGTAATCCTAATTATGCAAGATCAAGCTTGATATTTGGTCAGTTGACCTCCCTCTAGACCCAACCTGAATTTGTTCAAAGTGCAAGGATCTCTTGCTTGTTCCATGACAAAAATTTCTTCGCTGGTCTTTTAACTAATGATGGTTGTCTTCTTTTTTACTCATTGCATTTTTATCTTCATATTGCTATTGTTTTATCCTTACCACTTTATTTCGTTTTTGATCTTTATTCTTTCTGTTGGGTTTACCAGTTTGTGAAGCACAGAAGGTGTGGGTACATAAAGATAACTTAAGGGTTGATACAAGGGTCTATAGGGAATGGGTGGGGGAAGATGGGGAGGGTGAGGAGATTTCAGAGGTAAAAATTGAAGGAATGAAAGTGGGAGGGGGAGGGAACACTAGAAATGAATGTGATTACACAACTCATTTTAAAGGCTATTTAATCATGGGGGGGGAAGAGTAAGAAAATGTTCTAAAATTGATTGTGGTAATGAGTGTACAATTCTTCATGACATGTGTAAACAATTGAATTGTAATGATATGTGGTTCATACGACAATAAAACTGTAAGAATAAAACTGCAGGAGAGAGCAGAAAAACAAGGGCAAGGAAAAAAAGACAAGCTAATTTTTAAAACCAAGGAAAAAAAGAAAACCAGGTAAAGGAAAACAGAAAATACTAACGGAAAAAAAAAACTTAGAAAAGAGAAACAGAAGAAAATAAAAACATATACATAAAGATACCAAAAAATAAGGTAAGGAATAAACAAAAAATAAAGAGAGAAACTACCAAAGCAGCCACATCAGAAGGAATGTCCTGTACTCCCTGGAAGCCAGTAAGCAATTAAGGGCTGTGGCAGATACATAATCTACAAGGGGGCTAAGGTTGTTGAGAATTTGTGATGGGGCACATAGTCTAAAAGCAATGCAGCCAATGGACACCCTGGTGTGGCTAAGTGAGGTAGCCTACCTCGAGTTGACCAGAACCCGACCAGATGAAGAGAAGAATTTTGAACCTGTGAAGTGGTGCATATTTTTGCTGACTTTATGAACAGACTGTCCTGCTGTGATTTTGCTTATGGATGAGACTCACAGGTTCTAACTAGAATAAAGATTCTTCACATCAAAGTATAAGACTGTCTCCTCAGAACACTGGTTTGATGTAAGTGGGCAGTATAGAAATTGGATACACAAAACAGGGCAGAGAAAGGCATAAAGTGGCTGGCTTATAAACTTTTGTAGGTGGGGGGAATATATTAATAACATTATGGTCTAGGTGTTCACTTAGCTGTAATAGTCAGGCATAGAATATTGTTGTTTTGTTCAGTTATAGAATATTATGTTTAAATGAGGCTTTGGCACATATTGAATTGTGTACATCTTAATTTTATCCTGTTAGCTACAGATATTTTATTATTTTGTTTAAAAATTATATGACTAAGGAGTCGTGTAAAAGTGTCAAGTTGACAGGAGGTGGTCTGTGGCAGTTACATAAATCTACTGTCAACTTGATGAAGGGGTGGAGTTGAGCCTGTCAATCAGGTCACAGCTTGATGACCTCATTTGGAGGCACAACGTAGATAAATGGCTTACTGGAGGCCAGACACATTCTCTCTGCTTCATATTGCTAATAACAAGCCACATGGAGCTATGCTGATAAAGCCAGAACCCTGGAGCTGGAGGAGCCACATAGCGAGCTACATCAGCTTCCATTACCACTGAATCCACAAGACATGTCCACCCCCTAGCCTATGATCTTCCTGCATTCAGCATCATTTCAATGGTTGCATGAATCTAAAGGTGAATTTATGGACTCATATCAACATATGGGGTAATATCAGACTTACTGACTTGATCTGGACTGGGCTGGGATGTCTTCTCAATATATAATTGCTCTTTTACATAAAATTCTTTCTTATACACGAGTGTCTGTGGATTTGTTTCTCTAGTCAACCTGGACAAAAACAAGAACTACGCCCACCAAAGTTTTAAAAAATTAGATAGTATTACCTGCAGGCTGTGACAGTCTCCTCCTTCACCACTGACAAGAGGTCTGAACTGCTTCTGTGTACTCCCGCTCACCATACTGATTCTTCCTTCACCCTGTTCCAACCAAACTAGCCCAAACTCTTTGCTCCATTCTTTTTCCAAGCAACACTTTTCCCAAGTTTAAAAAATTTTTTTTTCTTTTCCTATTTCTTCATTCCCCAATGTTTCCACCTTATAACAATCCACCAAGACTGGTGAATACCAAGCATTGCCAACCTGTGGTTTTATGTTTCAGACTTTTTTTTTCTATTTCTTTTTCCTTGTTGCCTTACATCCTCTCTACCTTTGGTTACCTGTCTCCCCTTAATTCTCAGAGATTAGTGCACTTTCCATGCTGACAGGGAAAATCTGAAGGTTGAAGCTCATCCACACAAACCACATTTTTGTTTTTAAAATGTTTTTTTGTTTGTTTGTTTCTGGTGCCCTCAGGGCACAAACCAGTCATACATTCACATTGCCACAGCAACGAAGCTCCACATTCACACCCAAGAAATGCCATCGAGTTTTTTTCTCTCCAGCTCATCTCTGCTCATTTAAGTTTTCTACTTTTCCTCTTTATTCTTTTGCCTTTGTCTCATTATTTATTTTATTCTCTATTCTTTAATTCTGTTTACTAAACAAATAATTTTATCTGATTATTTGATTATTTATTTATACTTTCTACTGCCCACTCTATTTCCCAGTAAAATAAACTTCTATAATACCTATTATATTTTATTACACCTTTAAAAATATTTTTTATGATTTTAAATAACATTTTGGCCGATCTAGATGCCTACTTATATACTACTTTTACTTTATTCTCTCACTTCTTCCTACCCATCTTCCCCATGTATTCATCTCTCCCCTTTTTTCTCCATTTCCACACCACACATTTTCTGGATCCTACTAAACCTCTCCTCCATAACTTGACAAAAATCCACTTACCCTTATAGGATCAAGCAGCCAGCACATCACTAAATTCACCATGATTCTGCAGAAATAGCAGTCTACTTCAGTGCATCCTTCCCCACCCAAAAAAAATCAACTAAAATAAACATTAATAACTAAAACTATCCCAAACCCAATGAAGCAGCCTGAAAAAAAGACTATGGAATTATCCAAAATATAATGCAAATAATGTTTCAATGTAATCAAGAGATGTAGGGGCTGTTCATAAGAAAACCCATAAGTACAGAAAACTAAAAATCCTACAACAAAAAATACTACAACATAAAATATAGGATAATGGAATTATGAAAACTGGAAAAACAAAAAACAAACAAACAAAACACCTGAACAACAGAATAGAAAAATAGTAAAATCTTATCAGTGAGCTCAAAAACAAATTATTTTGACTACAACTAATGGTTAAAATCTATCAGCAAAAGAATCTGAAGAAAGTCTGCAAGTGATGTGGAACATTATAAAGAGAAATAAGCTACATAGCCTCATGACCGAGGAAAAGAAAAAAAACCTACAGAGAAGTTAACACAAGAATTCATTATGGAAAATACATTTAAAAATGAGAAAATAACTATTCAAAAAATTTAGAGAGCCCCAAACAGCATAGATCTTAAGAGTAAAACTTCATGACATATTGTAGTCAAATTTTACAGTTTCAAGAGAGAAAAAAAAGAGAATTGTGAGTGTAGCTATTAGCTACAGCAAAAACTGATAAGAATAAGCTTGTATTTCTCAGAAGAAACGATGCACACAAGAAGACAATGAGGTGGCACATATAATATTCTGAGAGAAAAAACTTGTCAACAAAGAATACTATTTCAAGTAAAACTCTCTCTTAAATATGATAGAGAAATAAAGGTACTTACATTAAACAATATGTCAACAAGATCACTATAAACAAAGAATCACAACAACAGCAGACAAACTTGAGAGCAACCTATAAGGCAACACCACCCAGAAACCAATGTAAGGAAAGCAGCATTCAAAGCAACACCAAATTAGAGGAGGAAAAAAGACAAAAATAAAGCAAGATAAAATAAAAACAAAATGTACACAGTAAAATAATAACAACAAATCTACATACATCAGTAACAACACTGAATGTCAATGGAATAAATGCACCAATCAAGACAGAGTTGTAGACTGGATTAGAAAGCAAGATTCATCTATATGCTGCTTACATGAGATACATCTTAAACTTAAAGGAAAAAATGGGTTAAAAGTCAAAGGATGGAGCAAAATGTACCAAACCAATGGCAATCATAAAAAAATAGAGTGGCAATGTTAATCTTTGACAAAATAGACTTCAATACAAATAACATGATGAAAGAATACACAATGTATAATAATAAAAAGGAACTTTACAGAAGAAAATACAACCATAATAAACACACATAACCCCAAATATACAACAATAAAATCAATAAAACCTTTAAAGAGTTAATGAGAGAAATACCATATATAGTCGTGTATACGCCAAGTGTTTCAGCACAGACTTTATGCACTTTTGCGGTAAAATTAGGTGCCTCGGCTGATATTCGGATCGGCTTACACTCCTGTATACATGGTGCATTGACAATAATAGAAAACATCAATACACCACTCTCAAGGAAAAATAGATTATCGGGAAAGAAAATCAATAAATGTAACAGAAGAACTAAACAACAGTCAACCAGCTCAACCTTCTAGATAAGAACACTCAACTCAAGAATAGCACTGTGTGCATTCTTCCCCAGCACAATCAGTACATACTCGGAAACAGACCACATGTTAAGCTACAAAGGAAGGAGTAACAAATTCAAACCACAGAGACCTTACAATACATTTGGTTATGTCACAATGTTATAAAACTAGAAATGAAAAATAGAAAAAACAAGAACACAAAGATAAACACATAGAGATTGGACAACATATTACTTAAAAATGACTGGGTAATAAATTAAATAGGAGATGAAATAAAGAAATTCTTTGGAATAAATGAGAATAATACAACATAACAAAATATTTGGGATACAGCAAAAGCAGTATTTAAAGGGCAATTGATAGCAATCACTGCACACATGAAAAAAGGGGGAGAAACCTAAAATTAACACTTTAACACAACACCTCCAACAACTAGAACAAGAGCAACAACAAAAATACTCAACCTATAAAAGAAAAGAAATCATAAGATTAAAACACATATAAATGAATTGGAAAACTAAAAAACAATGGGAAAAATCAACAAGAGAAGTTGGTTTGTTAAAAGAATTAACAAAATTGACAACTCATTAGCAAACTTAACAAAGGAAAAGAAAAGAAAATATTTAAAATTAGAGATTAAAAAGTTGACATTTCAACAGGTAAGAATAACACAACTATAAAAGACTGTACTCTACAAGTTTGATAACTTAGAATGAACAAATGCCTAGAAATAGATCTTGTGTGGGGCAAGTAAGCCCCCCACAACTAATTGCAGGTTTGTTAGTCACAATCATACAGTTTTGATATACAAAGATTATAGTAAAGTCATAGCAAATAATAGAGATAGGAGCGAGGGTAAAATAAAGAAGTCAGACACACTTCATAGTAGCATGCTCACCTCAGCTCCTCTTGGTGGTACACACGGAGGTGGGAGATGAGAGGGCAGGAGGGAGCTCTTGTGAGGTTTTATTTCTAACCAAAGCTTATATATCTTTGGGGGCATGCAAGCCATCTGATTACAGATAATGACCTACGTCATAGGAAAGAGGTGTAACATAGGCAATACAAGTAATAAGAGCGGGATGGCCTAGTGGTATACATGCAGTAGTAAAGGGATGGAATAGGGGTACATATGTGACAATATGTGGTACAGATGGGCAGACCCTAGACTCAATATAGTAGCCTAACCTTAGTCATCTTTGAGTGGTCCAGGTTTTCATTCGGGCACTCTTTCAAGAGAACAACATCAGAAGGGCATAGGCCCTACTTAGTGTGAGTCAGACTATACAGTCTGGTTGCTCTCGATGGCTGATACTCTTAAGGCGAATAACCTCTGACCTACTTTCATTGACCTCCTAGTGTACAGTCATTTACCATATATAGCAAGCAGCATCTTGGGTTTGGCATATATTTGGGGGAGAAAACTCGGGAGAAATCTTTCTGTATCCCACAATTCCCCCTTTTGTTTTATATATATAATCCAATAGAGCCACAGGGGAGACATTGAAAGCTATCAAGACAACATTGATGACATTATTAAAGGAGCCAAGACAAAAATTCAGGCTTAGGCAAGCATTTAGAATCCAGGGTCAGAGGATAAAGCCCCCATATGTCTATCTACTATTGGGGGAAGGTATGAGAGAAGTTGGTAGTTGCGGTAGGAAGAGATAGAGCAAATAGGAATGTCTGCTTCTATACTTAAAGCTGCTGGCTACACAGAAATCAGCGTGTAAGAGATTACTTTAAGTCAGCACCATACAGCAGGGTAAAGTGGGGAACAATATCATGAGAATGTGATTGGAATTTACCTCCAACTCACAAGGGTGAAGGCCTCCATCCACCCCCAGTAACCCAGCCTGCCAGGCTTTATAGTGTGAGAATAAAGGACTCATCCGTATACACTCTCTTCCCGTTCTCTGATGCCCAACGCATTTGCTTTATGCATAAAATTCAAAAGAGCCATAGACCTACATGATCTTCCTTCACACGCCTTAGCTTTCTATAGAAGCAACACGTGATAGGCAGAACAAAAATTATGATTATGCGCAGCACTTTTAGGCTGAACCAGGCTATGAGACATGCTAATAACCCAAGTGCATGGATCCAATCCTTCCATGCTATCCACCAATTGTTTAATCCTATCAAAGCCAAGGGACGCCTTCAGTCTGTCTTTGAATGTATAGAAAATATCCCTTTTAGTTGATCTAGCAAAATGTTTCCCTTAAACCTTTGCAAATGTTTTCTAATCAAATCGCAAGTAAGCAAAGTTACATTATATAGGTAAAGGGTTACACAGAAATTGATTACATTCCAATCACATTTTAGCATTAATAGATAAGTCCAAAATTTTGATCTTTTAGCAAAAGAACATCTGTTGTAATAGTCTAGTCACTATTGTATAAAATGTTCAGTTATGATAGCCCCAGTGTCCCTTAGACAGCATCAGCAAATGGAAGAAATATCTCAGCAGGCAGTGATCGCCATTCTTAGGAATCTTCATTCTCAGAAATCTGTGGTGTTTTCTTGATGTTTTGATTGAATAACTTCAATAACAGGACAGGGTCAGGTCACAGCATCAGCTTCCCTCCTTTTCTCTGGGCCTTGCTGGCTGAGGAGAAATCCACCTATCTCCTTTGCCTGTGAAAACATAAACAAATAGCCCCTCTCTTTGGGATATCAGGAACCTGGAAAAAGAATCATCGTTAAAACTGGTTGGTTTCTCCATCTCTTCCATATCCTTTCTCCAAAGGTGATTATGTCCTTCTAAGGGGAGTCCAACAGCTTTATTCTGTAAAAACATAAATGCATAGCCCTTTCTCCAGGTGATAAATGGACACTGATCCCAAACATGATTCCCATCATGGGACTTCTTAGGATCAACTTTCTCTGTAGAAGTGAAAATGTGTTTATCTGCCCTAATGTTCTTATAAGCTTTAGGTAAGGAGAAAAAAAATTTTCGTTAAAATGACTAAATGAAGTTTGTCATACATAGGATTTCTCTTCTCCCCCTTCTGTTTTAACCTCCCTGGTGGTAAGCCCGAGTGTGGCTCAGGGTAAATGTTAACGGTGTATTAAAGTTTATCAGACCTGGAATGTCTACTAGAGCGATTAAAATGAGTAATGTCTTAAAAATTACAGGCTTACAATATAAAACAAATTTGATGCAAAACAATGTACCGCTTTGGGTACAAAATTACTGACATAATCAGACCGCCAGGGAAGTTAACAATGCAGATTTTAAAACATTGCTAACTTGCTTGGTTTTGGACCAGTATAACAAGTTAGATAGACTTTATTCGTATGTAAATTTTGGCTCCCAGCTCTCAGAATTGAGAGAGCTAATTGTGAGAACTTCTTACCACACTCACGATGATTTGAAAGGCTGAAATAATTCTGTATAAATTTGTCCAGCTGTTTTTGAACTACCTTGCCACAGAGATATTTTTTCTCTAAATTTACCCATAAGGTAACAGGTT
Source organism: Tenrec ecaudatus (assembly GCF_050624435.1). NCBI lineage: Eukaryota > Metazoa > Chordata > Mammalia > Afrosoricida > Tenrecidae > Tenrec > Tenrec ecaudatus. Next base: position 125,872,495 of record NC_134533.1, on the reverse strand, counting down.
CAATTAAGCAGTACTGCCCTTCAGGCTTTTTACACTATAGGATTTTATCATCTTTCAATGTTCTGTCTTGGATAACTTCTTTTATTCCTTCCATGCTGGATTTAGGGGAATTTAATGGGTCTTAGGCCCTCCTGAATTACCCAAGGAAAAGACCCCATATCCAGATTTGAAAACCCTTTTCCTCCAAATTTTAATTCCATGTGGGGGTGCTGTTGTTTCCCCACAATAGCATTCCAAAGACCCCTTGATTCACAGGGTGGTCTGACTTTTCAAGTACTCTTTCCTGATAGGTATAAATTTTAACTCTAGAAATTCAAGGAAGCAAAAATTGGCTTAAGCAATTTTCCTTTATAAACCATGGTATATCAGATTTAATCACTGACCTAATTTCTTCTTCATAATCTTGATCAATTATTCCAGTAACAACCTGAACACCTTGAGAATTTAGGTGGGACTTTCCTAATAAACATTCTATAGTTCTTTTAGGCAGAGGACCCCAAATACCATTCTTAATAATTTCTGGTTTGATTATAGCTTTTAGCTTTTCCTCACAATTTTGATTAACTCCAGTATCAATTTGAATGCCTTGAGTACTTAGGCTAAATTTCCCTGATAAATTCTGCACAGCTCTTTCAATAAGAGGCTCCTGCCTTTTAGTATCAATACCTGCTACCGGAGCTTCAGAACCTTTTCTTAGTTAGTCAAACTTACTGCAGCAAGAACAGAGGCTGAACTTTTCCATGTTTGGTTAGGTCTGGTCTCCTACAGTGGGGCTGGGTGATACCTGCAAGTTCTCTCTAAGATATTCTTTGCTTGGCAGGCAGACACCCTGCCTTCCATGCTCTGCTGGGAGGGATCTGTATCAAGCTCCATTCTCTATTTCCCTGCCGGAATGCATTTGCTAACAGCAATCCTTTATTGCTGAATCTTGAGCGACATTGACTCGGCCAATGCGTTCCCTTTCTATAGTGGTACAAAGTCTGGATACTTTTAAACCAGAACTCAGTGGTCCTGGTCTATGCTCTGGTGAGGCCACAGCTCGCTTACAGTGGCCAGGCTGATTGGCCTGTGTGGTTTGTTAATAATAGGAAAAGCCACTCTAATCTCTAAATCTCCTTCTTTAATCCCTCTTTCTGCCCTTGAAAGTAAAGGTGCTTTTCTATTCCTTTTTACCTCTCACATCTGGAACCTCACCTTCTATGTTAAATCTCTCCATTTGTATTTCTTTGGATCTAATCTCATCTCTCCCTCCAGCACTGACTTGCTTGTTTTACAACCTCTAGTTTTTTCTATACTAAACTCCAGCAGGGGAGCAGATGCTTTTAATATAGTTTCCCCTTCTGATTCAGGCTTAGTTTTCTCAGCTTTGTCTAAAGTCGGATACCCATTCTGCTTGCCTTTCACCTCATTTAAGTTTGGGTATACAACAGGCTTCTCACTACACCTCTGGATTTGTTTCTTTGCTTTCTCTATCTTTGAAAGCAAGGGAGCTTCCTGGGATTGTTTGTAAGCCTCTCTTTGAGTCTTAGAATTTGCTTCACCCTGTGCTTTATCACCTTTAAACCTTAGGAGGCTGCAGTTCCCAGAGGCATAGAGGCTTTGGCCATGAGATTTTGTTCAGAATCAGAGGCTTCTGATATCAAATCAGTCCCTGCTTCTTCAGTTTTTTCTAAAGTTCATGACCAAAGTCATAATCATTCACAAGGACTTTAGCTTGCTTTCTAGGTTTGGATAGACACAAGACTTGTCACTAGACTGATGATCTTCTTTCTCTTCCTCCTGCAAAGGTTCTAAGACCATTTTAAGGTGATCCCACAGAGAACATGTCTCCATGGGGATTATAAGGTAGTTGAGAGGCGTCAGAGACCAAATCAGTCGGATTAGAGCAAATCACAGACTTTATTGGGGAGAAAAACCCAGCCTGGCCGAAGTCCCACAGTCCAGTGTCTGGGCTGGGGGAGTTGCACCTCAGGCTACAGGGGTGGTGCTTATATAGCCAGAGAACATGTGACTGGGCTGTTTTGAGTCTATATAAGGTAAAGTAGTCAAGGATTGGGAGATACAGGTATGTCTGGGTTTCTGGAATGTAAGGTGTCTTCCTGGTCCCGGGTGTATTCATGCTGGGTACAGAGTGGCAGGCCGAGAACAAAGCGGGCATTGAGCCAAACAGACCATGAACAAAGCGGGCTGTGAGCAAAATGGGCCATGAGTAAAAGAAAGAAAAAAACTTGCAAAGCTGCTGACAGGTTACATAGCCAGCACTGGTCAGCTCCGCAGATGTGTGTGAGAGATTCAAGGCCACTTACTGCTAGCTGTGTCAGCCAGCTCTGCTCAGCTCCACACGTGTGGGGGAGCTTCAAGGTCACTTGCTGCTAGACCAGATTTTAACATTGGTAAAGCGGGACACCACTGATAAACTCATATCCTGGTGAAATAGCCACATGGCAGCCCAAAACCGTATACCCTAGCTTGTCATTGATTCTTTCCAAAAATTGGGACTTTTTAAAACACCATAGGACACGAGAAAAATTGTTAAAAAGCGGGATGTCTGGTCATCTTATGCTAGAAGTCGGCCTGGCATTGATCTGGCCATACAGGGATATTCTCCCCATATCTGTATGCTTTCTTTAAGTTTGTACCTACTTCCTCCCAAATTTCTAGATCTAAATTTCCTTTCTTTGGTAACCATGGATTATACTTTTTCATGACTTGTAGAAACTTTGTATCTTTTCATTCCTTACTGCTACCCTCTTTTTTTCAGTAAATGTGTGAGAATAATAAGATAGGTCTTAGGTTTACCTTCTATCTTGCTCCACAGTCCTCTTTAAAATACTATACTATTCTTCTTATTCCTATTTATCTGCTAATCCCCACACCAGATCCTCAGTTCACACAATTTCCCCAATTCACTTTACATTCCAGTGGGGCTGTACAATCATTACTCAAAAGAGTTATTTTCCTAATGCCACATGATATGGGCACCATTTGTAGGGGAAGCCAGCCCCACCCCCCAACACACACAAGTAATCACGGGTTTGGTAGGCACAACCGTATGGTTATAATATGCAAAGATTATAGTAAAGTCTAGAGAATAATAGAGATAGGAGAGAGTGTAAAATAAAGAAGTCAGAGACATTTCATGGTAACATGCTCACCTCACATGCTGTATCCCACAACCTTCTATCAAAATTAATGCAGACATATGTAGAAAACCTCAAAAGACACATACAAAAAAGAAGAAATAAAGATCATCAATAATCTTCCAACAAGAAAAGCCCAATACTAGATGGCTTCACAGAGGGATCTGACCCAGAATTCAGTGAAGAGCTGTCACCAATTCTATACAAAGTATTACAGAATAGAAAAGCAAAGCAAACTTTATGATGCAAATATAGTGCTGACACCAGAACAAGGCAAAGGTGCCACAAATACAGAAAACTACAGACCAGTATCACTCATAAACACCACTCATAAACATAAGACACAAAAATTGTTAACAAAATTCTGACCAACAGAATGCAAAAACATATGGAAAAATAATGTACAATGATCAAGTGGGATTTATACCAAGATGCAAGTATGGCTCAACATAAGAAAAGCAATCAATGTATCTCACTATACAAACAAGACAAAGAATAAAAACCACATGACCATATCAAAAGAAGCAAAGACACCTGACAATATTCAACCCATATATCTTATAAAAATACTCATCAAAATAAGAATAAAAGGGAAATTATGCAATAATGGCCATATTAACAAAATATGGACAATATCGTGCAAAATGGGTAAAAACTGACAATTCCTCTTCGAGTGGGAACCAGACACGGATGCCCCTGATCACCAGTCCTATTCAACATTGAGCTGGAATTATTAGCCAAAATAACTATTAGACAACAACAAAACAACAAAAATCAAGAGAATACAATTGGGCAAAGAAATTCTTACTATTTGCAGAAAATTTGATTTGATATCTAGAAAACCACAAAGACTACACAAAAAGATAAGACTGTTGGAAATACCCGAGGAATGTCGTAAACAGGAGGGCACAAGATTAACAAGCACAAATCAATTGGAGTCCTGTATACCATATACCAGCTTAGAGAGCTCTGAAAATAGACATTAAAAATAAATACAATAGCTACACACAAGATTAAACACTGATAGGAATAAACATAAAAGAAAGAAAGAAAGCACCCATAAAACAAAATTATGGAACAGTGGTTCTCAACCTTCCTAATGCCATAACCCTTTAATACAGTTCCTCATGTTGTAGTGAACCCCCAACCATAAAATAATTTTCGTTGCTACTTCATAACTGTAATTTTGCTGGTTATGAATCAGTCTACCCCTGTGATACTGAAAATCACTGCTATAGAACTATTACAAGAAAGCAACTCTATCCCAAGAAACAAAAAGAACCTATAAATGGAAGCATATCTTGTGTTCATGAACAGGAAGACAATATCATAAAAATATCAATACTAGCCAAAGCAATCTATAAATATAATGAAATTCTGATCCACATCCCAGTTTTATTCTCTAAAGAAACAGAAAAATGAATTAATCACTTCATGTGAAAAGGGCAGAGGTCCAGAATAGGAAAGAACTCCTTAAGAACAAAGTAGGAGACCTTGCACTACTTGTCCTAAAAACCTATTAGTGAAAACTTCCTAGTATTTGTACAATGACTGATACGTAAACCAGTGAGACAGAAGAGAAACCCTAGAAACATAAGCATCCCCATACAGGCAACTGATTTTCAAAAGGGCCAAAAAACCTTAAATGGAAAAGAGACGACATCTTCAACAAATAGTGCTGGAAAAGTTACATCTCCATCTACAGAAGAATGATCAAGGACCCATAACTAACCCTTTGCACAAAAACCAACTCAAGATAGATTGGAAGCCTAAATATAAATCCCAGAGCTTAAAAGATTATCAATAAGAAACTTGGGACAAACGTAATTGGATAATGTATATCCAATTATAGGGGATATACATACTACCAAATACAATAAAGTAAACACAATAGAAGACAAACTAGATTACTGAGATCTACTAAAAGTAAAACAGATTCACATCAAAAGACTTACTTCATCAAAAAAGTAAAAAGACAGTTCAAAGAGTAGGTAAAAATCTTCAGCAATGAATGATGCAATGGATTAAGGGGCTAATTAATAAAATCCTCAACTCCTCAATAAAATAATAACAATAATATATTTAAAAAGCGAGCAAAAGCCATGAATAGACAGTTCTCCAAAAATAACACTAAAATAATTCATAAACACATGAAAACCTCATGATCAGTAGGCATCCAGGAAATGCAAATCCAAGTAAGCCTGGTATCATTTTACACTGACAACAGCAGTTCAATTAAGGAAAAAAATAAATGCTGGAGAAAGCATGGAACGATTGGAATTCTTATATACTGCAGAAGGGCTTATAAACATGTATAACCATTGTAGAACTGTAAATAGAAATACCATACAACCAAGCAATACCTCTGCTGGGTATATACCCCAAAGAAGCAAGAGACACAAAATGAATAGACATATGTTCTCCTATATTCATCAAAGCACAGATCACAAGAGTCAGAAACTGGCATTCATTGAAATGGTCATCAGTAGAAGATGAGAGAAATAAACCCTGGTACATATAACTAATAGTATACTCAAAACTCAAACTCACTGCCATGGAGTCATACCATTATAAGGTAGAACTGTGCCTATGAATTCTTTAAGGGAATAAAAAAACCTCATCTTTATCTCCCAGAGAGAATGATGGGTTTGAACTGCTGACATTGCAGATTGCAGCCCAATGTGTAACCACTACACCAACACCAGGGCTCTTTCCTGATGGAACAATATGCACCCCTAAAAACATAGTGATAAAACAACAAAACACTTCATAACATGGATGGACCTGGAAACCATTACGCTGAATGAAATTAGTCATTCACAAAAGGTCAAATATTTATGAGGCCAATACTATAAGGACAAACACCAAGACAAAAGTCACTATTTGTTATCAGGTCATATAATCTTCTAATCCGACAATATTCTAATCTGGTCTGTCAAGCAATGAGATGATGTGCCTGCCTAATGCTTATGAACTACATTATTGCTGTTTGGTGCCATAGAGTCAGTTTTAACTCACAGCAACTTCATGCACAACAGAGAGAAATACTGCCCATTCTGAGCACTGTACATATTTTTTAGACCATCGTTGCAGTCACTGTGTCAATCTATCTTGTTAGGCCCTTCCTCATTCTTGTTTCTTCTCAAGTTTTTTCTTTTAATGGTTTATTAGAGGCTCATACAACTCTTATCAAAATCCATACATACATCAATTGTGTAAAGCACATCTGTACATTCATTTCAAAGCATTTTCAAAGCATTTGCTCTCCACTTAAGCCCTTGACATCAGGTCCACTTTTTTTCCCCGCTCCCCCCTCCCTCATGAGCCCTTGATAATTTATAAATTATTATTTTGTCATATCTTGGCCTGTCTGATGTCTCCCTTCAGCCACTTTTCTGTTGTCCACACCCCAGGGAGGAGGTCACATGTGGATCCTTGTAATCGGTTCCCTCTTTCCAACCCATGCTTCCTCTACCCTCCCAGAATCGCCACTAACACCTCTGGTCCTGAAGGTATCACCCACCCTGGAATCCCTGTCACTCCAGCTCCTATCTACACCAGTGTATATCCTCTGGTCTACCCAGACTTGCAAGGTAGAATTTGGATTATGATAGTGGAAGGCGGGGGGGGGGGGAGAAGGGGGGGAGCACTTAGAAATTAGAGGAAAGTTTTATTCTTCATCGCACCCTGACTGACTCATCTCCTTCCCTAGACCCCTCAGTGGCCGACAAATGGGCTTTGGATCTCTACTCTGCACTTCCCCCTTAATTCACTATGGTAAGATTTTTTTGTTCTGATGATGCCTTATACCTGATCCCTTCCACACCTTGTGATCACACAGGCTGGTGTGCTTCTTTGATGTGGGCTTTGTTTAATCTGAGCTAGATGGCCGCTTGTTTACTTTCAAGCCTTTAAGATCCCAGAAACTATACCATTTGATAGCCGGGCACCATCAGCTTCTTTCGCCATATTTGCTTATGCACCCATTTGTCTTCAGCGGTTGTATCATGGAGGTGAGCACACAATTATATGATTTTTGTTCTTTGATGTCTGATAACTGATCCCTTCGGAACCTCATGATCACACAAGCTGGTGTGTTCTTCCATGTGGGCTTTGTTGCTTCTGAGCTAGATGGCCGCTTGTTTATCTTCAAGCCTTTAAGACCCCAGAAGCTATATCTTTTGATAGCCGGGCACCATCAGTTTTCTTCACCACATTTGCTTATTCACCCGCTTTGTCTTCAGCGGTTATGTCGGGAGGGTGAGCATGACAGAATGCTAATTTAATAGAAGAAAGTATTCTTACATTGAGGGAGCATTTGAGTGGAGGCCCAATGTTCTTCCACCACCTTAATACTAAACCTATAAATATAGGCACATAAATCTATTTCCCCATCATTTGCATATGTACATGTTTTTGTCTAGTCTTCTATAAATTCCCTTTGCCTCCCAGCTCTTTCCTCTATTTCCCTTGACTTTCCTCCTGTCCCACTATCATGCTCCGTCCCCACCTGGGTTTCAGCAATACCTCTTCGTTACATTACCCTTGATCATGCCCTATCAGGCTCTCCCACACCAACCTCACCACCAATTTGGATCACTTGTTGTTCCCTTGTCCCTGGGTTTGTTAACACCACTTCCTTACCCCCACCTACACCTATATCATTACCCCCCGGAAGAGTCGGTCCCGTTGTTTTTCCTCCAGATTGTTCATCCAGCCTATCTTATTTAGATAGACCTGCAGAGATAATAACATGCACAAAAACAAGACAGAGCAAAACCAAGCAACAGTGCACAACAAAATAAACCACTGACAAAGAACAAAACAAAACATAACAAGAAAGAAAAGCTTGTAGTTAGTTCAAGGATCGTTTGTTGGCCTTTAGGAGTAGCAAATGAAGGGGGAGTAAGAGAGAGTGGAGCACATCCTGACCCACCAGGCCTTGAGGACGATGACCCCAATTAGAGCAGCCAGTGCACAGAGCGGTCACGTGGCCAGCCCCACTATGACATGACATCCCTCACTGACCCATGGCCTTGCCAGGGACAGCACCGGAGACACAGTGTGGGAATTGCGCCCAACCTGATTCCACCACACTGACGCAAAGCACTGGGGGAGTGCAGCAGAACAACAAGGGAATGGAGTGGCAAGGTCCCCAGGGAAGGCTGAAGGTGGACTTTGGGGTCAGGGCATGGTGCCCCAACAGACTGGACTTGAAAATGCGCCTCAAGTTTACCAAGCATAATGCCCTTCTCCAGGACTGGTCTCTCCTGACAACATGTCTAAAGTACCTAAAAAGAAGTCTCATCATCCTTGCCTCTAGTAAGCATTTTGGCTGAACTTCTTCCAAGACAAGGGAACAACATTATCATCCCCTTATTTATATATCTTAAAAACCACTTCAGCAGTGGAGGTCTCATCTCATGTTGTGCGTAGAGGGACACAACCAAACAGTTCCTGCCATATAAAATTGAACTATGGTCATCCTAAATCAACAGACACTCCTATATGGGTGCTTAGTGAACTTAAAGGAAATTCACATCCAAAGGATGAAGGATGAAGGTGTGTGTGGAAGGGAAGGGACGTGGCGGGGGGGGGGGGGGGAGGATAGGGATATGTCTGTCTTAGAGAAGGTGATTTCACATCTTCTCTATGAAGATAAACCAAATGAGGCAACCTGCCATTGGAAATATCGCTTAACATTACTTATATACATCCCCCAAGGGGAGAATGTATCTGGTATGTTCCTAATGGGATCTTTTTAAACTAGTGTCTATCCAGCCCTAGACAACCAAGATTTTGGAAGGTGTCCTTTTGAGGTATAAAATATCCTTAATAAACCACACCACAAGAATCTGATTTGGAAACACTACAAAGTGAACTCTGGACTTTACCTTAACCACACCTATAGTAGATTAAATGTCCTTGTGGGAGAAGACAAAGATGATTACTATGCCTACGTTAAGGACTTGAAGTCAGTGCACTTTGGTTCAAATTAATGGTTTTTAGGATGCCTAACAAATGGTACTTCAAAACTATCGTATATTTGATATTTTCATACTCTCTCCTTTTTAATGATATTTCTTATTGCAGCAGGCATAGTTCTATTTTTGTGAATGAGCATTATTAAAAGTTTTGCCCTATTTTTATACAAATTTGTAAACTTTGTACAGTATTTAAGCTTTAATCTGTCCAAGTCAACATGGTTAAGCTTCCATCTCAACTCTAGAACCGGCTGATCTTGTTACCCGTACCTTCTTATTCCGTCTATGTCCCTAGCACATCCCGTTCCTGTTGTGTGCATACCTCTAACACATCCCCTTCCTGCTAGGTATGTGTATGACATGGCTAGCATGCCTGAGATTATATAAGCCTGTGAGAGAATGCATTCACTCTTTCTCTCTTGATCCTGTTGATGTTTCTTTAATTTAGCCCCTCAATTACACAACTGCCCCTTGGGACTCATTTGGATGAAGAGGCTGATCCCCTACAGGAAACCAACACAAAACAAATTGTCCTTTTTGGCTGTCAGAATTATCATGACAAAAAATGAGAATTCTATCTTGTAGTAGGTAAATATATATATACTGATTTAATTTTCCGTCACAGAAGATCAAATTTTTAAATGTAAAATTCTTGCTATTTTAAATTTCCTAGTTAATATATGGTATTTTCTATGAACATGTTATATAAAAAAACTGTAATATATATAAAACCTGTTATATATAAAACCTGTAAGAACATAAAGAATTTCATTCTAGTTCAAGTTCTGCAAGTTAACTTGTTCTGAGGCAGACTAGCCACTGTAACACTATTTTTGTTCAACTGCTGAATGCCCTGCCTCTTTCCCCCTCCCATCTTGGAAATCTCTGCTGGTGATTGATTTCAGAAGGTATTACTATCTGTACCTGAAATCTGGACATTGTAATTAATCTTCTTATTCTTTAATATTGGTCTTTCTGATGTTTTAATCAGGATATTATAATTAATCTTACCATTCTTATTTTGTTAACCAGGATATTATAATTAATCAATTATTTATTTTTTTTGCAAATGTCCTTTCTTTTCTTTTTTTAAAATAATTATTTTTATTAAAGGCTATTACAATTCTTATAACAATGCATACATCAATTGTATCAGTAATATTCGTATATATATGTTGCCATCATCATTTTGAAAATATTTTCTCTGGGAGGGAGAGGAAAAATGAGGAGCTGATGCCAGGGGTTTAGGTGGAGAGCAAATATTTTGAGAATGATGAGGGCAATTAATGTACAAATGTGCTTTACAAAATTGAAGTATGTATGGATTGTGATGAGTTGTATGAGCCCCTAATAAAATAATTTTTTTAAAGGAAATATTTTCTTTCTACTTGAGCCCTTGGTATCAGCTCCTCTATTTTTCCTCCCTCCCTCATGAACCCTTGATAATTTATAAATTATTAATATTTTCATATCTTATACTGATGACCATCTCCCTTCACCCATGTTTCTCTTTGCCCCCCTTGAGGATGGGGGAGGGCAGTTATACATAGATTGTGATGGATTCCCCCTTTCTCCTCCCACCTTCCCCCTACCCTCATGGTATCACTGCTCTCATTATTGTTCCTGAGGGGTTTATCTGTCCTGGATTCCCAGCACGTAGAGCTCTCATCTGTACCAGTGTACATGCTATGGTCTACTCGGATTTGTAAAGTAGAATTGGGGTCATGATAGTGGGGGGGGGGTAAGTATTAAAGAACTAGACGACTATTGTATGTTATGTCAGTGCTACACTGCACCCTGGCTGGCTCGTCCCTACTTTGCGACCCTTCTGTGAGGGGATGTCCAATTGTCTACAGATGGGCTTTGGGGCTCTACTCTACCCATCTACATTGTTCACATCAATATGTTGTTTGTTCTAAGTCTTCTGATGCCTGAAACCTGACCTATTGACACCTTCTGATTACCCAGGCGGATGTACTTCTTCCATGTGGGCTTTGCTGCTTCCAAGCTAGATGGTTGCCTGTTTATCTTCAAGCCTTTAAGACCCCAGATGCCATTTTTTTTATAGGTGGGCACCATCGGCTTTCTTCCACATTTTCTTATGCACTCATTTTGTCTTTAGTGATTGTTTTGGGAAGGTGGGCATCACAGAATGCCAGATTAGAACAAAGTGTTCTTGCTTTGAGGGAGTACTTGAGTAGAGGCCCAATGTCCCTCTGCTACCTTATTATTTAACATATAATATACATACATAGAACTATGTCACAATCATTATATATATTTACATATGTACGTACCTGTATTTATAACTCTGTAAATATCCTTTGTCTCCTAGTTCTTCCCTCTATTTCAGAAGACCTCAACTTGGGGGTCAAATGACCCATTCACGGAGGTACCCCGATTCATAACAGCAGCAAAATTATACTTATTAAGTAGCAATGAAAATAATTTTATAGTTGGGGGGTGCCCACAATATGAGGAATTGTATTAAAGGATTGCGGGATTAGGAAGGTTAAGAACCACTCCTCTATTTCCTTTTACTTTCTTCCCGTCCCACTATCATATCCGACCTTCATTCGGCTCCCAGCAATTCCTCAGCACTTGATCAAGCCCCACCAGGCATCCTAAACCCTCTTCAAAATTGACTTTACATCTGATGAGGTGTCATGCCCTGCCCCCGAAGTCTACTTTCAGAATTCTCTGGGGCTTCATTGCTTTGTTTTCCTTGATGCACTGTTGCACGTCCTTCGTGTTTTGCCCTGATGTGGTGGGGTCAGATCGGGCCCAATTCCTGCACTGTGTCTCCAGTGTTCTCTCTGATAGTGCTATGGGTCAGTGAAGGGATGTCATGTCTCCTAGTGGTCCTCTCAATCACTGTTTTTTGTAACAGATGTAGTACCCTGCTTTTGTCTAAAGAATGTCAACATTAATTTTTCTAATTAAGTTTCTGTCACCACTGCTAGCTTCATATGAAAGTCCCTGATAAATAATCTTTGCAGTCTTTGTAAATATAGGCTTGTTAGTATTTTGACTTGGGACTGCCACATAAAGAAATATTTTTAGTCTCTTGCAGTCCAGCTAACTGAATAAAAGACTCTTCTAAATACAAGATATTATAGTGGCTATCATTTATTGGAATCGATAAATTTCTGTGATTCTGGACAATCACTAATGCTTTGGGCCTTAGTTTGGTTATCATGAAATAGATACGTCAGACCAGCATGCTCATCTGGATGTGCATCAGACTCATCAGGAAAATGTGCTTTAAAATAAAGATTGGGAGGGGTGCGATCTTGCCTTGGAAAGTAATCCCACACAGCATCTGTGGAACCCTACATCAAACAGGTACACCACCACGCTACCTTGAGGAAGAGTTGGAACTCCTCCAATCTCATGGACAGGTGATCAAACCTCAGTTATCTCCTTACTTACTACTCTTTTTTTCCCCACTTTATTCACTAGCCCTTCTATCTTTCCAACCACAGTTAGTCTCAACGAGCTCAGGTTTGTGTTGGGGTATTTTTTTCTCTTTTTCCTTTTTACCACTTTTTTCTCTTTTTCTGTCATTCTCCTCTTCTCTCCCACTCTCTCCTATCATACAGTACTACTGGCTTCTGTGTCACTACTCTCTGCTTAGGGCAAATCAACCCAAATAACAGGAGGAACTCCAGCCTTCCCACCTTGGGAGCACTGTACATCACACAAGGCATCTGGCACAAACATCTGCACTGTGCTGCACTACTGAGGAAACCACCGTCAGATCTCTAAGGCAATCCCGTCAACTAGGGCAATTTTCCCCAGCACCATTGGGTTCCTGTATTGAATAGGCACACCAACCTGCCATTGAGGGGCAGGGTCTAAACCCCTCTGGCTCCACATTTAAGTAATTAGGGATCAGCTATATCTTTATTCTTCATTTCCTCCTTTTCTCTCTCTTTTCTCCTTACCATCACAGCCAATTTTAGTGAACACGTTTGTTTTTTCCCCTTTCTTTCTCTTCTATTTTTCTTTATTTCCTCTTTCATTCTTTGTTCTCTTCGCTCCTCCCTCTGCTTGTATGATTCACTCTTCTCCCTCATTCCTTTCGCATACTACTGCTGGTTCCCAGACCCCTAAAATCTGTCTGGGGAAATCTTGTCCACCCAGTGGGCAGCCTGGCCCCTATGACAGTGCTGCAAAGTGACAAGTCAGTGCTACACACAGCAGAGCATAGGGTCAGCTATTTTTATCTAATTTTTAAATTCTCTCTACTCTTTCTTTTTTTCTTCTGTTTCTTTCTTTCTTTGTGTTCTTCTTTCAATTTTTCTTCTTTCTCCTCTTCTTGTAACTTTTCTCTCTTTCTTAACACAACCTCAGCAGATTCAGTTCTCCTTTTTTGTTGTTTTCTTTTTTTTTAATTACCATTTACACTTTTATTTTCTCTGCGCATTTTAGTTGTGTACTCATGAGTGGGTGTCAGTTTGCTTGGCACTGTTGCTACAGTCTGTGCCTTTTTTCTCTTTTTCCTCTCCTTTCACTCTCTTTCATGTCACAAGCCACTAACAGCCTCCAGATCACTCCCCTCTACCTAAGGCAACTCTGAAAGCCAACTGGGGGAGCTCCCACCCCCATTTATTGGCTTACAAAGCTTGGGAACTCACACTGGTTCTCATCCACAAACCAACCAGCAGGGTTTCTCCTCTACAAACAGGGGGGCATCCCCAGCCTAAATCCTGAGGCCCTACAAGTGACTGGGGGAAATGCCTGACCACCACTGATGGGCTCCATGCTACTGTCTATAGTAATTCCCCTGCCAGCTACAGAGCTCTACACCAAGGAGGGTATATTCACACGCCCTCCTCAGCACTCTAGTTGCAGAGGAAAACACAGGCCAGCTGAGGTGCTTCAAGAACCATGAAGCCTACTTCAAAATTGATCAGGGAAGCAATGCCCTCATGGGCACACAACAACCTGACCAGTGTCACATGAGAAGACTATCCAACATACATTCTAAATAACGGAATACTGCACAGATAGGAAAAGACCGAAGCCACAGGAAGATATACCAATAGGCTGACCCCTCAGTACAGTTACCAGGAGGTAGTTTCTAGATGTACTCATACTAATCCTCCAAAAGAGAGCCCAGGACTCTTCGACCCAGGAAGATGGCTCCAGGCTCCTCTAAAACAACACATAAACAGCAACCAGTTCTAACAGCTACAACACAAAAGCAGAAGAAACAGAAGACAAACCCAGAAGACGTCAAAAACCTAACAATGGGCATAGAGGAAGCAGATATTGACCTGCCACAAAAAGAAATTTTCAACATGCTGCCTCAAGTCATAAAGGATATCAGGGAAGCAATTCAGAATTAAAAGATATAATGATAAGAGGAGATAAAGGAAATGTACCAAAGGGAAATACAAGAGTTACGGGATGAAATAAAAAAATCCAGTGACAATTTTACAGACCTTGCCAATAGGCTTGAAGAGGCAGAGAATCATACCAGTGTCCTAGAGGATAACCAAGCATACCTCAACAAACGGGAAAAGCAGTCAAATAAGACAATAAAATTAGCTGAAGAAACCCTGAGAGCCATGTCTGGTGCTATGAAAAACAATATTAGAACAATTGGATAGCCAGAACAAGACACAACAAAGAAGTCAACAGCAAAAATAGCAAGGGAATTCTCAGAGGAAAACTTCACCAGCTTAATAAATGAAAATCAGGCAACCTTTCTGGAGGCTGAAAGAACATCAGCCAGACTGAATCCCAAGAAGTCACCAAGACACATAATTGTCAAATTATTCAACTATGACGAAAAGGAGGAGACCATAAAAGCAGATAGGGAAAAGCAAACAGTCACATATATAGGTACCCCAATAAAAGTATGTTGAGATTTACCAGCGGAAATTATGAAGACGAGAAGGGAATGAGTAACATAGTCCAAAAATTGAAGGAAAACAACGCAAACCCAAGAATACTTTACCCAGTCAAATTATCGATTAAGAAAGATGGAGAAGTAAGAGTCTTCCAAGAAAAGGACAACCTCCAAGTATACATAAAAAGAAACCCTGCCCTACAAAAGATCCTGGCCGATCTAGTATGGGTAGAAGATCAAAACTCACCGAGGGAAAATGAGAGACCATCACATAGAACAACTCCACCCATAGGGCGACAAGAGGAAACAGCCCCCAGGATAGAATCAGCTCAATAGTGGAAATAAGGCAAACATAAACCACACACACCGGATAAGACAGCAGATAGGAAAATTTCCAACACAAAAGGTAAAAAAAATGACATCAGAGTCCACAGATGGATATAACACTGAATATCAATGCCTGAACTCAGGCATTAAAAGGCAGAGGCTAACAGACTGGCTCAAGAAACATAACCTATCAATCAGCTGCCTCCAGTAGACTCATCTCAAACTTGCAGACAAAAAACAGGTACACAATAAAAGGCTGGAGAAAAATATACCAAGGAAATGGTCATGCAAAAACAACAGGGGTTGTGATCTTAATATATGACTGATTTCACCTCAAGATACAGGCCCATAACAAGTGACAAGTAGGGGCACTCTAATATGCTCAAGGGAACAATAGACCAAGAAACAGTGAGCATAATAAACATATATGCACCAAACGAGAGATCTGCGAAATTCACAAATCAAACACTCCAAAAGATGACAAAAAGAGATTACACTCAACAATTATACTTGGTGACTTTAATATACCACTCTCTGAAAAAGACAGCTCATTGGGAAAGAAATTCAACAAGGCTGCTACAGATCTAAATAGCACAATTGACTTGATAGATATTTTCAGAGCTTTTCAGACATCAAAGAACTAAAGATCAAATCAGTGGGTGCCCACCTTGATGATACGTTCACTGAAGACAAATGTGTGTATAAGCAAATGTGGTGAAGAAAGCTGATGGTGCCCGCCTATCAAGGGATATAGCGTCTGGGGAATTCAATGCTTGAAGATAAACAAGTGGCCATCTAGCTCAGAAGCAACAAAGCCCACATGGAAGAAGCACAGCAGCCTGAGTGACCACTAGCTGTCGAAAGGATCAGGTATCAAGCATCAAAGAAAAAAAATCATATCATTGTAAATGTGAGTGCGGAGTGGAGACTCAAAGCCCATCAGTAGGCAACTGGACACCCCCTTACTGAAGGGTTGTGGGGAGGAGATGATCCAGTCAGGGTTTAGGGTAGCAACGATGAAACATACAACTTTCCTCTAGTTCTTAAATGCTTCTTCCCCCCCATTATCATGATCCCAATTCTACCTTACATATCTGGCTAGACCAGATGATGTACATACAGACAACAACTGGAAACACAGGGAATCCAGGACAGATGACTTCTTCAGGACCTGTGGTGAAAGTGGCCATGCCTGGAGGGTGGAGTGAATGTGGGGTAGAAAGGGGGAACAGATTACAAGAATCTATTACATATGGCCTCTTCCCTGGGGGATGGACAGCAGAGAAGAGGGCAGGGAAGATGTCGGGCAGTGTAACATATGACAAAATAATAATAATTTATGAATTATGAAGGGTTCAGGAGGGAAGAGGGAGTGGGGAGGGAGGGGGGAGCTCAAGTAGAAGGCAAATGTTTTGAGAATGATGGCAGCAACAAATGTAAATATGTGCTTGACACAATGGATATATGTTGGGATTGTGATAAGAATTGTATGAGCTCCCACTAAAAAGATTTAAAATATAAATAAATGAAATTAAGGAAATAAATAAATAAATAGGGATTGGGGGCGGGTTAAGGGAAAACCAGGAGATGACAGTAAGGGCTCAATAGAAAGTTAATATTTAGAAAATAATGATGGCAACAAAAGTACAAATATGCTTGATACAATTAATGTATGGATTGCTGTAAGAGATCTAAGAGCCCCCAATAAAATGATCATTTAATACCTCAAATCTGATGAATGAGACTCTCGGCAATGAGCACTGCAAATATATCTTTAACAAGTTCACAGGTGATTCTTTCTCAACACCCACTATGAGCTAGCAGGAGGCAATGTTAGGAACCACCGGCCTAGATGCGTTTAGTTCTCCCTTAGACACCTAACATCCCATGGATTTCTTTCCATTCCAAAAGCATTCTCTTAGCATGTGGTTTGTGAATACTAGCAAATAATTTGCCTTTATAGAATATGAAAAGTTCCCCCACTATCCTGACCCCAATTCTACCTTACAAATCCGGGTAGACCAGAGGATGTACCCTGGTACAGATAGGAACTGAAAACAAAGGGAATCCAGGACAGATGTTCCCTTTAGGACCAGTGGTGAGAGTGGCAATACCAGAGGATGAAGGGAAGGTGGGTTAGAAAGGGGCAACCGATTATAAAGATCTACATAAAACCTCCTCCCTGAGGGATGGACAACAGGGAAGTGGGTGAGGAAAGACAATCAGACAGTGTAAGATATGACAAAATAATAATAATTATTTAATTATCAAGGGTTCATGAGGGAGTGGGGAGCATGGAAGGAGGGGGAAATATAAGGAGCTGATACCCAGATCTTAAGTAGAAAGCAGATTTTTTTTAGAATGATGAGGACAATAAATGTACAGATGTGATTGGCATACAATGGATGGATGGATGTGGTAAGAGTTGTATGACCCCCAATAAAATGATTTAAAAAGAATATGAAAAGTTAAGTGAAATGAAGGAGTTTATATATTACTAAAGTGACTACAGTCATCTCACTTGATTCATCAGATATTTTCAATCCTGTCATTGTAAAGTATGTCTTTTAAAAAAATACTTTCATTGGAGGCTCTTACATCTCTTATCACAATCCATACATTCATTCAGTGTGTCAAGCACATTTGCACATATGCCACCATCATCATTTTCAAAGCATTGTCTTCCCACTTGGGCCCCTGATATCAGTTCCCCACTTATTCCCCCATCCATTCCCCCATCCACACTCCCTGAGGAAAGCTTGATAAGTTACAGCTTATTATCTCCATATATTACATCATCCTCTATTGCCCCTCACCATCTTTTTTGTTATTCATCCCCTTGGGAGGGGGTTATAGATTGAGCCTTGTTGTCGATTCCCTCTTTCTTCCCGCCACCCTCCCCTAATCCTCCTGGTATCTCTCCTCTCCTTGTTGGCCCTTAAGGGTTTATCTATCCTGGATGCCCTTTGTTGTGGGCTCTTGTCTGTAACAATGTGCATACCCTGATCTAATCTGATTTGTAAGGTGGAATTGCTATCATGATAGTGGAGTGAGGAAGCACCACATATCTAAAGGAGAGTTGTATGTTTCATTGGTGCTATACTGCACCCTAACTGGCTCATCTCTTCCTTGTGACCCTTCTGTGGGAGGATGTCCAATTGTTTACAGATGGGCATTGGGTCTCCACTCTATGCCCCACCCACCACCATTCATCTTGGGTATGGGTTTTGTTCTGGGTCCATTGTAAACTATTTCCATCCTTACATTTCTGTGCATTTAGTAGGCCATCTGTAATCTAGCTGAGATTTTTTCGAGAAAATATGCCACACCAAATACTTTACAATCTATTCAAATCCTTTATATTCAAATCATTTGTAATTTATTCAATTAATTTCGACTACCTCTTCTTATACTATGACCATGCAAAGTCCTGATATAAGTCCTGAAGCCTCTGTGACTTCACTTATGCAAATGCCTCTGCTATGAATGTTTGCCAACCCTTTGTTTAGTAAAATAAAATGAATTTTTCAGAATGCAAGCTAAACTTTGTTGACAACCTCCCTGAATCGTACCTAATGTTTTCCTGCTTACCACACAAACTGCCCATCCTCCAAGAAAATATCTATAATGATTTGGCAACCTTTATGCACCCCATCTCTTACTGCCACTGAGTCGATCCCAACTGTTAGTGACTCTATAGGACTTGGTAGAACTGCCCCTGTGGATATCCGAGACTGTAATTCTTTATAGGAGTAGAAAGCCTCATTAATATCCCTTGGAATGGCTAGTGGTTTCAAACTGCTGACCTTGCAGTTATCAGCCCAACCATAAAACACCAGACCACCGAGGCTCCTTACCCACATTATATCAAGAATTATTTGTGTAGGCGACACTATGAGCACCTTGATAACACAGATTTGAGTTTAATAATATTTATATCTGAGTATATATAACATCTTTAAATTTGCTGAAATTGAATGTATATTTAATAAAACTCACTTGTCATATAAGATCATGGCATCATTTTGTGCCTCCTGTCCATCATACTGGCCTTTTTTGGCAGCAAGCTGGGACTGGAAGTTGTCTGCTGCCAACCAGAACTGTAAGATATTCACAGCATCCTCTTTTTCCATGTACTAGGAAAGAAAAACACAAAAAAGAATATGAACAGATTTCTCTCATCTCTAATCAATAGCCCTAAGTATTAAAAGGCAGGGCCATAAACAAAAAGATCTGCCTATTTAGTTTAAGCCAATCACACCTTACTTAGTCATCTGATATTAAAAAGTCTAAAACTATTCTTTCAAGGTTAACAAAAGAACACCATACAGGTAGAGGAAAACTGCAAAAAACTGAAGTACAAATTAGATTGATGATGATGAATTAGTGGTTTCAGAGCAAATCAGAGAAGATCTTTTATTATCTTTCCATGTATTCTTATTTACCTGAACAAATGTTAATTTAAATTTATAGCAAAGAGAGAGGTGATAAAACAAGTCAGTTGAACAAGTATATCCTAGGGAAGAATTTGCTAGTGAGACTGAGAGCTGCCCTTATTGGCACTTAATAATCATTTCAGAAACTTCGGTGGCACTGTGGTGGTAAAGAACGTGGCTGCTAACCTAAGGGTTGGTAGAAGAAACCTGCCAGCTATATGGGAGAAAGATATGTTACAAATATAAACAGACCTGGGAACCTTCAAGGGCAGTTATATTATGACCTCTAGGGTCACTATATGGAATGTACTGGATGGCCATGGGTTTGTTTCTTTAACAGGTTGTTAATACAATGGTTAGCTCATCTGCTAACTGAAATGTTGGCATTTGTAACCTATCCAGTTCCGCCAAGAAAGACCAAGCATTCTGCTCCCATAAAGACAATTATTATTTGTTATTATTCCTAGGTGCTGCCAAGTAGGTTCTGACTTATTGCAACCTAATGTACAACTGAACAAAACAATGCCCAATCCTGTGCCATTCTCACAATCCTGAGCCCAAGTTGCAACCATCCGTATGAGCTCATCTCAGTAATTTTGTTCCCCCTGATCCTCTACGTTGCCAATTACAATGTCCTTGTCCAAGGACTGGCCTTTTTTTGCTAAACTGTTGGAAATACATTACATACATCTCTTTATCGTCCCTTCTAAGAAGCATTCTGATTGCAGTTCTTATACATATTTGTTTGCTCTTCTGAAAGTCCATGGTACATTTCATATTTTTGTCAGCATAGTAATTCAAATGTACCAAGTTTCTTTATTTATTGCTGTTTTTACATGTATATGAGACAATTAAAACAATACAGTTTGGATCAGGTGCATCTTAGTACTTTTAACACAATAAAGAGATCTTTTGCAGCAGATTTACCCAATGCAATATGTTGTTTGATATCCCGACTACTGTAACTATGGGCACTGATGGTGGATCCAAGTAAAATAACATCCTTGATAACTTCAATCTTTCCTCTATTTGTCATGGTGTTGTTTACTGGTATAATCTGTACTTTGATTTTCATTATTAAGTGCTTCAAGCCTTCTCCCCTATTAGCAAGTAAATGTTATTTGCATATTATACCTTAATGAAACTTCCCCAAACCTTCATATGGTCCAATTTTTCTCAAACTATTTGCTCATGATATAAACCGACTAAATAGGTGAAACGTTACAATATGACACACTCCTTTGATTTGAAACTATGTTGTATTTTCTTGTTTTGTTGAAACAACTGCCTCTTGGTCTATGTATAGGTTCTGTATAACTGTAAGCAAGCATTTTGGAATTGCTATTCCTTGAAAAGTTATCCATAATTTGTTATGATCCACAGTCAAATCCCTTTGCATAGTCATTAAAACACTGGTAAATATCTTTCAGGTATTTTCTACTTTTAGCCAAGATTCATCTAACAATATCAATCCCTATCTACATCCTCTTTTGAATCTAGATTGCATTTCTGGCAGTTCCTTGTCAATGCTTGTCAATAACCTTCAGCAAAATTTTACTTCCAAGTACTATTAATGACATTGTTTAATACTTTCCACTTCTGGGGGATTAACTTTCTTTAGAAAGTTACAAATATGGATCTCTTCTAGTAAGCTACATAGCTGTTTTCTAAGCTTTTTTGCACAGGTAAGTGAACACTTCTAGCATTGTATCATTTATTGAAACATTTTACCTGGTAATCTGTCAATTTCAGAGCCTTTTCACCAATGCTTTCAGTGCAGCTTTTTTTGTTCCTTATCCTAAGTTCTGGATCCTATGAAATCTTCTGAAACTACTGAACATCAATGAATTCTTTTTTGGTAAAATGACACTGTATGTCATCTTCTTTTGATTCTTCCTGCATTATTCACTATTTTACTCACATAATCATTCAATATTGCAACTTTAAGTTTGAATTATCTCTACAGTTCTTTTAGTTTAAGGATTACTGAATATGTTCTTCCCTTTTAGTTTTCTACCTCAATGTTTTACATATGTCCTTATGACACTTAATTTGTCGAGTGGCCCTTTAACATTTTGAGTTTAGCTCTCTTACATGATCATTTCTTTTCTTTTCTCTAGCAACTGCACATTCGAGTAAATTTCAGTCTTTTCTGACATCCATTTTAATCTCATTTCTTTCCTATATTTTAATAACTTTTTGCTTTCTTTATGGATGCTGCCCTTGATATTATCCTTCAACTCATCTACTTTTCAGTATGTCAAAGATCACCTTGAGATCTGCTTTAACTTCAACTTGCACCTGAGTACCTCAGTGTCTGTTATGCAGTCACTGAATAAGGATGTTGAATTTCTCCATCATATTTCCTCAAATTTAGTAGATTTGCTCCCCACATATCAAAAAGGCCCACATCTAATGTTGCTCTTTAATCTGTTAAAAAACGATGCTTTAAAAAAATCATTTTACTGGGGGATTGTAAAGCTCTTATAACAATCCACACACCCATTGTGTGAAGCACATTTGTACATATGTTGCCATTATCCTTTTCAAAAAATTTTCTTTCTACTTGAACTCTTGGTATTAGCTCATTTATTCCCTCCCGACCCCATCCTCTCACCCTCATGAACTCTAGATAAATTATAATTATTTTCTTTTTTATAAATCATTTTATTGGAGGCTCATACAACTCTTATCGCCATCCATCCATACATCCATTGTATGTCAAGCACATTTGTACGTTTTTTTTTGCCCTCATCATTCTCAAAACATCCGCTTTCGACTTAAGCCCTTGGTATCAGCTCATTTTTTCCCTTTCCTCTCCACTCCCCCATGCTAATATTATTTTCTTATCTTAGACTGCCTACTGTCTATCTTCATCCATGTTTCCACTGTTTGTCACCCAGGAGGTGGGGGGATGGGGTGGGATATGTCAAACATTGCAATTGGTTCCCCCTTTTCCCCCAACTTCCCCCTGCTCTCTTGGTACCACTACTCCTATTACTATTCCTGAGGTGTTTAACTATCCTGGATTCCCTGTGTCTAGAGGTCGTATCTGTACCAGTGTGCATGTTCTTGTCTAGCCGGATTTGTAGGGTAGAACTGGGGTCATGATAAGGTGTGTGTGTGGGGGGGGGGGGGAGGAAGCATAAAGAACCAGAAGATGTATAAAAAGGAAAAAAAAAGTATTTACAATAAATAAATTTTGGTTTTGTAACATTCTACAATGTAATCTATGCAGTCATTTACATCCTAAAACTGTTCCCTCTCTAATTTTTTAAGTATTTTTATTTTTTATTTTATTATCAGGGCCTCATACAACTCTTATCACAATCTATACATACATCAATTGTGTAAAGCACATTCATTGCCCCCTCTCTAATTTTTACATGCAAATCACTAGTAATTATCAATGCATCTTGATTGCATGTTTGTTCAATTTCAAATGAAGAAACTGATTGATAAAAGTCTTCAATTTCCTCATCATTGGCACTTGTGGTTACTCACTCACTGACATCAAGTCACTGCTGATTCATAGCAACCTCTTGTGAGTTTCCAAGAATGTAACTGTTCATGGGAGTAGAAAGCCCAGACTTTCTCCATGGGAGCTTCTGGTGGTTTCAAATTGTCAACCATGTGGATAACAGCCCAATTTGTAACCCTACACCAAAGGGGTTTGGTATATAAATAATTGTCACATTAACTGACTTGCCCGGTAGACCTATGAATATTATGCCATCAATCACAGTGCTGTACTTCATGAGAGATCTTGAAATATGGCTGTGAATGATGAATATGACAACAATCCACTTCAATTTATCATCACAGGTATACTAACCCAAATGACTGACTCATAATGGTCAATACTTGTCCATTTCGGTTCACCAATTAATTCCCGGGACATTGACCTTTTTATGTTCCACTTAATTTCTAACGAGTTCCAATTTTCCTAGATTCATACTTTATACAATCCATGTTCAGATTATTAATAGATGTTTGCAGTTGCTTTTTCTCATTTTTAGTTGTGCCACAAAGCAAATGAAGGTTCTGAAAGCTTTACCCCATCTGGAACCCTATGGTTGACTCTACTGAGAGGAGATAATGTTTAGAATGCCTGCTAACCTGAGGAGTTCATTTTCTAGCACAAACTTAAATGTTCCAGTATAGTCATGAACTTTTTACTGGACCCTTTCAGAAATAGATCACCAGGTTCTTGTTCCTACTCTTTCTTCATTTAGAAGCTCCACTGACACCTGTTTACCAGGCATGGGTGACCGGCTGGTATTTGAAATGACAATGAACTTGATATAGGTATTGCTTCTTATAAATATTTCACTGGGAAATCCTACGAAGCAGGTAAGTAAAGTAAAACTGCGAAAAGTGGAAAAAAACCTTATTACTTTTCTTTCTTTCTTCCAATACCAGTCTGTAAATATTTGTAAAGTGAAATCAAGAATCTGACTTCTGACATTTTAAAACAGCTCCAAATATTTTAAAAGATGCATTTGCATGTAAGCTATAGGTTAAGTACTTTTGAGTGCAATGAATTACTTAATATGGCTCTTCTAGTCACACAGTTGTTAACACTCATCAAACAAGTGGGTGGGACTAGGGAAAATGCTGATAGGATTATATGATTTCCTTGTGAGCATTTTCTAACAGGGTTAATTTTGACTGTAAAAACATGGAATTATAACATGGAGAATGACCAAATTTACTACCTTTCGGTATAAAATGAACCAACTTAGAAGCTAGAAGAAGGATCTCACTGCTAGTAAGAAAGAAGATCCAAGACTAGTGTGTGTCTATGGATTCAGGGGTAGAATGTTGTGTCAAAAAAGAGAAATGGCAAAACCAAGACAACAAGAAAGAGTAGTGCTTTCCCAATCCACAGAATAATGAATGCCGAGAACCTTCCAGTAGTGATTGTATAGTGAGTTGCCTCCAGGCATTTAATTGAAGAAGTTAGGACTGCAGATCCAGAGGTAGAACTGAACACCTTTGTTCTGACACTTCTGGTGGAATAAGGTGCTGTTAAGTCATTTATCGGTAGTGCTAAAAGATTTTTGTAACACTTCCCAAGCAAAATTGGCTGAATTTTGCCCAATCCAATTGGCTAAAGGTAAAATAAAGACACCTGCCTGTGGGCATAACACAGAGCAAGTATCAAAGAATTATATCCTGAACATTTCTGAACCTGAATTGTAACCTGTTACATTACATAATAAAATTTATAACTGAGGGTATTCCTGTGAGTTCACTGTGGTCAATGCAAGAATTATCAAACCTACCTGAGAAGTAGAGTGCAATGGGAGGTGCAGGCTAGTATCAGAATTGGTAAAGAAGGTTGGCACGTGAAAGTATATATGATCTCACCTCAAAAGCATCAGTCATAGATTGACATTAATGGTGACTCTCCTCCTGCCCACTGGTGAAGGCAGAGGAGATTACACACTTGCAGTTCCACCTCTTCATGCTTAATTCGCAACACTATTTTTCAAACTTACAGTAGTTTTATATTGAGTTTCATTTTTTCTATAATTTGGTAAGATATTAAAGTGCTCTTGTCATTAAACACAGCTTAAAGCAACAATAAAATTATTAAAAGTCAATTTATATTTTTGGAGATGATTTCTGTGTTCAAATGTTATTTTCTAGAAAGGAGGACGAGGTGGTCCATTTCTGAAAAATTATCCATCAAAACACTTAAGAATAGTCATAAACTATAGGTCTGTTAGAGGAGTCCATCAGGTAGCAAGGCATTTAAAATCTGATTGGGGGAAGTACTGCCTCCGAAATATAGAGTCCATCCTAATGATGTTTATGGAATCAACCTTCTGAGACCTTAATTTACTGATGAGGCACAACTCAAAATGAGAACAGTGGTAAACATTAATAACCAGAATGTGGAATGCAGAAAGTATAAATCTAAAGATATAAAAGCTGTCGAAAATGAAATGGAATACCAGATTGTTATGCTAGGCATTATTAGTAAGCTAATGTGGACGCATGAGAAAAAGGCATGTGGGACCTTGTTTGACCTTCTTTGGCTACATAAGAGAGAAGGAGTAACCAATTCCTTATCTGCCCAATGAACTTTCTATGAGGCGTAAGTTAGGCATGCCTCCACCTGCCAACCATCTTTACGCTATCTGACACCAACTTTTCTACCACGTTACTCTATTTCTGTACTCAGTTTAATAGTCCGTGGGAGTTGAAGAACAGAATTCATAGGTAATACTCATGACTGTGGGGTTTATTGCTAAAACTAACAAAACAGAAAAAGAATAAAAGTGTAGGCCTTTTTCTTGCAGTGTCCTTTCTTAGTCATGTCGACAGGGATGTCTCTCCCTAGTCCTCAGTCTCTCAAAGAAAATCTTGGCCTCTGCCATGCTTTGGAATGTATTACAAAGCTTATTGTTGATAACTGTCTAAACGGCACCCCAATCTGCAAATTAGCCTCCTGCCCAACAGCACTCTGCTTTACTCTTTGTGTTGGCCTGGAAATCTACAGTTTCTCTGAATGTCAGTCTGGAGGCTTCTGATGCCTTTGGTGCCATAGTTACTTCAACACGAATCTTGCATGCACTCTCTTGTTAAGAGTTCTTCCTTAATGGTCATAGAACTCTCTGTTCCTATTTTCAGATAGCTCACTTTCTACCCAGAGGAATATAAAAATTGTTTATTGCCCTCGAGTACATTATCACATCTAATTACTTGGTGGGAGTTATAAAGTCTACTTATATGAGAGACATACCAATTAATATCACTGACCATCACTGGTACTGGACATTTTGAAATAGAAAATAATATGGTTTACTCTACCAGAAATTACAAATTCAAGATAAAAGGGGTTGTGTTATCAAAAAAGAAAAGACAAGATCTTGAAGTACAATATTGCCTGTGAAAGGTAATATATCTGTATGCTTACATGAAAGACTAGTTATTAAAATTATTATGCAAATGGATTCCCAAAACAAAGAGGAAGTATCAGTAGTTGGAAAATATGGTTTTGATGATAGAAACAATGCTGTAGATAGCATGATAGAGTTTTGCTGGGCCAATTGTTTCTTCATTACAAATACAACATAACAGTGATGATGATATACATAGATCTTGCCAGATAGAATACCAAGGAATCAAATTGATTTTTTTCTGTGGAAAAAGATGATGGAGAAGTTCATTCAATATTATCAGGTAAAACAAGGCCAGGGCCTATATACAGAACAGACCATCAATTTTTTACATGCAAGTTAAAAAAGATGTGAGAACTTAAAAGAAGCCCATAATAGTAAAAATATTATTTTGAATATATCTCACCTGAATTTAGAAACTATCTCAAGGACATATTTGATTTACTAAACACTACTGACCGAAGACTGGATGAATTGTAGGATGACATCAAGAATATCATACATGAAGAATGCAAAATGTCATTACAAAGATAGGAAAATAGAATAGATCAAAATGAGTTTAAGGAGAGACTCTGAAACTCTCTCTAGAATGTAGAGCAGATAAAACAAATGAAAGACATGATGAAGTCAATGAGAAGAACACAAAATTTCCTAAGGCAACTCAAGAAGACAACATGAAGCACACTACACGACAATACGAAAAAGACCTGGAGTTTGAACACCAAATGGGGTGGGGTGAACAAAACAGCTTATCTCAATCTTTAAGATCTGAAGAAAATTTTCCAATCTCAAGTTGTGACACTAATAGACTCTGTGAACAACATGGAAAAGAGAAGAAATTCAGTCACTGTATCAAAAAGATCTAGTCAACATTTAACCATTGTGGCAACAAGATGGATTGACAGTGGCTACAACAATGAGCTCATTACATAAGAACAATCGTGAGAATGGCACAGGACCAGGCAGTGTGCATACAGGTTGCTATGAGTCAGAATTGACTTGATGGTACTGAACAACAATAGCAGCAGCAGCAGCAGCAGCAGCAGCAGCAGCAGTATATGAACAAGAAATGCTGGTCTTGAAGAAAGAAGTCCAGGCTACACTGAAGGTATCAGTGAAAAACAAAGCTACAGGAATTGATGAGCTACTAATTGAAACGTTTCAACAAATTGAGTGTTTATAGCACTCACTAGTTCATCTCAAGAAATTTGGAAGAGAGCTACCTAGCAAATGATTATAAGTGATGCATATTTTAGCCCACTCCAACGAAAAGTGACCCAATAGAATCAGGGCATTATCAAATAATATCACTATTACCATACGTAAGTAAAATGTTGCTAAAGATATCTGATTTAAAACAGTTGTAGCACTACATGGGCAGGCAGCTGCCAAAAATTCAAGTTGAATTTATAGGAGGATATAGAATGAGAGGTACTGTTTATATAAGATGAATTTCAGCTATAAATGAAAAGAATACCAAAACGATGCTTAATTTGGCCCTCTGTTAATCAAAGTACTAGAAATATAAAACTTAGTAAAAATTCCAAAATGTAATAGTACCCTCCAATGAGCTAAAAATTCATCTTAAATTTAATCAGTAGGGATATTCTAATTCAGGAAGGAGGCAAGAAATACCATTTAGATAAACAGTGGACCAGGAGGCCTCAAGGGATGGCAGTTTGACAACACTGCAGAAGTGTAGGTATTAACTGATGGTCTGATAACCCCCAGGAGAACACTGTTTCCTGTGAAGCCTGCTTCTTTTGTCACATTGCTTGTGATCAATGCAAGACCTGTTCTTTGGACACACAGTTTAAGGTATAAAAGTTGTTTGAATTTAACTGAACTTTTGAAGCAGGTTAAAGGTAGTAAATTCCACTGTTTCCTACTATCTTATTACTTATTCCTACTGTCTTATTATTTATTACTTGCAGAAATAAACTTATAAGTTTCTCAAATCAACCTAGTCTCTCTCTTTGGCTGAAACAGTGACAAGCAATCTTGGATCCATGATTTTTGGCATTACTAATGCTTCATTGACTATGTAAAAGTATTTTACTATATATAACATTGTGATGAACTGGGATTCCAGAATACTTAGCAGTGCTCAAGCAAAATGTGAACATAACCCACGAGGCAGTTGTTTGAACAGAACAAGGTGATACTGGACATTTTAAAATCAAGATAGGTGTGGGTCGGAGTTGAATCCCTTCATCATATTTATTCAATTGGTAGGCTGAGCAAATAATACACAAAGCTGGATTATATGAAATATTTGGCATCAGGACTAAATGAAGCTTTATTAACAAACTTTGAGAACACAATCTTGCTTGCTGAAAGCAAGGAAGACTAAATGACTACAACCTTCAGGCTTCAATATGGATTATAATGTAAAGAGGAAAATAAATCATCAAGATGAATAAACAGACAAACTTCATGATAAAAGGAGAAAAGAGTTAAATGTTCAAGTATTTCATTTTGCCTGGATCCAAAATCAATGCTTACAGAAAGGGACATCAAAAAAATCAAATAACAAAGTGCACCTGGCAAATCTGCTGTAAAAGACCTCTATAAAGTATCAAGAATCAAAGATGTTCCTTAGAGCACTAAGGTATGTCTGATGAAGATTTTCAATCTCCTCATATGATTGTGAAATTTGGACAATGAATAAGGAAGACAGAAGAAGAATTAATTCCTTTAGATTATGGTGTTGGCAAAGAGTAATGAAAGTATCAAAGACTGTCAGAGTACAAACAAATCTGTCTTAGAGAAAGTACAGCAGACAGTTCCTTAAAAATGAAGGTGGTGAGACTTTGTCTCACCTACTTTGAAAACTATCAAGGGAAACTAGTTCCTGGAAAGGACATCATATTAGAGGGTCAGAGCAAAAGAATGGAAGACTCTCAATGAGAAAGAATGACACAACGGCTACAATAATGGACTCAAACCTAGCAAGCGTTGTGAGGAGGATGCAGGACAGGGTAGTGTTTCACTTTGCAGTAATAAGGTTGCTATGTATCATATCTGATTTGATGGGAACTAACATTGCTACAATGTTATTTTCTCTACATATCAGGTCCCAGAATTTGTATTTTAGAATGTTGAATGCCCTAAAAAAACTAAAATAAAAAATATTTTACCTCAGAGAAATAAAAGAGGGCTGATTCACAGAACAGAATATCAGCCAGGTAAACAGTTCCACTGGTCAGCACTTCAATCTGGTATTTACAGAAATGATGACTTCGCAGAAAATCACTAAAGTGCCTGCACATGGAGAAAAAGGGTAATTTTCAGAAAATGACCAAGAAAAGAACTTTAACAGAAAAAACTCTATTCTTCTGTGCATTGTCCCTTAAAGTTCTAGATCAACACAACCTTACTTCCAATAGCGTCATATCTTATCCCTCTATCTGTAATCTATTCTTCCTAGTAATTACTGTGTAGCTCTGGGTTGCTGTTTACACATTACTTCATATTACAGTAACCAAAAAATATGCCCTATTTATCTTACAAGGCTGTAACTTCCTGAAAGGCAGTTAACATGTCAAACTCTAAATTACACAAATCACTCTTCATTAATGTGAAGAACACATGGGAGTTTTCAAGGGAGTGCAGCAGGAGTAATTAATTGGGAATCAAAATTCTGGAGGAATCTTAATAGTTCTAAGTGGGAAAATACATATTAAACTTAGCCCATGCAGTCACTGAATAGTATTAACATTTTCTCAAAAAGAAAACCAATTGTGATAGCAGAGTCTACCTCAGACTGCTATTAATCAAAATATAATTAATATTAAACAATCAAAATTATATTAATCAATATAACAATTTAAGATTTAGCTGTTGTTAATCCAAAATGTAATGGCCCCTCCCTTGCAGTAAGATTTAATTTTAAGCTTAATTAGTAGGGATGTTCTAACTCAAGAAGGCAGTCTGCAAGGCCATTAAAAAAAGGAGCCAAGCACAAAGCATTCCTCATTTAGATAAGCCAGAGTATGAGATGTCAGAGGATGGCAGTCTGGTGACCAATGGAGAATTGTAGGTATCAAAGCTTTCCTTCCTTTGTCATTGTAAAGCTTATTTTTGGCACAAAGTGTGCAGTATATAACTTGCTTGCTTTTCATTAGATTTGTAAAAGCAGTTGGGGGTTAGCGAATCCCACTCTTTCCTTCTGTTTCATTCTTGCAGAAATAAACTTAAAGGGTCTCCTGAATAAACCTGGTCTGTCTTTGGCTGAAACAGTGACAAGCAATCCTGGACCCTTGTTCACAGCAACAGTTTTGGTTTTAATAGAGTTTATGTACTGTGTGTGTGTGTGTGTGTGTGTGTGTGTGTGTGTGTGTTAGCAACCCTGGTAGTGTAGTGGTTATACATTGGGCTGCACTTTGAAACACCAGTAACTCCTCAGGAGAAAGACTGGATTTTCTACTCCGTCAAGAACTACCGTCTCTGAAACCCTCAGGGCGGTCACTATGAGTCAGCATTGACTAGATGGCAGTGAGCTTGATTTTGGAGGCTTATGTGTATATATATGTACACATAAATATAAATATGTAAAGGATAGAAATAATTACATATGTATAAATTAAGATGTATTAGAGCATGCTTATGTGATCCCTGAAGATTGAAATTATCTAAATTAACAAAGGTAATTTGTCTTTAGTTAAATGAAGTATAGTCCTAATACTAAACCCAATTCTCAAAAATGAAAATGTAAAGTCTGAAGTTAACTCACTCTTGCTCCATGGCACTGAAGACTATGGACTGTGCAGAGACAAAACAGTTGGGATTCACCTGGCCATCTTCTCCACAAATCTTCGCTGTAAAAGAAATGCTAACTAGTAAATTTCTTCCAAATTCAAGCTATACACATTTGTGAATCAAGCTAGGAAGTAATATTTAAAGACATTAATATATATATACACACACCCACATATATACACATATGAAAAGAGTAGTCTGATATCATCTTTCTGAACATAGTAAGGGGGTTCAAAAAGTTTATAGAAAAATTCCATTATCCTTCAATTCCATTTTTCCATAAACCTTCTGAAACTCCCTTATATATTCCACTCCCATAAACAGTTACAATCTTGGAAACTCACAAACTCACAGAGGTAGTTCTACTTTGTCATATAAAGTTGAAATAAGTTGGCATCAATTCAATGGCAGTGAGCTTGGGTTTGGGTTTAAATATGGACAAGAAAAATTAAGACACTCAACCCCTAGATTGTCCCCCTATCATTAATGTATAACCTATAGTGCAACCCCTTCCTATGAGGTATGTCTTCACCTGTAACTAGGGGACTTGCACATCCCCAGAGAATATATCAGCATTGGTTAGCAATAAATCTCCCTCTCTCCACAAGGACCACCAAGTGAGGCTGAGGTGAACATGCTACCATGACATGTGTCTGACTCCATTATTTCAATCTCTCCTCTATCTATCATGCTCTTTATGACTTTATAATAATCTTTATATATCTTAACCGTACAATTGTGCTTATCGAACTCACAATTAGTTGTGGGGGGGCTGGCCTTTCCCCCACACCCAAGTATCTATAAGTCTTGGTTAGAAATAAATCCACCACCACCCCTGCTGCTGCGATCATAGCCATCCAGGAGGGGAGCATGCTACCATAAAATGTGTCTGACTCCTTTATTTTACTCTCTCCTATCTCTCTTAATTTCTATGACTTTACTATAATCATAATATATTATCCCAGTACAGTTGGGTCTACGGACCCGTGATTGTTGTCAAGGGCTGGATGAGCTCAGGGATATCTAAGGTTAGGACACTTCTCACCTTGATATGTTGTGTGTGACTGACAGCACTTATATGCCCCAAGACTATTTAAGCCTGTTGGAAAATACAGTTGAGCTCTCTCTAGTTCCTTACTTCTGGAAAAATGAGCCCTTTCACTCTTTATTTGTCTCTTTATTTTACCTCAATTACACAGCTGGCTCCTCATAACCCTTTCAGTTGTGAGGCTGGAACTGTTTGGGCCAGGTCCAAACTAGGCAGCCCTGTTTGGACTATGCTGAAGCCCTGCAAGTGCTTCTCTGTATACCCCAAAGGTCAGCAGCAGATGGCACCAGATTAGATAACTGCCAGATAAGATAACCAGTGAAACCAGATGCTCTGGCTTCAAAGAAAGCCTCAAGGAGTCCACAAGCAATTCTTGGAGTTTCCAGACCCCATATGCTAATTGCCATACATTCCTCACCACCCTTTAAAAGCCTGCTCCCCAGCTGCTGAGCACAACTTCCCTGACCTGTTGTCCTAGGTCAAGGAACCTCATCCTGGAGCTCCCCTTAATAAAGCTATTTCTGTTTCTGCTCTCCCTTGTCCTGTCAGTTATGTCTGTCCGTCTCCCTGTATCCCAGTTTCACCTCGACAGGAACCTCACATTTGGTAAACAGTTACAGTCTTGGAAACCTATGAGGGCAGTTCTACCCTGTCCTAGAGGGTCACTATGCATCAGGATAACACAAAACTCAAAACCAAACTTGATAGAGAGGGTGAAAGAGCTAGTCTGCTGATAATCAGAATATCAGAAATTTAACATAACTTAGATTTAGTTTGTTAAAAATCCAAAATGTAACAGCCCCCACCCTTGCAATAAAAATTCCTTTGAAGTTTAATCAGCAAGATTGTCTTGACTCAGGAAAGAATTAAAAAGTGCACAAAAAGTAGCGAAATGTAGGATAATTGCCTAACGATCATTGCAAAACCTGACTTCTTTGAGTATTGATTGTATGCTGTGACATAGTAAAAATGTCAATTTTACTGCTAACCTTTTCCTGTAATCATTGTAGAAAACCTATTTCTAGTAATATTAACTTGTAGGGTCAAGACTGAATTCTGAAACAGCTCAGAGGGGAAATCTAGCTGTTTTACTTCTGCAAGGGTTTGTAGGAATAAGCTTAGAAATTCAAGAATCAAGCTGGCTTCTGTTTTTGGCTAATACAGACTTCCAAAACTCCTTGTAGCTGGCCACAAACTCATAGCCCTCAAGGTAATGCCAACTCATAGTGAGCCAACAAGTATAGAGTACAACTGCTTCTGTAGGTTTCAGAGATTGTAACTCTTCACAAGAGTAGAAAGCCTGATCTTCTGAACAGATCCTTTGAATTTGTGAAAAGATTGCTACAGATGGCTAGACAAAAAACAAGCAAAGGGAAAAGAGGTAAAGATGGCAGGAGCTTTAACACAAAGAATACATTTGAGCAGGTACCACTCCAGCACAAGAGAAAGTGAAGGGCAGATAAGACACAGTTCCTTATCAACAGAAGATATCTGAGACAGTGAAAAGGCTGGGCAGAGAGAGAGACCAGATGTCATAATATACCCACAATGACTAAATAGACTCTTGGGTTTGGTTTTTAGGAGCAAGGGCGCACCTTGGAGTCTGGGGTGCAGGGATGCACATACTTGGAAAGAGGAGGCACACTACAAAGAACTAACCAATAAC
This sequence comes from Tenrec ecaudatus, assembly GCF_050624435.1. Lineage (NCBI taxonomy): Eukaryota > Metazoa > Chordata > Mammalia > Afrosoricida > Tenrecidae > Tenrec > Tenrec ecaudatus. The sequence goes on along the minus strand of NC_134533.1, from coordinate 125,838,362 downwards.
AGAAGACCAGTTGGAAAGTCAGCCAAAGGTGGGAGGTCCGCCATTAGGAGAATAAGCAGGGTTCTATATTTCAGAGTTTTCAGATGATAATTGATTCAAACTTCTCTTCTTAAACAAATGAACCAATTTTGCATTTCAAGGATTTCATTTGGAATTGTCATCTATATTTAATACAAGATCTCAGCATCAAAATGTTTACAATGTGTGCTTTAAAAAGTCTTAAGTCAAGTTTTATCAGTAGATAAGGAATTAATGTTTGACTAAGAATTGTTAAGAGTTTGTGACTGACACATCATAAATGTTCCTCCCTTCCTCTATGCTACTTTTTGCTTTACCAGATTAAAATTGATTGCTTCTGTATTAGAGTTTATATTCTGAGAACTCTGGTTTGCAAAAGGCAATGACAGCCCCAAATCCACAGTTAACCAAGGATGTAAATAATCTTGCCCTCAGGCAGAATGAGTTGGATTGCCTCGACCCCTCTCTGGCCAGTCCAGGCAGGAGCAATCTTTCTCTTACTGGCTGGCCAAGGTGTGTTCTATATGCAGGTCACTGTACTGCGGACAATAAGGGGGTTGCATAGTCATGAGTCATGCCTTATCATCACCCCTCCTGCCACGACCACCCAATGCCTTGGTCAGAAGGCCCAGGACCAATGAATCTTGTAAGCCCGTCTAACAATCCATGAGTCTCAATCATGGTTCCATTCCTGCTTCTCAAGTCCCACCTTTAACTGTGATGTATTGATCTGCCACCCATCATGTTTTTGTGACAGTTTCCTTTGCCCCCTCATGTTCTTTTCAAAGCATGGTATCCAAAAGAATTCTTGGACACTATTTCAACCTCGAGTTGGTGTCTGCCTCAACCGGATGATGTGTCTGTATCTTTGTCTCTTTTAAGACTTAATACCTGTTCTCTTTAAATTATATTTGAAATGGGGTCGTCTTTATACCCTAAAACACTTAATCCTGCAGAGGAGGAGACTTTTGCAATTTCTCCCAAGATGCTTAGTAGTCTCCATTTCAAGAAATACAATTTTTCCCGCAATCATTTTTTTAAATTTCCCTGGTGTGCCAGTCTAGTGTTTCCACTATTACAGATGAATTGTCCTTTCCTCATTCCTCTTTGAGCAACCCTCTGAGCACTAGATACCATCCACTCAAGCTACCCTTGAGAACCTATTCCTCCTGCTTGATCCTCTCTTCTACAGCAATTATTTACCACCCCCATAAACTTTTAATTTTCTGCTGCCTCATTCTCATCAACAGAAACAACATGTTTGTAGTTACTTTGGCTCACATTCCCTTCCAGCTCATCGTTGAGGAACATGCCTCAGACAGAGTCTTGTATACTTGATGTCTCCATTCCTCCTACTCTCCTTAATTAAACTTTTGTCACAAATAGTCACTGTGATGAAGATAACCAATGTCTACTGAGCTGTCAAACTAATCTGACTGTTAGTCTTCTTCATCTTACTTTGACTAGTCCATTCTTCCCAGGAACATTTTTTTCACTTGATTGTTCATCAAATGACTTAGCTCTAAAACTGCTTATATGCTGATGGCTGCCAAACAAGATCTCCAACCTGGCTCTCTCTATGAACTGCCTACATGACATTCACCATTTGTATTTCTAATACTAAACTCATTAAGAAACCTACACTTATTTTATGTTTATATACTTAGACTAACCTTTGCCACTAATGTGTTGATCCTCCCTTCAACCTTTGTGGAATTCTTTATAATTTTATGTATTTTTCAAAGACATATAAATGGCGGTGATTATCAGAATGATTTAGCTTCCAGGACTATCTACACAACTCTGCCCTAAGGCCATTACGACAACTAGGAAGCTGCTGTGTCTCACAAATATTAATTGTCTTAGTTCATTGTTATAATGAACATTACATCTTATGATTATCTTATGACTTGAGTAATGAAAAAGTATGAGGACCCCCAAATCCACATTACAGTATAAAAGTATATTAATTTCTATGTATTCTGAGAAAAATCTGGATACCATTCAGAGAACCTACATTACTGTCAGTATCCCTGTTGATATTACCTTTCAATAAATGTCACTTTTGCTATAACGAGGAGTTATTGAATTGGCTCTGCTGAGTTACAGCACAAACTTTAATTAGAGGCAACAATGGCATCCCCTATAAAGCATCACTCAACCCTCACTGTGTAAGTGGTCACTCCACTCTTCCAGCTACTCAGATTTTCTTTTTATTTGCTTTCGTATCATTCACTTTCCAACGACCAGCAAATCCTGTGAACTCTATAGGAATCATTACCTAAAAGAGTACACGAATACCAAGAGTCGATGGAAACCCTGTACAACAAAATTAGGTAGAACCCAGGACGGATGAAACTGTAGGGACAGAAAGCACAATTGGAGAGAGAAGGGAATACTAAAGGGGAGACGATGTCAAGGAGTCCAGGAAGAAAAAAATATGTTTGGAAACTGTGTTAGAAATTGTACAATTCTGGCTGATGTGATTGAACAACGGAATGATATGATTTATGTATTAAATCCAATTGATAATAATTTTTAATGAAAACAAATAAAGTTAAAAATTAGGCAGTAATGACATGCAATAATAACTAATGTGGAGGTATCTTCAAATTATAACCTAAAGTAATGCTATATTAAAATATATACATATATTAAAATAAGAGGGCTATAAGAGCCCCCAATAAAATTAATTGTAAATACATGTAAGTATTATATATGTGTGTATATATATGTGGAAAAATAATTAGAGTAGGATTCAGAATGAGCATCAAAAGGAAAAGTGACTTGCCTAAAATCATATAGATAATCAATTTTCTAAAATGTATTAACAGATACTGGAATAGAAACTTTCTTTTTCTAACTGGAAGGAGTTTTGCTATCTCCAATAATAAGTAATAATTATAAAGTACTGTAGTAAGGAATGAAAAAGCTACACATCCAGATGTTGTGAATTCTAGATCTGACTTGCCAAGCCTTTCATAATATAGCCCACATTGAAAGATGTTTACATATAGGAGAAGCAGTTGTGTGAACAGAGAAAGCAATCTGAGAAATTGGACACAATAATTAGATTTTATGACAAATTGCACTTGTTGAGGGGTGGAATTTCACTTGGTTAGGAGTGGAATCCAACCAATTAATCAGGTAACAGCATCCATGGATTATGATCTTTGCTATAGAGAGAAATTGTGAACTTTTTCCTCTTTGCCCCTTTGCCTTGCTGGGACTCTGTGCCTACCTCTAGGGGTTGCAGCTTGATGACTTCATTTGGAGGTGCTAATGAGATAACGCATATTCTCATGTATAAGCCATGTTTTTCAGCACATTTTTAATGCAGTTTTTGTGGTAAAATGAATTGTCTCGGTTGATATTCAGGACAGCTTACACTAGAGTATATGCAGTAAATAACTAGCAGCAGGGAGGACACATGCTCACTCCCTGTGAGAGATTCCTATTGAGAAGACACATGGAGCTATGCTAGAGTCCTGGAGCTGAAGGAGCCCTACCAACACTGAGATACTTCCTCTGCCACTGGAACTACAAGATTTTCTACCCACCAGCCTGTGATCTTCCTGAATTTGGCATCATTGCATGTGTTGCATGAGTCTGAAGAGGAATTTATAGATTGGTATCGGACTTATGGACTTGATCTGGACTAGGCTGGGATGTTTTCTCAATATTCAATTGCTCTTGTATAAAACTGTTTCTTATACACATGAGTGTCTGTGAATTTGTTTCTCTCATCTACCCAGACTAACACAGTACCTTTTTTAAATGTTCAAAAGCAAAGATATCACTTTGAAGAGTAAGATATGCCTGATCCAAGCCCCAAGGTATTTTCAGTTGCCTCACATGTATACAAAAGCTAGAAAATGAGTAAGAAAGACCAAAGGAAAATGGATGCATTTGAATTGCAGTGTTGGTGAAGAATATGGACATGGAATGCCAAAAATATGAACTTTAGATTTAGTACAATAACAATGCTTCTAAGAAGAGAGGACAGTGAGACTGCATCTCCTATTTTGGATATGTTATCAAGAGTGATTATTCTTAGGTGGGCACTTGGCTCCATAAAGTGGAGGTTCAGTGAAAAAAGGTACGGTACCAAAAAAATTGACATAGTGCCATTAGCTATGGATTCAAACATATCAAGAATTGGCAAGGATGGTTCAGGACCAGTATGATGGTCAATTAGAAACTCCTAGTGGAGTTCAAGCTGTTAAATGTCTCGCAGCCTGATGACAACTCCATGGTTGTCATAAGCCTTTTTGTATAAAAAAGAGAGACTTAGGAGAGTCGAATCTTCGTTGGTCCTTTGCCTTCTGCTGGATCTGGATCTTGTATCTGGTTCCTTAGTCTCCTACTGCATCATCTGCTGGTCCAAGGAGCCAACAGCAGAGTACAGATAAGGAAGTACATCCTACTTCCTGTTCATCGGCTCCCATGTGTCAAGCATGACCTGAACTAGACTGGACTTAGCTATTTCTACAATTGTTTATGCCATTTCTTGATATAAATCTCCTTCTTGACACAACACATACAATCATCACTGGTTTTGTTTCTCCAGATAACTCAGTGTAATGCACATAGGGTTGCTGTGAGTTGGAACTGACTGAAAAGTACCTACTAACAATGGAAAAATACATTTATATGCCCCAGAATATACATATAGGAAGGAAACAATATGTGGAAATAGTTGTTCTTATTATTATGTATTAGGAGCCCTGTTGGTGTGGTGGTTACACATTCAGCTGTGAACCACCAGCCGCTCTTAGGGGAAAAGACTGGGCTTTCTACTCCTGAAAACAGTTAGACTTGGAAACCCACAGGGGGTTACTGTAAGTCAATAGTGACTCAAGAGCAGTAAGTTTGGTTTGGTATGGTGAATTATTTGGTTTTTCTATTCTGGTCTTTTTGTTTGTTTGTTTATTTAAAGGGAATGAATAAGGTATGGAGAAAGCTGGTCCTAACTTATAGTTTGGAAAATATTGTCAATATTGAACAGTACTTTGTATGTGAGTTCTGGAAACAGATCGATAGGTTTCAAATCCTAGACAAATTGCTTTGCTTCTATGTGCTTTATTTTTTCATGAATAGAATAACTCTATTTATCCCAATGGGCTTAGGATATTAAAAACATATCCATGGATGTATAAACCAGATGGGCCCTAGCTATCAGAAAGAATAGCACCTAGAGTCTTAAAATATTTCCTTAAAATAAGCAACCATTTAAGTGGAGGGTGACCTAAGCCCACATGGAAGAAGCACAGCAGCTTATGTGATTCAAGGATGCAAATTGTAAAATCCAAAATCAGAAAAGTAAATTTAATTGTAATTAGAGCTTAAACGGAGTACTGATTTACAGAATGCTAACCCAAAATCCATTTGCATAGTACCCAGATGGGTTAAGTCTCCAATGAATTCCCTCTGGTGAGGGATGTGAATGGCCTTGCCTTCAAACACAGTGTGTCAGAATTAATGCACGTAAGGTTTGGATAAATTTTACATCTTACCATTTGTTTTCCCTTTGACTCATTTTTAATTTGTTCTAATTTTATTATTTTCTGCTTAGTGAATGAAGTTTTTGTTTTATTTTAATATTATTGTGGTCGGGATTCTACTTTTGGATGATTTCCTTGATATGAAATCCAAGATAGGTATTTACAGAGGCAGTAACCAGATTCACAATGTCTTAGGGTTATGGCAGGGGAAGGTGAGGGAAAATGGAGAGCTAATAACAATGTGTACAAAAGTAAAAAGAATGTTCTAAAATTGACTGTTCAAGCCATTGAATTGTATTGTGAATGTATGTCAATTATGTCAATAAAATAGCTTAAAATGTTATTAATGGAAAGTGTTCAAATTGCCTTGGGCAAAATAAATGCTCATTAAATGTATATTATTATTTATGTTGTTTTTGTAATTCAATTCAAATGCTAAGAATATAGGTCAAACATACAAGAGAGAGTGTTTTAAAGTGAGCTGCAAACACATAAAACAAAACACTCTGGAAACAGATTAGAAAAAAAGATGACCATAAATTTTTCAATTACTAAAAATAGTCAATTATTCAGCCATAGCGTTAAGTACCTGCTTACCTATGATGTCATTTCTCATAGCTTCTGTAATTGGTATTGGTTTAGCAGCATCAGGAGATATATATCTGGTAAAAGTATTCACTGCGTCTTGTTCAATACCTGCAAAAAATTGAAAAGAACAATTTTAAAAAACAAAAAGCATAGCTTTTATAATAAAAATCGGAGTAGCTAAAAACAAACAAACTGAATTTCATCTAAATTGAAGAGTGTTGAATACCAAAAAAGTTTAGGAACAAAATGAAAATACAACCTACAGATTGAGAAACAAATTTAGGAGACCATAATTGTCATCTGGTTTTATTACCTAAAACAGAGGACTACTTAACAACAAAAGCAACCCAATCAAAAAAATGGGCAGAAGTATATACTTTGATGAATAAGTATTTTACTGAACATATGCAAATGACCAACAGGCACATGAAAAATGCTCAATAACACTGTCATTATAGAAAACAATCAATTCTCACACAGAGTTATCCTACTGAACTGAGCAGAATGGGCTCATACATTAGCCAGGGTTGTAAATATTTACTAAAGCAAACTACAACCTCATTCTCTCTGGGTGTGACTGGTGAGTTCAAACCCAAAACCTTTCTGCTAGTACTTCAGCATAGTGCCACTAAGGTTCTTTTGCTAGTCATTTTGTTAGATGACAAGGAGTCAGTTTAGACCAGGGGTCCTTAAACTTTTTAAACAGGGGGCTAATTCACTGTCCCTCAGACCCGTTGGAGGGCTGGACTATAGTTTAAAAATAACTATGAACAAATTCCTATGCACACTGCACATATCTTATTTTAAAGTAAAAAACCAAATGGGGCAAAAACACTCGGCGGGCCGTAGTTTGAGGATGCCTCGCTTAGACTCATAGAGACCCTACACACAACAGAAGGAAACATTGCGTGCCCTGTAACATTCCTTACAATTGTTATATTTTTGCCCAGTGTTGTAGCTACTGCATCAGTTCATCTCACTGAAGGTCTTCCTATTTGTCACTGATCCTCTACTTTATCAAGCATATCCTTTTCCAGGGACTGGTCCCTCCTGAAAACACATCAAAGTACATGAAACAAGAGTTGACAAACAAATGGCTTACTGATGGGAATGCACAGTGGTAATTCAGAACTACCTTACGACCAGAAATCCCAATTATCAGTATTTATATCTAAAAGAACTGAAAGCAGGAAAAAAAAACAAAAACCAGAAATCCTCATAGTAGCACTATTCATTATTCACAAGGGAAAAGGTAGAAACAACTTAAATGTCCATCGAAGATGAATGGATAAACAAAATATATATACAATGAATATATTATTCCATTAGTAAAATAAAGTCATGACATGCTACAACACAGATGAGCTTATGAAACATCAATACTGAGTGAAATAAGTCAGTCACAAATAACAGCTGTTGCCTATCCTACTCATATGAAATATCTACAATAACCAGATGTACAGTGTGGTAGTCACCTAATCTGGTGTCAATTTGAGGTTTAAAAGTGTAGGGGTGAAGTCTCTAGCCTGTCAATCTGGAGAGAGTCAATGAGACCTCTGTGTGGGCATGGCCTTCTCCTGAGAATTCTGGGAAATTCGGAATTCCTTCTTGGAGGCAGGAGACACTCTCTCAGTTTACTCCCCTTGGAGACTGTCTACTGACAAGACTCACACCATGGGAGACATAGCAGCTGACAAGACACATGGACCCACCCTGACACAGCCCTGGGTGCTGGAGAAGTCACGCAGAGACCCCTGTCAGCACTGAGATGTTTCCAATGCCACTGGATCCAAAGACTTTCTACCCATTGGTCTGTGATCTTCTACATTGGCGTCATTGTACCTGTTTCGTGAGTCTGAAGAGGACTTTATAGATGGGTATCGGACATATGGGCTAATAACAGACTTATGGACTTGATGTGGACTGGTATAGGATGTCTTCGCAATGTTCAATTGCTCTTCAATATAAACATCTCATATATATATATATGTTTATGAATTTGTTTTTCTAGTCTACCCAGACTAACACATACAGAGACCACACTTTATTAGTGGTTACCACCAGCCAACCCACAGAACAAGGTGGCAGCATGCGTCTATAAAATTGATGTTGTTAGGTATCATTAGGTACCTGCATCACCAGGGATCCTTCATTAGTCATTTTGTTGTCATGTCCTCAAGAGTTTGGTTGGACTCACATTCTATGTACTACAGAATGAAACGCTGCCTGGTCTTGTGCCATCCGCACAATTGTTATGTTTAAGTACACTATTGCAGCCACTGTGCCAAACCATTTAATTGAGGGTCTTTCTCTTTTATACTTTCTATATATTTACAAAACATAACGTTCTTTTCCTGGCACTAGTCTCTCCTAATAACAAGTCCGAAGTACATGAGAAGTTTCGCCATCCTGTGTTATAAAGAGCACTGTGGCTGTTACTTCCTCCGAGACAGGTTTGTTTGTTCTACCAGTTCATGGTATTTTCAGTATTCCCTGCCAACACCATAATTCAAATGCATCAATTTTTCTCCACTCTTCCTTATTCAGCTTTCCATATGAGCAGACTGAAATCTCTATTTGAAAACAAAAATATCAATGGTTTCGGTAAGTACTTTAGTACTCAAAAGTAATGCGCTGCTCTTTAAAACTCTGAAGCCATCTTTTGCAGATTTATTCGCTGTAATACATCGTTTGATTTCTTAACTGCTGTTTCCATGAGGTGTTGATTGCCAATTCTAGTAAAAATTAAAGCCTTGGAAAACTTAGAGGGCAATTCTGCTCAGCCCTAAAGGTTTATTATGAATCAAAGTGGACGCAATAGGCTGTTTTTTTCTTTTTTACTGGGGGGAAGGGGAAGATGGAGAGAGGAGAGTATATATTTCAGAATCATTCCATTTCTGTTAAGTGTGATGGAAGTAATGATTGAACAATATGAAAATAATTGATGTAATTGAAATTTAGATGTAAAAATATTGAATTGGAAAATGATATACCACTAAAAATTTTTAAAAATTGAAAAACAAAAGCAAAACTTGGAATGCAACTGAAACAATCCCTACTCACATGAACCCTTTAGGACAGAGTAGAACTGCCTCTGTGGGCTTCCCGAGAATGCAACGCTTTCCGGAAGGAGACAGCCTCATCTTTCTCCCCAGAGCACTTGGTGGCTTTGAACTGCTGGACTGTCAGCAGCCCCACGCGTAATCCACTCTATATATACATAAAATTATTACAAAACATACTCATAATTTTTCTTTTCAATTGTATGATGTTTGTATGTATGCATGTTTGCTCCTTCATGAGCAAACAAGCTCAACAGCATTTTCTTAAGTTTTGAAATATTTGGTTTCAACATATTTCAAAAAGTTGTATGATCATCTCCACAATTTTAGAACATTTTTCTTCATTCTTGTATTCATTATTAGTTCCCCATTTCCCTCCAGCCTCCCCTGCCATTGCCCTAAAAAACTATTAATCCAGTTACTGTCCAATTTTCCTGTTCTGGATTTCATAACAGTAATTATTTATGCATGTGCTTTTTTGTATATTTAAAATTTTTAATTTTATTGTTGCTGAGCATACAAGAAAACATGTACTTATTCAAGAATTTCTACATGCATAATTCAATGATTTTAAATATAGTATTCAAGTTGTGTAAGCATTATCACTTTCCTTTTCCGAGTTGTTCTCCTATTAAAATAAGGTCATTGTCTTCTAAATTTCCCATCTAATCTTTTGAGTTGTTAGTGTCAATTTGATTCCATACGGGTAAAGGAGTAAAATGCACAAGGCACACGTTATGTACAAGTTAGGCTAAATTTTTGTTTGGTTTTAGGAAGACTTTAGGGATATTTTTGGTTAGATGCTTAAGATTTAAAGATCCTATCAGGCAGGAAAATGAGATTAATGGAAACAGATAATCAAAATGGAAATATTCACACGTTGTTAAAAATATAACCAATGCCACTGAACAATCTGTGCAAAATCATTGAATAGGAATCTAAATTGTGTAAACCTTTACTGAAATCAATTTTTTTAATGTTTTTAATTACTAACTCAGGAGAACAATTTCAGGGGTTCATCCAACTTTCATGACTTCTAAGGATTTAAAATTCTGTTTTGCATTCCCTGACTTTTGATTAAGATTCAACTACAGAATCTTTACTTAAAATGTTTATCAATGGTACCTGAGCACCACTGAATGTCTTGTAGCAATGAAACCTGATTGAGGCAATTTTTCATTAAAATTAAAATAAAATGATAAGCAATAACTCTCCTCCCGCAGTTCAGCCCGAGGCTTAGAGGCAAGAATGGTGAGGCTTCCTCTTATAACCTTTGGACATTCTTGTAGCAATGAAACGGTTGTTCATTGGTAATTAGCCACACATTGCTCTTCCAATTACTGACTCTTCTTCCTCTGTTGCTCCAGAGCATCGGTTCTCAACCTGTAGGTCATGACCTCTTTGGGAGGGTTGGGCGACCCTTTCACAGGGGTAGTCTAAGACCATTGGAAAACACATTTCCAATGGTCTTAGGAACAGAGACACTGCTCCTCTATCTTTCTCCAGGCGTGTCTGACCACATGCAGATATGCCCACATACAAATACCCAGCCAGTGTGAAGACAGTTATCCATGCTACACCATGCTTCAAGACATAATTTCATTTATTTGTCATTAGAAATAAATATTTCACAATATATAATCATATAGTTTTGTGATTAATCACTATGCTTTAATTATGTTCAATTTGTAACAATGAAAAAAGTTCCTGCATATCAGATATTTACATTACAATTCATAACAGTAGCAAAATTACAGTTATGAAGTAACAACGAAAATAACTTTATTGTTGGGGCTCACTACAACATGAGGAAATGTATTAAAGGGCCGTGGCATTAGGGAGGTTGAGAATCACTGCTCCAGAGGAACAGAGACCAACTGTCTTAAGAACACTCCCACCCCCAAACAAATTCACTGCCATCAAGTCAATGTCAACTCATAGCGATCCTATGGGGCAGGGTAGAACTGCCTTTGTGTTTCTGGGGTTGTATACAGGAGTAGAAAGTCTGTGTCTCTTCCAAGAAAGTGGTGTTCCAAACTAGACCTTGTGGATAGCAGCCCAATGCATAACCATTATGCCACCAAGGCTCCTCCATAAGACCTCAGCACTACAGAGTAAACCAGGAAGTAGAACTCAAGCACCAAATACATTATTAGACTAATTAACTGGGATGTCCATGAAATCATCACCCTGAGTGTCAAACCAGGAAAATAAATCCATGTCATGTTTGGTTGAAATTAAACAGTCTCAACAGTACTTTCTGTCACTGTTGTAAATATATGAGGGAGCTTCTAAAAGTCCTGATAAACAAAAGATAAAAATTTCCATGAAAAAATTTGAAACCTCACTGTATCTATCACACTTTTTCCAGTTTAACTCTTTACAAGTGTACAACTTATTGTCGGCAATTACATCCATCGGCTATGCAATCCTAAACCTGATTGAGGCAATTTTTCATTAAAATAAAAATAAAATGATAAGCAGTAACTCTCCTCCTGCAGTTCAGCCAGGGGCTTAGAGGCAAGAATGGTGACACTTCCTCTTACAACCTTTGGACATTCTGTGAGGAGAGACCAGTCCCTGGAGGATGTTAATGCTTTGTAGAGTAGATGGACAGCAAAAGAGTGGAAGACTCTTTTGACACAGTGGCTGCAACAACTGACTCAAGAATATAAACAGCTGCGAGCAAGGCACAGGACTGGGCAGTATTTCGTTCAGCTGCGCAGAGGGCTGCTATGGGCCACAACAGTCAATGATGACACCTAACGACAGCCTTTGAGAACCACAACAATTGTTTGTCTATGTTTAAAGTTTTTTTTTACATAAGGTCACACTAAATTTGTCCCCTTGTGACTGAAAGATTTCTCTCCACAAGACTTCCAGCTCTATCCATCTTGTAACATATATCATCAGTTCTCCTACTGGCTGAGTAATAGTCATATATATATACATATATATATATACATATACATATACATATATAAACCCCATTTTATTTATCCATTCATCTATGGATGGGCATTTAAATGTTCCCACGTTTCAGTTATTGTGAATAGTGCCACATCAAACACTGATGTGAAATTTTCTGTTTGAATCTGTTTTCTAGTCTTTGGGGTATATATGTAGGAACTGAATTATTAGGTTATATGGTAGTATTAGTTTTAGGTTTTTAAAGAACTGCCACTGTTTTCCACAATGACTGTGGACCATTTTGTATTCCCTCTAGCAATTTTCACACATCTTCACCAACATTTGCTGCATATAATCTTTCAAATTATTTAAAATTACTTAGAATTTCAAAAAATAGACTTCATATACAGGTAGACTTACAATGGCCTCCACTATGACAACTCCATTTTAGTCAGTTTTGGCAAGTCAAATAAATTTTTCTCATCAATTGCCATGTGTTATCAGTAATTTTATACACCCAATAAGGTCTTTTGAGGATTGGAAACATTTCTTATAAATTGAGAGGAATGTTCTACAAACTTTATGAAGCACCCTTGTACATAAAAATGATAGAAATCATAAAAATTTATTCTGATGATGAAGAAGAGTTAAATGACGATTTTGTCAGCTGGGATAATAACTACTTGTAGAAGGTATTGGATCATGAAGTTTGTCCTTGGGAATAAAGATGGCATTTCTAGTCAGAAAAACTAGTGAAAGTTATAGGTATAGTCTTTCCCCCACTTCGTATATTTTATAGTAATATCTCATTTACTTCCTGAATCTGCCTACAGCTTTAACAAAAGTTATAGTTAAAGTTTCTAGTAACTGAAGCTCAACCTAATATAGAAAAAAAAAATCTTTGGGTATCTTTTCACTGTAAAATTTATTGACTTCTCTCTTTCTCTTCATTATTTTTGTATTCTTTAGCATTTATTAGGTCCATTAGGTCCTAATGTGTCCATTCTCCTTTGAGGAAATAGTATGACGGTCACATCTGACCTCCTTTCACACCGATGTTAATTGCCTTGCGGCAGAGGTCATACATGCTTCCCACCTTCAAATGCCTTAATAATATACAGACACCAGCTATCCCTTGCATAACACTACTTCTCTGCTGGGTTCGATAATTCATTGCAACGGCCACACAGAAGTCACAGAAAATACTCACAATTATGGGTTTATTGTGTTACAAAATGTAAAGTACACAGTTCTTTAATTTGTTACACTTCTTTGCCATGCCATTATAAGCAAATCTCTCTCTGATTCTTTGGCTTCTGTCTTGATCCTGGAACTTAGAAGCCTGCTGCCTCTGATACCTATTGTCATTGCTGCTTCAAACATAAGTCTCACATGTTTTCCACTGGTGGCTCTTTCTGAATGGTCATAAGATTCTTTCTCCCTGCTTCTGAGATGAACTATTCTTTTTTTTTTTAACCATTCTTATATACCAAGTGGAATGGCAATACTGACCAATCTCTTTTAATTAGTGTTTCATTAGACCTATTTGCATAGTCCCACCTGATCATTTGGTGTGGATTCCAAAGGCATAAATAGAAATAATTTAACGACATTCTTCCTTGTGTTGTGTGGGCTGGTCCACAACAACATCATGCTCTAAATTCACTGTTCTTGTCATATGATTTGTTACATATCTCTTCTATCATATAATCTTGATCAAATGTATAGAAGACATTCATATAATTCAGCAATTTTTCTATATCTATGCATACATTTTTCCACAACTTCCTCCCAGGAAAGATGCAATGTTCTAAATACACAGATGGCCATAAATGGGGTTTGTCTTAACTTGAATATATTGCATATCAGGGACTTGCACACGAATTCATTCAGTCAATTTCAGCAACCAAGAAGGTTAAGATATCTGTAGAAGGTTCAAACAATGAAAATTGTTGCTTTAAGGTCATCTATGCAATCTTGAATGATACTGAGGACCTTTAAACAACTTTTGATTTGGGTCACATCTAAATACAGTATTAAAGCTGACTGCCATCCAGTCAACTCTGACTTACAGTGAACCTACGTAAGTTTTCTGAGGTAAACCTTAGGGAGCAAACAGCCATGTTTCCCCTGAGTATGAATGGTAGGTTTAAATTGTTGATAAACCCTAACTCATAGCACCACCAACCTTCCTTATGTATGGTGTTATAAGTAATAAATATGAATTCCATTAATATTATTTCATCATTTATCAACTAACTCATTAACTGACATCTCACATTTATGAAAATAGTAAAAAATCTATTACCTATTTTGGATATTAACAATACACATCTGGCAATAACAGTCTCTGATGTGTGCAAGCCAAGTGGCTGCGATGGTTAATATTAGATGTGTCATTTTAACTGGATCACAATTTAACTGGATCCGTGGGTTTGAGTTATATAATGACATAATTTGGCAGTCATATGATTACGTAAGAGACCAGTTAGCATAGGTGTTGACTTCTGTAAACACAGAAATGCGGTACGCGGAAATGCAATCACCCAGTCACGGATGGCAGTTCATAGTTACCAAAACCTGGTCTGATGATTTGGGAACCCATTAGCAGGTTATAGGCAAAGAGTAATGTAAGCCTGAAGGCTGCCAATCTCTGGTGTCGGTTCCTGAAAAATGCTTTCACTCACTCCCCCAATGTGGTACCACCCCCTCCTTTGCTTCCTGTATGACCAGACCAAATCTAGAGGTTGAAGCACCAAATGGGTGAAAGAAAATGGAGGATGCCCATGAATTCCTGTGTGATGCACAAATACCAAATGGATCTGGAAGGAAAGTGGAAACAAAAGTATCGTCTCACCGGTAACCATCATAACAGTACTTTTTGGATCAACATCCCTCACCCATGGGACACTCGTTGGCAGAAAGGTGTCCCAGGAAAAATCTACTGGTATCCGGGTTCCTCTTACCCTTGTAAAGTATGTTGTGCTTACATATGCACTGGCCTGGCCGACCAAGCCCAGCTAATTCAAAAAGCCCAAGAAGAACTTCAAGAACAGGTTACACGGCAGAGGTCCAAGGGAAAACCTTTTCCTTGGCTCACCGTTATCCAAGAAGGGGCAGCCATTCTTAACAATTCCAACCTGGTTAATCTTTCCTCTTGTTCTCTTTGTGCTGCCCTCCATAGGTCTCCTCTGGCAGCAGTACCTTTACCTCAACTGCTTGACTACACAGAAAAAACAGACGCATTTCCACCAGTAAATGGAGTTCCCCTGTTCCACAATCCACTGCTAAAAAAATGGCCGTTTTGCTATTCTGACCCAGAACAAGGTTGCAACAACACCACATGTAACCTCACTTTTCCCCTCAAAGCTGCCCCAGGCAGATTCTTTGGGTGCAATGGCACCCTGACTAAAAATCTTTCCACTCCTTTCGCATCCCATCTATATATGCCGGTCACCTGGTTCCCCAGCTAACTATGTACACAGTCCCTGAGGCAAACTCTGCAAAATCCCTCCCATGGCACCACCAGAAACACACAGCAGTGTTCCTCTCTGTCATGGTTGGTTTAGCGGTAGCCTCTTCTTTGGTTGTCTCAGGAAAGGGAGCAGGAGCCCTATCCTACTCTCTAAACTCTTCACAAAGCTGGTCTTCCAAACTGCAAAAAAGCAATTGAAGACACTGAATTATCTTTAAATCTCTTACAGCACCAAATAACATCCCTAGCCCAATTAGCTTTACAAAACAGAAGAACCCTAGACCTCATAACAGCCAATAAAGGGGAACCTGAATAAGGAGTGTTGCTAATATGTTAATGAATCTGGGTTGGTCGAAACCAGTAGCAACAAACTTCGTGAGTTGGGAAAAAAGCTCTCTGGTCAGGCCCCCGGTGTCTTACAAGGAGGCTGGTGGTCTAATCCATTCATCAGTTGGTTGCTCCCTTAAAAACCCCTACTATAACCATCTGCGTTCTGCTACTTCTGGTGCCATTTGCTGAACTTTCTGCACAACCGAGTGCAAGAAACTTTTCATATTGCCGTTAATCAAATGTTATGGCACCCTTATAGTCCTCTACCACAGGACCCAGACATTCCCAACCCGTTAGCAACCAACCCCACCCTCCCCCCGCTGTCCCAGTACCCATAGGAAGTAGCCAGAAGTGTCATCGTCACTATCACCAAAGAGTTGGGGATGTCTGGCCAGATCGATATCCGGCCGGCTCCTGGCAGCAAGTGACCTTGAATCTCCCACACACACCTGCAGAGCTGACCAGAACTGGCTGATGTAGAGCAGCTTTGCAAGTACTTTTTCTTTCTTTTACTCACAGCCCATTTTGCTCAGTGCCCTCTTTGTTCTCAGCCCGGTGCACCGCTCTGCACCCAGCACGAATACACTCTGAACGAGTAAGATACCTTACATTCCAGAAACCCAGACAAACCTGTATCTCACAATCTCTGACTATTTTGCCTTATATGGACTCAAGACAGCCCAGTCACATGTTCCCCGGCAATATAAACATCACTCCTGTAACCTGGAGTGCAACTCACTCAGCCTGGACATTGTGGACTCTGGAACTTTGCCCAGGCTGGGGTTTTCTCCCCTAATAAAGCCTGTTTGCTCAAACTCGACTGATTTGGTCTCTGGCGCCTCTTGACTACCTTACACCCCTGTGATCTTGCCTTGGAGGGTAATTCTGCCCTGCATCTGTGGAACCTGGAGGCAGGGTTGGAACTGCTCCAGATGCACGGTAAGGCGATTAAGCTTCAGTTACCGAATTATTTACTATTCTTTTTATTCTCTCTCCTATCTTTCGTAAAACAGTCAGACTCAAAGGGCCCAGTGTTGTTCTGTTTTTTTCTCTTTTCTCTTTGTCCTCTTTAATCCCTCTCTTTCTTCTCAAACAACACTGCTGGCTTAAGGGCCACTACCTTACAGACCAAGAACAACTCAACCCAAACAGCAAAAACTGTCCTCAGTGGGAGCACTGCACACAACACAGGCAGCTGTGACAGCCCTCTTCTACACTCCACCCTGCTGAGGAAACTTCAGTCTGGCCTCTACGGTGATCTTGCCAACTAGGGCAATTCTGCCCAGCAACAGTGGGACCCTGAACTAATAGGGCACACCAACCTGCAACCTAAGACAAGGTTTAAACCCCTCCAGCGCCACATTCTGGCCATCAAGGATCACCTATATCTATACTCATTTTTTCTTTTCTCTTTCTCATCAGTCAGTCTTAGCAACAAGTTTTTTTCATCTTTCTCTTTTTTATTCATTTCTCTTTTTTCTCATATTTTATTTTTCTCTCCACTCCCTTTCTTTCCTTCGACTTGATACTGCTGACTTCCAGACCCCTACCCTTTGCCTAGGTAAACTCCAACCACACAATGGAGAGAGCTCCAGCCCGCCTCCTGTGACAGTGCTGCACACCGCACGAGGCAATGCTATACACAGAATACCATGGTGCTCAGCTATTTCATTATCTAATTTTCCCTCTTTTTCCCTCTCTTTTCATCTTTTGCTTGTGGTTCCTTTTTCCTCCTCTTCTATTTCATCTCTCCTTCCTGCTACAGTCGCGATAGATGCAATTTTTTTCTTTTTCTTGACCCTTGTTTATACTTGTTCTGTCATTGCATTTTATAGTGTTTGTTTTTTACTTTTGCTCTTGTCTTTCTTTTCTCCTTTATCTCTTTTTCTTCTCTTCTCACTCTTTCCTTTCATAATACCCTGCAGCCTCCCCAGGACACTCGGCTCCACCTAGGTCAACTCCGACAGCCCAGTAGGAGTAGCTCCCATCGCACTTCTTGGCATTACACGCAGCTGGGGTAATCACACCTGGCCTCAACTACAAACCAAGCAGTAGGGGGATATCTGCTGGGGAACTCCTGACCACCATCTGTGGTGTTCCACGGTACTGTGGGATCATCCGTCCAACCTCCATGGCAATCTCTCTGACCAGGGTAATTCTGCCTGCCATCTATGGTGCTCTACAACAAAGAAGGCACACCCACATGCTCTCCACATCACTCTAGTAGTAGAGGGAAAGACCACATGCCAACTGAGGTGGTACAAGCCTTGAGAGCCACACCAACCACCCAACTATCCAACTCACACTCCAAATAACAGAATACTGGTTGGCTAGGGAAAGAGTAAAACCAAAGGAAGATACAGCGGTAGCCTGACGCCCGTATAGCTACCTCCCAATAGCTTGTACAACTACTCATGAGTCCCCCAAGAGAGAGGCCAGTGCTCTTCGAGTCTGGAAGACGGTGTTGGGATAAAACAACATGTAAACAGCAACCAATCCAAACAGCCTTAACAAAAAATCAGGAAAAACAGAACACAATGTTGGAAGAAGTCATGAACCTAAAGACATGCAGAAGCAGACATTGACCTGCCACAGACACAAATCTTCAGAATGCTGCTTGCAATCATATAGGATATGAGGGAAGCAATAAAGAAAAAGGAGGAAAAGATAGAGAAGTTAAAGGCAATGCACCAAAGGGCAATACACAATCTAAGGAATGAAATAAGAAAATCAAGTAGCAAATTAACACACTTTGCAAGCAGACTTGAGGAGGCACAGAATTGCACCAGTGATGCAGAGGACAACCAGGCAGACTACAATAAACAGGAAAGGCAGTCAAATAAGATAATCAGAGAAGCTGAAGAAAATCTGATCACCATGTCTTATGCTATGAAGATGAACAATATTAGAATAACTGGACTACCAGAACAAGACACAACAAAGAAGTCAGCAGCAAAAATTGGGAGGAAATTATTAGAGGAAAATTTCACAGCTTAATAATGAAAATCAGACAACCATTCATGAAGCCAAAAGAACACCAGCCAAACTGAATCACAAGAAGTCACCAAGACATTTAATAGTTCAATTAACCAACTATGAGGAAAAGGAGAAAATCATAAGAGCAACTAGGTAAAAACAAATGGTCACTTGAGTAAAACAAGGACGAACAATTGGAGGATAAATAACTATTGTAAACAGAGTGGGTATTGGCCCAGATCAGAGATGAAATCAGTAAGTTTCTAAAAGCCAACGAGAATGAGATTATGACATACCAAAACCTTTGGGACACAGCACAGGCATTTATCAGAGGAAGGCTGATATGCACTCATGAAAAAGGAAGAGAGAGTTATGGTTGAAATGCTGGCACAAAACTTATACCAATTATAGCAGAGCCAACTGAACAATCCTACCAAGAGCAAAAGTAAAGAAATAATAAAAATCAGAGCTGAGATACATGAGAGCGAAAACAAGAAAACTATGGAAACAATGTACCTAAAAGTTGGTTATTTGAAAGGATTAACAGAAATGATGCACCTCTGGCAAACCTAACCAAAAAAAGGAAGATAAAAATTTCAATAGCAAGTGTGAAGGATTAAACAGGGGTCATTACAACAGACCCTATGAAGGCCTTACTCTAATGAGTTCAACAACTTGGAAGGCATGGTCAAATATTTGTAAAAACTATCCCTCCCTTCACTATCTCAGATGGTCATCAAGGACCTCAAAAGACACAGCAATAAAATAAATATACAAGGTTATCAAAGGGTTATCACAAAAAAAAAAAATCTCCCGGGTCAGATCATGGTATAGTTTACAATTTCAAGTTGTTGGAAACAACTAAATTTCCATCAACAGTCCAACGGATCAAAAAATTGTTCTACATACCTAGGTACCACATATCCCTAAAAAGCTGCAATGAACGCATGAAATAACTTGCTGCTTTGGAAGAATTGGAGGAAATCATGTTAAGTGAAGTAAATTAAGCACAAAGGGCAAATACAACATGAGTCGATGGAGGAAAGATTTTAAAAAGCAGTGGGGAGGGGGGAGGATTAGGGGGAAGCTACAATATACATACATCCCGGTCCAGCAACTATGACAGGGGTCACACCCAATCCAGTGATATATATGGCAGCCAACTAAATAAGAGGGGGAATGAGGGTGGGGGGGGAGAGACATGGGTTCAGGGGGAGCAGGGCACTAACCCACCAAAAGAGAGGGTGTTGTTCAAATCTCTAAGAGAGGGAGAGACCAAGCTTCAACTTGATGCACCAAGACGTGAATAAAACATACCAGCCATGTACCAGAGAACCAATAGAGAGGTCTGTGGGTCCGGCCCCAATCCCAACTATGTGGACACCCAACTTACCTCAGAAGAATGTACTTCAAAAGATTGAAATGGGGCCACCGCTTGCGGAAAGGGGAACATCATTATAGAGCACATGGCAGAAAGAAAAGGGATTGCAAGGGAAGAGAGGACATCCTGGCCCACCAAGTCCCAAGGACGATGTTCTAGCTTGGATCAGACAATGCACGGAGAGGAATGTAGGGCCAGCACCACAACATGACACAGCCCCTCTCACTGAACCATGGTTCTGGAGGCAGCACTGGAAACACAGTGCGGAAATAGTGCACGCTTGGCCCCATAATGCTGGGGCGGGGCACTGAGGGCATGTAGCAGAGCAGCA
The DNA here is from genome assembly GCF_050624435.1 of Tenrec ecaudatus. Lineage (NCBI taxonomy): Eukaryota > Metazoa > Chordata > Mammalia > Afrosoricida > Tenrecidae > Tenrec > Tenrec ecaudatus. Next base: position 125,817,787 of record NC_134533.1, on the reverse strand, counting down.
GGGTATGCAGTGATGAAACTCCCAGGGAATAACTAAAGTAGACTTTGGAGACAGTGTGGCACCCCATCATAACCAACTGGAAAACACCCATAAAGACCAACAAACAAACTTTGAACTATCTATAGGCTTTTCCATTTAGGGGAGTGGCTTTCTTTTTGTTATTGCTATTTTGTTTCAGTTTTGTTGTTATTATTGTTTTGTTGGTTTTGACTTCTTTTGCTGTTTTATTTGGCTTTTCCTGGTATTTCACTTACTAATATATCTGCCTGTATACCTATAAAAGATAGACAGGATAGATAATTCAGAGATGAAAAGAACAGGACCAATGCTTCCAGGGCAATATGGCAGAAGAGAAGGTAGAAAAAAGGAAGGGGGACGGAATGAAACCAGGCCCAAGGGAAAAACAAGTGAACTAAAATCAATGGAAGAAGTCATAGGATACCTAGTAGGGCTTAATCAAGAGTAATGTAGCAGCGAGGAATTACTAAACCTGAATGAAGGTTGAACATGATGGTGGGACAAGAGAAAAGTAAAAAATAGAAGAAACAACCAGGATGCATCTACCTATGTAAATATACTTATATATAACAAGAGGGGAATAGAACTATGTACTTATATCTATATGTTAAGAATTAAGGTTACAGATGAACATTGGGCCTCAACACAAGTACTCCCCTAACACAAGAACACTTTGTTCTAACAATCCAGCATTCTGTAATGCTCACCTTCTCGACAGGATCGCTGAGGATAAAATGGGTGCATATGTAAAAGTGGGGAACAAAGCTATCAGAAGATGGTGTCCGGCTATCAAAATATATAGTGTCTAGGGTCTTAAAGGCTTGAAGATAAACAAGTGGCCATCTAGCTGAGAAGTTACAAAGCCCACATGGAAGAAGCATACCACTGTGTGATCATGAGGTGTCAATGGGATCAAGTATCAGGTATCTGAGACTCAGAACAAAACCATACACAAGGTTAATGGTGGGGAAGGCATGGAGTGGAGACCCATTGCCTATCTGTAGACAATGACATCCCCTCAGAGGGGTCACAGGGAAGAATACAGTCAGGGTATAGTATAGCACCAATTAAACACACAATTTTCCTGTAGTTCTTTGGTGCTGCCTTCACCTCACTATCATAACCTCAGGTATCAGGCAGAACTGAACCTTACAAACTGGATTAGAACAGAGCATGCACACTACTAGAGTTAAGAGCCCAAAACAGAGGGAATCCAGGATATATAAACCCCTCAAGGGCAACAAGGAGAGTAGAGATACCAGAAGGATTCGGGGAGGGTGGGGGAAATAGGGGGAATGGATCACAAGGATCAACCTAGAACCCCCTCCCAGGCAGCATATATGCAAATGTGCTTGACACACTGGATTAATATATGGGTTGTGATAAGAGATTTAAGAGCCCCAAATAAATATATTTTTAAAAAAGAAAGGGAAAAGGACATTCACTTCCCAAAATTAGGTCATTGAATATAATTAAACATAATTAAAGCATAGTGATTAATCACAAAATATGTAATTACATATTGTGAAATATTTATGTCCTCTGGTGGTCTTAGGTGACCCAAGAAAGGGTCATTAAACTATGCTTTAATTATGTTCAATTTGTAACAACAAAAATACATCCTGCATATCACATATTTACATTATAATTCATAACAGCAGCAAAACTGCAGTTATGAAGTAGCAACAAAAATAATTTTATGGATGGTGGTGACCAAAACATGAGGAACTGTATTAAAGGGTCTTGGCATTAGGAAGGTTGAGAACAACTGCTCTAATTCTTTGTTGCTCCCTTCCTGGCACTATCCTGACCTCAAAACTACCTTATAAATCAGATTAGACCAGAATATGTACACTGCTACAGATAAGAGCCCACAACACAGGGAATCCAGGATAGATAAACCCATCAGCGCTAACAATGACTAGAGTTATCAGGAGGATTAGGGAAGGATTGGGGAGAAAGGGGAATCGATTACAGGGATCAACATATAACGCCCCTCTCAGGGGGACGAATAAGCAAAAAGTGGGTGAGGGGTGATGTAAGATATGAAAATAATATATGATTTATCAAGGGTTTGTGATGGAAAGTGGGTGGAGGAGGGAGGGGGAAGAAATGGGGAGCTGATATCAGGGGCTCAAGTGGGAATGCTTTGAAAATTATCATGGCAGCTTGTGTGCAAATGTGTTTGACACACTGGATGAATGTATGGATTGCGATACGAAATGTAAGAGCCCCAACAGAAGCATTCAATAAAACAAATTTTTCTCTCACAGGGTTCTAGTCAACTCAGTGTGGGCTGCCTCACTTAGCCTCACCAGGGTTCCCATTGGCTGCCTTGCCTTTAGATCATGGGCCCCATCACACATTCTCAACAACCCTCGGCCCCTTGTGCTAAGTCATGAACTTCAGACCAGTCAACTCACCCTTGTTTTCTCCTTTAGTCCCTGTGAACTAGGGTGTCAGTGGCCAGACTCAACCCATCTCTTTATGTGCGCATTTCTCACACTTCCACTCAACAAGTGGAGCTAGGTGGTAATGTAGCAAGCATTTCAACCTGCCCACAGGGTCCCTTTCACCCTGTGGTCCTAGAGAGGAGTTTCTTCAGGGTTCCAGATTTTTTTCCCCAGCTTCAAGCAAAAGCCACTCCTTCAAAATTTAAAAACACAAAAAAGGTTTCCTTTTTTTCACTTCAATCTGTCAAAGGGTCCCTTTTTTCTTCTTTGATCTGTCAACAGCACCCAAGACAAGTCTACAATGGCCTGAGCACTCAAAAGGGTGGGGCTTTGCTTTTCAGAAGCTTCTTTGCAGGCGTGTTCTAAACCCATTTTAAAAATTCATATTAATGGCTGATGCAGTTAGCTTACACACTAGTTATACTTCCCAATGATTTCTATCAATCATTATATCAATAACAATACAGAAAAAAACAGTATAGAGCTAGTATAGCAAGATCCTAAACTCAATTCTTAAAACATTCATGTTCAATCCTTATCTATCTAATCTTAATCTTCATCTGAACTATTCCACTGATATGAAATATTGCTTTAGGCATCTGATTGCATTGCCTCACACCATGGCTGGACCTTCTGTCATGCATTTTCACTAAGTAGCATGGTCTCTGAGAAATTCAAGTATCAATTTCGCCCCTTGAGCCCAAAATATACATTAATCATATTCGTTTTAGCCATTTCAAACAGGAATAACCAAAGGCCACAGCCGAAAATGATAAGCAAAGAAAAAAATCAAAACTTTAACTTTCCATATTCTTTCCAGAAAACCCAGTAAACTGCATGGACATATTTGACCTGTGGTTAGACCGAAGAAATACTACCATAAGGCAGAGGTCAAATAAGGATCCACTCTCCATCTTCATGATTTGTTTCTCTAGTACCCCCTCTAGCTACCATAATGTTCGGATAGACCAGAGAAACAAATTGTTAGACACTTATATGTGTATAAGAGCTTTATATAAAGAGTAATTGTATATTAAGAAACCATCCCAGCTCAGTCCAGATAAAGTTCATATGTCTGACACCAGTCTGTAAATTCTTCTTCAGACTCACATAGCACATGCAATGATGCAGAACACAGGACGATCACAGGCGAGTGGGTGAAAAGGCTTGAGGATCTAATGGTAGTGGAAGGAGCTTAGCATGGGCATGGGTCTCCACTCGCTCCTCCAGCTCCAGGGCTCTAGCTCTATCAGCGCAGCTCCATGTGGCTTATCAATAAGAATGTGAGGCAGGGTGTGTCCGTCTAGCCAACATTGAGCTATTTATCTCCATTGTGCCACAAAATGAAGTCATCAAGCTGTGACTTGATTGACAGGGTAGCCTCCATCCCTTCACAAGTTGACACCAAATTATATAGCTACCACAATTATCATAACAAAGACAAACATCCCCAGATAAGATTTTAAAAAAACAGGCATAAAGAGCTTAAGCTCTAAAACACATTTTGGAGGAATGAAATTCAACCCATAACCAATAATATTCAATCGGCATAGACAAAACTTTGAACAGAATTAAATATTGGTTCATGGTTTTGAAGGATACAGAGAACTTGCAGCAAATTATTAAAATGAGAAAATGTCCTCAACTACAGACCTCGAGACATTCAAAAGATAATATGGGGGAGTGGTGGGCAAATGAGACTGTCTAGTAAACTCTGATTCACACATACCCTTAGGGCAGAGAAGAACTTTCCATGGAGTTTTTGGGTTTATGAATCTTTACGCAAGCTTATCGGTTCATCGGTTATCAGCTAGTACAGAAGATCTAAATAATGAAACAACACATATAAAACTCTGAAAGAAAAAATTGCCAACTAAGAATCTCCTAGGAAATGAAATTATCCTTCAAATATTAGAGTGAAATAGCTTTCTTATGCATGAATAAATTAAAGGAATTCATAGAAAACAGGATGGCTACAGAATAAATAGTAAAGACAAGTCTTTTGGACAGAGAATTAACAATAGCAAACATAAACTTGCATTGACTTACTTATGGCAGTAGTCAAAATAAAACTTGAAGAACTAAAATCAAGGAATCAGAGATATCAATGTGCAATGAAGATAAATACAAAAAAATAGGTGGAAACAGTGTTTGTAGATACAAAACACTTAGGGATAAAGAAAAAAAGCAGTTCATAAAATACAAACGACTCTCAAATCTGGGAAGAATACAATAAATTACGAAGTAACCAAGAAAATGTTAAAACCTTATCAAAAACTTAAAAAGGAAGTAACGGACCTCTAGAAAAAGTTAATTAAAATAAAAAGAAAAAAAGAACAAGACATTCACATAAGTTTATAAAGAACAAAGAAACCTGTAACACAACGCAATCACACATACCCCAAACATCAATAATGACATTGAATGGTAATGTCTGAAATGCACAAGTAAAGAGACAGAGGGTAGTAGACTGGATAAGAAAAGAGAACTCGCCCATATGTTCTGCTGTTTATTAGGAATAACCTTAGATGCAAACACAAAAACAGACCAAATATCAAACAATAGAATAAAACATATATCAAGTTACTGGCAATTTTTAAAAGTAGTGATTATTAAGGTATGATTATTATTAAGTATGATTATTAAGGTAGCAGAAGGACATTGAACCTCCACTCAAGTACTCCCTCGATGCAAGAATACTTTCTTCTACTAAATTGGCATTCTATGATGCTCACCTTTCTGACACAACTGCTGAAGGCAAAGCAGGTGTATAAGCAAATGTGAAGAAAGCTGATGATGTCAGTCTATCAAAAGATAAAGCGTCTGGGGTCTTAAAAGCTTGAAGGTAAACAAGCGGCCATCTAGCTCAGAAGCAACAAAGCCCACATAGAAGACACACACCAGCCTGTGGGATCACAAGGTGTCGAAGGGATCAGGTATAAGGCATCATGATAACAAAATAAAATCTTACTATAGTGAATTAGGGGGGGACTGCAGAGTGGAGAACCAAAGCCCATTTTTAGGCCACTGGAGATCCCCTGGCAGAGGGGTCTCCAGGAGGAGATGAGCCATCAGGGTGCAATGTAGCAAAGATGAAAAATACAACTTGAGTCTAGTTCCTAAATGCTTCCTCCCCTCTCCCCCACTATGATGATCCGAATTCTCCCTTCCAAGTCTGGGTAGACTACAGGATATACACTGGTCCAGATAGGAACGGAAACACAGGGAATCCATGGTGGATGATCCCCTCAGGATCAGTGGTATGAGTGACGATACGGGGAGGTTGAGTGAGGGTAGGTTGGAAAGAGAGAATTGATTACAATGATCTACATGTGACCCCCTGGGGGATGGACAACAGAAAAGTGGGTGAAGGGAGACGTCAGACAGGGCAAGATATGACAAAATAATTTATAAATTATCAAGGGTTCAAGAGGGAGTAGGGAACAGGGAGGGAGGGGAAAATGAGGAGGTGATGCCAGGGGCTGAAGAAGAGAGCAAATCTTTTGAGAATGATGGGAAATGAATGTACAAATGTGCTTTACACAACTGATGTATGTATGGATTGCGGTAAGAGTTGTATGAGCCCCTAATGAAATGATTTTTTTTTTAAGAACTAAAGAAAAAAAGATTTTAAAAAGTTGGAACTAAAAAAAGTCAAAATCCGTAAGAAAAAGAATAACTATTAAATAATGATTGAAAAGAAAGAACACCAGGCATAACTAAATATATGCACACAATGACAAACACTCAAAATGCATTAAACTCATAATGAAGAAATTGCCAATACATTGACAATAGTAATTTAAATATACTACTCTTGAATGACAGATTGTAGGGGATGAAACTCTATAAAGATGAACAGAACCCTGTTTAAATATGACCAGGTAAATAGAGAAATAAGAAAGGAATATTTTAAATTCCTCAAAGCAAATGAAAATAAACATATCAAAATGTTGGGGACAGAGGAAAAAGTTGTATTCAGAAGGCATTTTATAGTAGCAAATGCAGCAAAATAGAAGAGACAAAAAGAGGCATAACATTAGATCTGCAACAAAATAAACTTTCAGTAACCAGAAGTCAGAAGAAAAGAAATAGTAAAATTTTAAGTAGAAACAAATAAAGCAGAAAAAAATTAACAAGAAATTGATTCATTAAAGGATTAAGAAATTTGACACACCACTAGCAAAATTAACACAGGAAAGGAAAGATGCAAATATTAAGAATAAGAAATGACAACAATGAAATCACACCACCACCAAAACGTCGAAAAACATAGCACAATTCTACAAAGACTGTAGTCCAAATAAATTTGAAAACTTAATAAAGTGGACAAATTTCTAAAATCACAGTAGTGACCTAAATTAATGAAGACTGATATCGAAAATTCTACAGACCGCTAGCAATAAAATAGATCAGGTAGATTTCTGGCAACATGGTGACTGAATAACACATACCAGAGGGACTCTGCAGAAATCTGCAGGAGAGTAACTGAGATGGAATTCCACACCGTTGGGTCACAAGTGGAGCATCATAAAGATAAGTAGACACAGACCCCCTAGGTTTTGAGGAGCTGTGGGCTTTTGGCTTACCACCGTGGAAGACGGCTAAGGTTTAACCTTAGGCACTCCACAGTCTCGGCCAGAGCCGAGTTCCTTTTTCCGGCCCAATACCTTTACTACAACATAGCCACAGCTTTCACCACCTCTGACCAGGGTTTAAACCCCCCAAGCCCCAAAGTGAGGCAATGTGGACTCAGCAATCTTTCATTTTTCTCTCTTTCTTCCCAGTTTCAGCTGCTCAGTTGTTTTGCATGTCTCTTTCCTCTCACATGCCACTGCTGGCTTCCAGGCCCCTCACCTTTAGGGCAATTATGTTCACCCTCCCCCAGCCAAGGGAATTTCCACCTTCTGCGGCATGAAACACAGCTGGGGAAATCCTGCCCACTTTCCACCACCTGGGAACTCATGCCTAATAACCTGCAGAAATCCTTCTCAGCCTTTGGGAAACTCCAGTTGGCTGAAGGACCTTCTGCCAACCTTCCTAGCAGGAGCCCCTGCCTGTCCTCCAGGGTCACCAGTGGCTGAGAGAATTGTTAGGTAGCTAGACCAGGGACTAGGGTGTCAATTGCACATGCACAGAGGTTTGCGCTCCTGGCCAGGAAGGGGCAGTATACCTATGTGAGCATTACACCTAGATTGACCCCCATCTGGGCCAGGTGAATTCAATTTTCAGCCAATGGAGTTAACCAGGATCATCGACCATGCCTCCCAATAGGGCCCGTGAAAAGTCAGAAGATTGTCTCTCGCACACTCTCCCCGTGAAGCTGTGCCACGTTCCCTCGCACTCCCTTGTGGTCCGTTTACTGTAACACCTGAAACTGCTTTCATTCTTTTTAGAAAATTTACTTGGATCACAAATGAGGCTCCTCCTCTTCATAAGTTTGAGAGCCTGCTCCTGCCAGCGTTCACCTTTGAAGGATACTGGGAGGCCACACCAAGCAGTAGATTTGCCTTCAGAGGTCGGTGAATTACTTATGCCAGTAATTTCCTCCACAGGACCTGTACAGGCACCTAAGTCGGTGGCCAATGACTGCTGTATCGAAAGCAGTCGGGGCAGTTTGCCGGCAAAGACTAGGGTCCCCACCCCCTCCCTCGAACCGGGACACATGCTCGAGGCCCCAATATCACAGCACACTAGAGGTACATGCTGAAACTGCATTACTGACCTTGAGAGACTGATCTCCCAATAATTTTTTTGTTGTTTTCTACATCGGGATTGGTACTTTGGAGATACAAGGAAAATAGGGAACAGGAGGTACAAGTTCAGGAGGAGAGAAGGAAGGACATCAGGTATGCTCAAGTGCTGGCCGCACTTGCTAACGGTCCATCAACTGCCTCCGGGGATACTTGGCATGAATTGCCCTAGCTGGAATAGGCCCGCCTGAAGGCCATGCCACCCTGGCAAGCAAGCTGACCAGCAAGGTGTCCCTTGTCCTACAGCTGACAGCCAAGAGGGAGGGTGCCCGCATACCAGGTGAACATCTGCTCATGGAAGATTGGTCCAGCCCAGCCAGCAAAGCAGCATGAGAGCTGTACCAGGTCTGGAACCTGGGATGAACAATCAATGGGGCAGCAAGGTCAGTGCTATCCTCCTAGATACTGGGCTTCCTTTCCTGACCTCACTTTCTTCCCTGTACCCTGGGCACCATTCACAGTTGTGACGATGGAAGCTGTTACACTCAGACCCCTCATAAGCGGAACATACAGACTAGCACCCCTTAGAGCTGTTGGGGGTGTTTCTCTGGCACATCAGGGCATATAAATGCGCCACAAAAAACTCTACCTCAGATTCCTCACAGGCATTAAGACAGTGAATGTTTTTACCCTGTTCCAGTGTTTAAAGTGGACAAACATGCATGGGTGCCAGGCCTAAGATTTCCCGTTTTTTTAACTTCCCATGACACTCACCTCCAAGGGCACACCCATCTCACGTTACCCCTGTCTCACATACACTATAACTATTTGTTTCTTCCAGAAATTCTCAGGTTACCAGTGTCTCTGAACCACGTGTGCCAGCTTAAGGACGACCAGCTGCAGGACTACCTCAACCTTATCCATCCTGGGCCCTGTACAGACAACCCATTCCAATAGAGTAAGAAGGGTGTGAACAAAAACCCCACTCCACCCCTTTTGCCAGCAGGATGCAGCTAGAGATGTCACCCCAACCTCCAAAGATTTGAATCCATACCTCTTCATGGGGAAATGTTAGATAGCTAGATCAGGGACAAGGGTGTCCATTGAACATGCCTCACAGGTATGAGGAGCTCCAGGCCAAGAAGGCGTAGTACACCTAGGAGGGCATTACACCTGGATTGGCACCACCTGGGCCAGGTGAATTCAATTCAGCCAATGGGGTCAATCAGGATTGTCGACCATACCTCCTAAAGAGGGCCCTGAAAAGCCGTAAATTTTTCTTGCAGGCACTCTCCCCAGTAGCTACTACATACAGCTCAGCATAGCTGTGCCATGTTCTCTCACGCGCATGTGTTCCATTTACTTTAACTCCTAAAACTGCTTCTATACTTTATAAAGTAATCACTTGGATCACAAACCAGGTGTCAACGTGAATTATTTCTTGCGGGAAGGCCAGGACCGAGGTATTTCCAACCTGGTGAAATCTAACAGGAACTTCCTCCTACCTGCCATAGTGCCTCACACAGCCCAAGGCAGCTCTTCCAACACTCTCCTGTATTCCAAGCTGCTGCAGGAACCTCCACAGACCGACACAGCGATTAAGCCAACGGGAAATTCCGCACACCACTCACCGTGTACTATGCCAAAGCAGGCACACCCTCCTCCCCTTTGCAGCACTTCTGCAGCAGCAGGCACCCCTGCATGCCCTCTGAGGCGCCACAACCTCCGTGGGCCATACCACCACAGCATCTATGAGATTACCCAGAGCAGCACCATTCATGCTGGTCCACAACCACCCAAACAACAACCTTTAAAGGGCCATACATACAACTTTCCCTCCAAGTAAAATACTGGTTGGCAAGGAAGAATAACACGAAAGGAGCTCGCCCAACCCCACAGCGCAATTAGTGGCAAGCAGTTCAAGGAAGCATTGCTACAAGCCCCCAAAGAGAACCCAGTGCTCTTCAAATCTCTTGAAAATAGTAGGCATCTCTAAAATAACACAACGCAAACATAAATTAGCCCCTAGAACCTCAATGGAAAAACAAGAGAAACAAAAGGCAATGTTTGAAGAAGTCCTGAACCTAATGACGTGCATAGAGGAAGCAGACATTGATCTACCACAAATAGAAATCTTCAGAATGCTGCTGGGAGTCATACAGGATATGAGAGAAACAATACAGAAAAGGATGAAATGATAGAAAAGATAAAGGTCACACACCAAAGGGAAATACAAGACCTGAGTGACATGACACCAAAAGTCAGTAGCAAATTCACAGATTTCACAAATGGACTTCAGGAGACAGAGAACAGCACAAGTGACTTAGAGATTAACCAAATAGACTTAAAATAAAGAGAAAGACAGGAAAATAAAATAATCAGAGAAGCTGAAGAAAACCTGGGAGCCATGTCTTTTTTTTTTTTTTCAGAAGCCATTGTTTTATTTAACACTTGTTATGTGCCGGCCAGTCTGCTCAGCATCAAATACATCACACTGCACCCACGTTGATCATCAGAAAAGGCACGCATCCAGGTCTCAGTCCACACGCAGGCGGCTGTACTCCAGAACCTGCAGACTGGCCCCTTCAGAGCAAACCTCGGTCCCCTCTGGGCTGGTTGTGCTTAATCGCAATCTTTCCTAATGGAGCACGTGGCTGGTTCGCAGGCCTGGGGAGCCATGTCTTATAGTATGAATAGAAACAGAATAATTGGACTACCTGAAGAAGGAACAACAAGGAAGTCAATGGCAAAAATAGCAAGGGAATTCTGAGAGGAAAACACGCCCAGCTTCATGAATGAAAACCAGGCAAACACTCAAGAGGCCAAAAAAAAAAACACACAAGGTTGACTGAATCCCAAGCAAAAGTCACCAAGGCAATAACAGTTAAACTTCAAGGAGAGGGAGAAAATCATGAGATCAGCGATGGAAAAAGAGCCAGCACAGAGCCCACAGATGGATGCCATAACCATAAATATCAATGGACTGAACTCTGGCATTAAAAGGCAGTGGCCAGCAGACTGGCTTAGAAAACACAAATTGTCTACCTGCTACCTACACATCTGAAGATTACAGCAGAAATAAGCTGAAAATCAAGGCTGGTAAAAACATACCAAGAAAATTGCAATTCATAAAAAGCTGGAGTTGCCTTATTATGCTAGGAAAACTTGATCTCAAGGTGCAAGCCATTACAAGAGCTAAGGAGGGGGAACTATATCAGGATCAAGGGACTTGTAGACCAAGAACCAGTGACCATAATAAATATGTACATGCCTAATGAGACCGATGAAATTCATCAATCATACAGTCCAAAGGATGTAAAAAGAAATTACAGGCTCACCAATTACAGTAGGTCACTTTAATAGATTACTATCCGAGAAAGATAGATCAAAGGGAAAAAAGCTTAACAAGCAGGCTACACATCTAAACGTTACAATTAGACAACTTAACCTGAAAAGATATTTTCAGAGCTCTCCACCCAAATACAAAAAAAAAAAAAAAATCAGATTCTTTTCAAGCCTGCATGGTACATATTTGAAGACAAATCACATGCTGAGACACAAGTTGAATCTGTGTAAATTCAAGCACATGGACATCATTGATTTCTCTCTCTGACCATGACCACTATGCCATAAAGCTAGAAATTTAAAAAAAGGATGATTAAGAAAACAAGGACAACCAATTGGAGAATGCATAATTCAATATTGCAAAAGGAGTGGGTACTGGCTGGCCCACATGCTAGATGAATTTAAGAAGTTCTGGAAATTGATGAGAATGAGAATATGACGTACCAAAAATTTGAGACACAGGAAAGGCAGTTATCAGAGAAAGTGTGAAAGCAATATATGCACACATGAAAAAGGAAGAGTCTTATGACTGCCATGCTGAAATAAAACTTACAGCAATTAGCACACAGGACAATCTTAACAGCAAAATTAAATAATCAAAGTCAAGCCTGAGAGTCATGAGAAAGAAAACAGCCCTATCCCCTTGCTGGCACCAGGGAGGCCACAGGGTGCCTGGAGTTACTGTAAAAGAAGTGAACCAGCAGGAGTGCGTCAGAGTTATGGCAGCCTTCCTAAAAATATCCACAAAACTGAAAGTCCCAGAATTGGTACACTGTCAAGCTAGCCAAGCATAAAAAGCTTGCTATCTATGACAAAAATTGGTTCTACACACGAGCTGCCTCTACAGCACGGCACCTGCACCATCGAGGTGCTGCTGGGGTCGGCTCAATGACCAAGATCTACAAGGGGTGGCAGAGAAAGGGTGTCACTTCAGCCAGGGCCTCAAGAGGGTGGCCCACCAGTCCTTCAAGCCATGGTGGGGCTCAAAAGGGTGGATAAGAACCAAGATGGCAGCCTCAAACTGACACCTTAGGGATGGAGAAATCTAGGCAGAATCATCGGATACGTGGCAGCTGCCAACAAGAAATATTAGAGCAAATGATGCTGGGTTAATAAATTTCCTAATTTGTTAAAAAAGAAAGAAAATTATAGGAAAAATTAATGCAGCCAAAAATTAGTGCTTTGAACGGATAAACAGAATAAACAGACCACTATGGAAGCTAACCAAGTAAAGGAAGGATCAAATTTCACCAGCAAGGATGAGGTATGAAATAGGGGACAGTACAACTGACCCTAATGAAATCAAAAGGATGAATGCACAGTTCTACAAAAGGTTGTACTCCAATGAATTCAACAACTTGGAAGACATGGACAAATACATGAAAAAACAATTCCTCCCTAGACTATCCCAGATGGACCTCAAGGATCTCAACAGAACCATAGCAACAGAAGAAATAGACAAAGTTGTCAAGGGATTACCAACCAAAAAATCTGCAGGACCAGATGGCTTCACAGGAGAAGTCTACCAAGCATTCAGGGAAGAACTGACACCAATCATACACAAATCCTTCCAGAACACAGAAAAAGACAGAAAACTCCCCAACTCTTTCTATGAAGCGAACATAACTCTGATTCCTAAACCGGGCAAGGACCCACAAGAATCAAGAACTACACACTAATAACACTAATGAACATCAATATAAAACTCTTTAATAACCATACTGGCCAATACAATACAAAAGCATATCAAACAAATAACTCCCCATGGCCAACTGGGATTCATACCAGGGATGCAGGGATGGTTCAACATACAAAAGACCATTAGTATTATTTACCACATTGATATGAAAAATTCTAAGAACCACATGATAATGTCGATAGATCTGGAAAAACTATTCGACAACATCTAAGACCAATTCCTATTTAAGACACTCAAGAAGATAGAAATGGAAAAACATTCTTCACTATATTACAAGTTATATATGAAAAACCAACAGTGAATATGGTAGTCAATGGAAAAGGGATGAAAACGATCCCACTGAAAAAGGGAACCAAATAAGGATTGGCCTTGCCCCCACTCTTATTTAACATCATATTAGAGGTTTTAGGTAACAACATAAGGCAAATAAAATATATCAAAGGTATTCGCCTGGCTAAAGAAGAGGTGAAATTATCGTTATTCGCAGGTGATAAGATTTTATATATGGAAAATCCCAAAAGCTCCACAAGAGGTTTACTGGAAACAATAGAAGAATATGGCAGAGTGGGAGGATACAAGATCAACAAATAGAAGTCTATCGGACTGCTATCCAAAATGAACAAGATCACGGAAGGGGAGAGCAAAAGGGTAGTACCCTTCACAATATCTAAACACATTGAGATAATATAGGGATATACCTGATTTAAAAAGAAAAGAGACAGCTTTGTGCACTGGCAATATCGTAGCCAGTGAGGTTTACCTGAGGCACAATTATTGCTAATTGAGAAATAAAAGAGTTATATGAGGAAAACTGCAGAACACTAGTACAAGAAACCAAAAGTGATCTCTACAAATGGAAGAATATCCTGTAATTCATGGATCGGATGACTGAATATAGTAAAGATGTCAGTTCTGCCCAATATACATTTAATGCAATCCCAATACAAATACCATCATTTTTCTTCAAAGAATTAGAAAACCTGATTACCAACTTCATATGGAGAGGAAAAAAGCCCAGAATTAGCAGAGAACTCCTCAAGATGAAAAACAGAGTGGGAAGGGCTTGCTTTACTGGACTTTAGCACCTATTATACAGCCAGAGTGGTCAAAACAGCATGGTATTGGAATAATGACAGATACTCAGACTAATGGAAAACAACTGAAAACCCAGAAATAAAGGCATCAGCCTACAGACATCTGATCTTTGATAAGGGCCCAAGAAATATCAAATAAGAAGGAAATGCCCTCTTCAATAAGTGGAGCTGGAAAAAAATGATATCTACTTGCAGAAAAATTAAGCAAGACCCTTACATCACTCTATGCACAAGAATACGCTCAAGGTAGATCACAAACCTCGAGGTAAAACCCCAGATTATTAGGGCCTATAAGGGAATTGGGATAAACCTGAGAACTTTGGTGCACTGAATACATAGGCTAATGGAAATATGGAAAGAAACAAATACAAAGGTGGCACAAATTGAAAAATGGGAGATACTAAAGATAAAACACCTGTGCACGGCCAAAGAATTCACCAAGAGAATAATAAGAGAGCCCACAGACTGGGAACACATCTTTAGACAAAGGCCTTAGGACTAAAATCTACAGTACTCTGCTAGCTTACAATAAGAAAAAAGCTAATTGCCCACTTAGAAGATGAGCGCAGGACCTGAACAGAAGTTTCACAAGGGCAGAAATCCCAATGGCCAATAAACATGAGAAAATTTTCCTGATCATAAGCCATAAGAGACATGCAAATAAAATGAGATACCACCTAACATCCTCAAAGATAGCCAAGTTAAAAATATCAGAAAGTAGTAAGTATTGCAGGGGCTATGGGGAGATAGGAACTCTCAACTGCTGTTGGACCTGTACAGCCACTATGGAAATCGATTTGGTATTATCTAAAACAGATGGAAATCGAGCTACCATATGACCCAGAAATCCCCTCACAGGTCATATACACAGAAGAGCCAAGAAACAAACCATGACCACAAATCTGTGTTCCAATGTTCATCATGGCACAGTTCACGATTCCAAAGAGATGGGAACAAACCAAATTTCCATTAATAGGTAAAATGATTAAAAAACTGGTACATATATACAATGCAGTCCCATGCATCCCTAAAAAGCTGTGAACACATGAAGCATATTGCCACAGGGGAAGAATTGGAGGAAATTATGCTAAGCAAAATAAGGCAAGCACAAATGGAAAAGTACAACATGACTCCCCTCAGGTAAGCTAAAAAAAGAGAAAGGGGCACAGGGAATAGCTACTGTATACATACATTCCTGGGTGAGGTCCAGATATTATGCAGGTGCCAGACCCATTCCAGGGATACATATGGCAGCCAACTAAACAGGAGGGGAAAAGAAAGAAAAAAAGAAAAGTCATGGGTAGCGGGGGAACAGGGCACTAACACACCAAAGGGGAGGCGATTATTTATATCTCCACAGGAAACTGAGAGAGGGACCAGATTATTTTGTCACGCTGAGGCATGAATGCCAACATACTAGCATGGGCATGGGACCATTAGAGGTCTGTGGGGCGGGCCCGAATCCCAACTATGGGGATACCCCACCCCCTCCACACAGAAGAATTCATTTCAGAGGATAGCACTGAATGAAGTTACACCTCAGGGAGAGGGGCACATCTAATGAGAGCACACGGGAACAAAGGAATAGGGAAGGAGAGAGAGTGAAATATATCCTGGCCCACCAAGCCCCAAGGACGCTATTCCTACTCAGAGCAGTTGCACAGAGAGGACATAGGCCTGGCCTAACGAGGAAACACAATGTCCTTCACTGACACATAGCGCTTTGAGGGAC
Source organism: Tenrec ecaudatus (assembly GCF_050624435.1). NCBI lineage: Eukaryota > Metazoa > Chordata > Mammalia > Afrosoricida > Tenrecidae > Tenrec > Tenrec ecaudatus. The sequence goes on along the minus strand of NC_134533.1, from coordinate 125,801,753 downwards.
AACACTGGAAGCATAGTCCGGGAAATTTTGCACAATTTCACCCCACCACACCGGGGGGGGGGGCGGTATGCTTATGGTGTATAACAGGAACAAGGGGACCTAAGCAAGTAAGTCCCCCCAGGAATGACAATAACAGACTTTGGGCATGGCAACCCACATAAAGGACTGAAAAACATTCCTTAAGGTCAACAAACAGACCTGGAAGTATTTATACCCTTTCTTAATTGTGACTTTTGTTGTTGCTGTTTGGTGTTTTTTTTAAAATCATTTTATTGGGGGCTCATACAACTCTTATCACCATACATCCATCCATTGTGTCAAGCACATTTGTACATTTGTTGCCCTCATTGTTCTCAAAACATTTGCTTTCTACTTGAGTCCTTGCTATCAGCTCATTTTCCCCTCCATCCCTACCACCCACAATGAACCCTTGATAATTTATAAATTATTATTATGTTGCCATGTCTTATACTGTCTCCCTTCACCCTCATTTCTGCTGTCTGTCTTGCAGGGAGGGGGTTATATGTAGATCCTTGTAATCGGTAGCCCCTTTCGACCCCACCTTCCCTCCAGCCTCCCGGTATTGCCACTCACCACTAGTCAGGAGAGGTTCATCTCTCCACGATTCCCTGTTTCCGGTTCCTATCTACACCAGTGTACATCCTCTGGTCTAGCCAAATTTGTAAGGTAGAATTGGGATCATGATAGTGGTGGGAGGAAGCATTTAAGAACTAGAGGAGAGTTGTACATTTCATCGTTGCTACACTGTACCCTGACTGGCTGGCCTCCTCGCAGCAACCCTTCCGTAAGGGGGTGTCCAGTTGCCTACAGATGGGCTTTGGGTCTCCACTCCGTACTCTCCTCATTCACAATAATATGATTTGTTGTTTTTGATGCCTGATACCTGATCCCATCGACACCTCATGATCACACAGGCTGGTGCGCTTCTTCCAATGTGGGCTTTGTTGCTTCACAGCTAGATGGCCACGTGTTTTTCTTTAAACCTTTAAGACCCCAGATGCTATATCTTTTGATAGCTGGGAATCCTCACCTTTCTTAACCACATTTGCTTATGCACCCACTGTCTTCAGCGACTGTGCCAGGAAGGTATGCATCATCGAATGCCAGTTTAATAGAACAAAGTATTCTTGCATTGAGGGAGTACTTGAGTGGAGGCCCAATGTCCATCAGCTATCTTAATACTAAACATATAAATATATGCACAGATATCTATTTCCCCATCATATATATAGTTACATATGTACATGCCTGTATTTAGACCTCTATAAATGCCCTTTGACTCCTAGTTCTTTCCTCTATATCCTTTTACTTTCCACTGGCCCCACTATCATGCTCAGCCTTCAATTGGGTTTCGGTAGTTCCTCTCAGTTACATTGCCCTTGATCAAGCCCTACCAGGCCTCTTATACCATCCACAGTATCGAGTTTGGATCACTTGTTGTTCCCTTATCCCTAGGTTTGATAACACCACTGCCTTTCCCCCACTTCTCCAACTCCCTTTGGTCCAGTTGTTTTATCCTCCAGATTGTTTATTCCCCCTATCTTATCTAGATAGACCTGCATAGATAATAATATGCACAAAAACAAAACAGAGCAAAACAAAGCAACAAAAGAAAACAAAACACCATCAAACCAATGACCAAAAAAAAGGTCTATAATTAGTTCCAAGGTCTGTTTGGTAACAGAAGTATATTCTGGTTGAGTCTGATAGGGTGCCACACCCTGCCCCCAAAATCTATTTTTGGTACTCCCTCGGGACTTCATTGCTCTGCTCCCCTTGTTGTTTTATTGCATACCCTTAATGTTTTGCCTCAGTATGGTGGGGTCAGAATGGCACAATTCCCACACTGCGTTTCTCGTGTTGTCCCCTGTAGGGCTATGGGTTAAGTGAGGGATGTTGTGTCTCATAGTGGGGCCGGCCATATGGTCCTCTCTGTGCATTGGCTGCTCTGAGAGAGGCTATTGTCCTCAAGGCTTGGTCAGCCAGGATGTGCTCTATTCTCTTTTCCTCCCCCTTCATTTACTCCCTTGTGCTCTGATCAGACATATCCCTGTCCCTGAGCTGTAGCTTCAGTGCTGCCATATGAAGTACATTCTTCTGGGGGAGAGGCGGCTGTCCACATGGTTGGGATTGGGGCCAGCCCCTCAGACCTCTCTACTGGTTCCTGCATTAAGCCAGTATGTTGCATTCACATCTTGGAGCACTGGGTTGAAGTCTCCACCCTCTTCCCTGTGGAGATATAAGCAATACCTTCCCCTTAGGTGGATTAGTGCCCTGCTCCCCATCTACACATGCCTTTTTTTCCCCCTTCCTTTTTAGTTGGTTTTGTTTTGTCTTGTTTTTGTGCTTATTATTGTCTGTGCAAGTCTATCTAGATAATATAGGCAGCATAAAAAATCCGAAGGAGCAAGCAATGGGACCGCAGGTTGTGGGGTTGACATGGGAGAAAGGGAAATGGGTAATGGAAATGGGTGTTAACAAAACTAGGGACAAGGGAACAACAAGGTGAGGAGGGGGTAGGATGCCTGGTAGGGCTTGATCAAGGGCAATGGAACCGAGAGGAATTACTGAAACCTGAATGAAGGTCGAATATGACAGCAGGACAAGAGGAAAATAAAAGGAAAGAACTGGGAGGCAAATGGGCATTTACAGAGGTCTAAATACAGGTATGTACATATTTTAATATATTTCCATATAACAATAAGGAAATAGATCTATGTACATATATTTACATGTTAAGTATTAAGGTAGCAGAGAACATTAGGCCTCTACTCAACTACTTCGTCAACACAATAACACTTTGTTTTAATAATCTGGTATTCTATGATGCTCATCGTCCTGACATGATCACTGAAAACAAAACAGGTACATAAGCAAATGTGGTGAAAAAACCTGATGGTGTCCAGCTATCAGAAGATATAGCATCTGGGATCTTACAGGCTTGAAGATAAACAAGCGGCAATCGAGTTGGGAAGCAACAAAGCCCACATGGTAGAAGTACACCAGCCTGTGTGATCATGAGGTGTTGACGGGATCAGGTATCAGGCATCAAAGACCCAGAACAAAAAACATATCAATGTGAATTGGTGGAGGGCGGAGTGGGAACCCAAAGTCCATCTGTAAATAACTGTACATCCCCTAACAGGAATGTCAAATGGAATCAACAAGCCAGTCAGGGTACAGTGTTACACTGATAAACATATAACTTTCCTCTAATTTTTTAATGCCCCCCCCCTACTATCATGAGATCCCAATTCTACCTTACAATCTGGCTAGATGAGAGCATGTACATGGGTACAGATGAGAGTTGGAAACACAGGGAATCCATGATCCTGTGGACCCCTCAGGACCAATAATGAGAGTAGCAATACCAGGAGTGTAAGGGAAGGTGGGAGGAGAAAGGGGGACCCAATCACAATGATCTGCATATGACCCACTCCCAGAGGGACGGATAAGAGAAAAGTAGGTGAAAGGAAACATGGGTCAGTGTAAGACAGGAAGAAATAATAAATTATAAATTATCAAGGGTTCATGAGGGAGGGAACATGGACAAGGGATGGGGTAAAAATAAGCCGATACCAAGGGCTCAAGTAGAAAGAAAATATTTTGAAATTTGATGATGGCAATAAATGTAAAAATGTACATGACACAATGGATGTATATATGATTGTGATAAGAGCTGTATGATCCCCCAATAAAATATTTTTATAAAAAGGTGCTGAGAACCCATCCATGAGAAAAACTTCTAGAAAAATGGGAAATCTAAGGAAACTCAGATTCTAAAAGAAAGTATATAAAACAACAACCCAACAATATCATTATTATATAAAGATTTTAAACTTGTATGTTTTCCCCTAGACCAGGTACAGAGCAAGGGTACCCACTCTAATACATACTGGCAACAATTCTAGCCAATGCAAGATGGCAATAAAGGAAATACAATGTATACAATTGAGAACGAAGAAAAAAAAAAGAAAGAAATCAGGTAATTAAAAAACTTCCAACAAAAATAAGTCCAAGGTCAGGTAGTTCTGTGGAGAATTTTACCAAATTCTCAGAGAAGAGTTGACGCCAATTCTACAGAAAGTATTTCACAATATAGAAAATTAAAAGAAAACTCCAAATTCATTTCATGAAGATTCTACAAAAAAAGGCAACAGAATTACCAGAATAGAAAATTACAGAACAACATTCCTGATGAATATAAGTGCAAAAATTTCCAACAAAAGTCTGTGCATTATAATTCAACAATACACTTCAAAAGGGCAAATGCTGTACAAGATCACTGTTAAGAATTAAAAAAAAGATGAGGCAAGGGCATATGAGGGAGGGGGGAAAGGGGAGGGAGGGGAAAAAAAAAAAAAAAAGAGGACCTGATGCAAGGGGCTTAAGTGGAGAGCAAATGCCTTGAGAATGATTGGGGCAGGGAATGTATGGATGTGCTTTATACAATTGATGTATGTATATGTATGGATTGTGGTAAGAGTTGTTTGAGTCCCTAATAAAATGTAAAAGAAGAAAAGAGAAAAAAATGATTAGGGCAAAGACTGTACAGATGTGCTTTATACAATTGATGTATGTATATGTATGAACTGTGAAAAGAATTGTATCAGCCCCAATAAATTGTTAAAATTAAAAAAAATAATAATAATAAAAAAACAACAACAAAAAAAAGAATTAAAAAAAAGAAAAAAGGTTTCAAAGAAAACAGACTTTGATGGTTCCCCAGAGGTGGAGGGGAGATTGGGAAGGGGGTGAGCTAGTGGCATGATGGTTATGTGTTGGTTGGGCTGTATTCTGCAAAGTTAAGCAGTTTCAAATCACCAGCCATTCAACAGACAATGGGACTTTCTACTCCCATAAAACGTTAGTCTTGGGAAACCAACAAGGACAGTTTTAAAACCCATGTCCTATTGGGTCCGTATAAGCCTGCATGGACTACATGGCATTGAGTTTGGCTTGGGGTTTTCTTGTTTTGTCTTGGAGGGATGAAAGGGAGGTATTAACATGGGTGCAGGGGAAAGCAGTATTCCACAAGTGGTAGAAATACAAAAGTTGGGGGCAGGCCAATTATGGGGGGAGTTTAGAAAATAGCTTTAGTATTTTAACATAAAATTGATTATCTGAAATGTAACCTCTCCATACCCCACCTCTCTCCAATACACAATTAAAAAAAGAGAGAGAGAAGCAAAGTCAAACCAGGGGCTGGGCTGGGAGCAGTGTATAAATTTACATAAAGGATATGACAAGAAAAATAGGTTTCACGTTTTTAATAAATGTTTCTATAGTTTTGTTACAATATTGTCACATGCATATAATACCTGTATTAGATGTAAGAAACAAGTAAACCCACTTTTTTTAGTTTAAAAAAGTTTTAACTTAGAGAACTCACACCCAGTTTTAAAATGTATCATGAAATTATATCAATCACAACAGTATGGTAATGATGAAAGAATAAACAAAAGTCTAGAACAGTCTATTGTCAACAGGTAAGGTTAAAAGTGTAGGGTCGAAGAACCTTGATCTAAACCATCTACTTTATAAAATGTTAACTCAAAACAGACCATCTACCTAAATATAAAAATGTAATACTTCTGAAATATAACAAGATAAAAATTTGTATGATTTATTACACAAAGCTCGTACATATAACTCTGAGAGCACAATACATTAAGGAAAAAGTTTATAAGCAGGGCTTCATTAAAAAAACCTCTTGTTCTATAATAAATAAAGATAATAAAGAAAAACAGAAATAATAGCTACATAAAAAGCAAACTATAAACAAACTAAACATTTTTCATAACAAAGGATATGGAAAGAATTTTCAGAAGCACTGATAAAACAGAAAATAAAAATTATGGGAAAGATATGAACTTTCCCTATAAAGGACACCCAACTAGAAATTATGCAAAATAAAAGATACCTAAATTATTAGTCATTAGGGAATTATATACAGTGAAAGCAAGATTTTAAAAATATAACATGAAAACGGATGTACCAGTACATAAGTACACATCTGGTAATAAAAGAATAAACAAAACCTGACGAGACCAAAGGACCTGGCTAAAGTGAAGCAGCGAGCGCCCTTGTAAGTGAGAATGCAGCATATTGCCATGCTACACGACAGCCTGGCACTTTCTTTCTTACATCCTCTATCGTTCCAAATTTAGGAAGTACTGGAATTTCTACTTCACTGGTTTGTTTATTAATTACTCTTTCCATTTCTCTGTCCTTTTGTGCTGCATTTCAAAATTCCTTTTTTTTAATGCTTTCATTTCATTTTTTGTTTTTTCTCTTACCCCTCCCTCACTTTCCTCCCCATCTCAACTCCCCCATATGCTTTACAGTCGTCTTCTTTTGGTGTGAAAGCCATCTTTTCCCTTATAATAGTGCTTTTATACAGTATTTACCTTTATCAGACTGGGTAACTTTGCCGAGCATAACGTCTTCCAAACTTGCCCACATCTTTGGTTTTTAGATATGTTTTATTCAATCTACCACTTGTCTGTCAGTTCATCTCCTACGTGTCTGTTTGTCATACTGTGGTGGGTTTTGCGTTGCTATATGGTGGTTTGTGTATTATCTTATCATTTATCTCCCTACGCCACTCTTCTTTCAAATACCATCTGGGTCACTCAGCGTGAGCCGGTTTCAGCAGAGCTTCAAGGCTAAGAACAAACAAGGAAGAACTGGCTGCCCACTTCAGAGAAGTTGCTGCTGAAAACCTTATGAATAGCTTCAAAACACTGTCAGATAATAAATGAAGCAAAACATTGACAAAGATAGTGACAGAGGATGAGACCCCTCAGGCACTTGAAATACAGCTGAGGCGTTGCTTTAAGTTTGAATCGAGGAATAGTGGAAGTCATAAAAAAAACCTAATGAAACGCATAAAGATTGATATCCTAATCATTAATAGATATAAACAGAATAGTATTGACATTTTGAATCAGAAAATCTAATGATTTCCTGTGCTGGGAATAATAAAAGAGAAGTTGAGTTGTCTTCATTGTCAAAAAGGACATTTCAAAATCAATTTTGAACTACAATGCTGTCTCTGATAGGATTATATATTATCTTGGAAGAAATATAATCAATGAAGTAATTATTTGAATTTTGGTACTAACCACAAAGGCTAGTGAAAAAAATTAAAGATTTCTACCTATATGGTTCTGCATAAAATTGTTGAAACATACTATCAAGGTACTGATACAGCCAACTAAGTTAGGTGTCAATTAAGTCCAGATGGAAGAAGCACACCAGCCTGTGTGATTCAAGGATTGTAAATGATAAAGGGAAGAAATGGTATCAGTGCTTAAATTGTGAACACTTGGTTTGCAGAGGGCTATGGTTGACAGTGGAGGCCCAGAATCCATTTGCAGTGTCTAGACACAGATTAAGCGTTTAGAGTTGAGGCATATGAATAGCCCTGTTATTAAACAGAGAGCACTGTAAACTGGATTATGGCAAAAGTCGTTAGGTCAAAATATACTATCTTAATGTATCTCTGGTGAAAATGTATTATCTTCTGGTGAATCCTCTCTGACCATGGGCCAGGGACGTGAATAAACTTTCTAACATGCAAAATGCCTTGTAAAGTGGATTGTTGCACATACATTTAGGTTAAACTTTAACACCTTATCATTTGATCTTCTCTATCATGAATTTAAATCTGTTCTAAGAGTTAATATTTTATGCTTTTTTTTCAACTGAGGATTTGCTCTCTTTTACTTTTATTGTTGTTGGTTGTTTTCTTTTTAATGTCTTTCTGTATATGAAATTCAGGCTAGACAGTAACTAGATTAATGGTTCCTTGGGGTTACAGAAGGGGAGGTTGGGAGAAATGGAAAGCTATTAACAATGAGTATAAATATTTAAATAATGTTCAAAAATTAATTATGGAGATGAATGTACAGCTCTTCTTGATGCGATTGAAATATTGAGTTGTAAGATAGGTGAATTTTATGCCAATAAAACTGTTGGGGTAAAAAACAGTAAGCACAGAAGAGAAAAAAGAGCACTGATAATTATTGGCAATCGTAACTCAAAAGTTAAAGACAAAGAGAAAGAACAGCGATTGGAAAATATGGTATTTGTGATAGAAAGGAAGCTGGAGGTCACATGGTAGAAATCTACAAAACCAAGGCCTTGTTCATAACAAATACTTTTTTTCAACCATGCGAAAGGCAACTATACATGGGTACTACTCCAGATGGAATACACAGAAACTAAATTGACTATATCTGTGTGAAAAGACAATGGAAAAGTTTTATATCAGCAGTTAAAGCAGGCCAATGGCTGAATGTGGAACAGACCATCAATTGCTCAAAGATAATGAAACCTTAAAGCTGAAGAAAACAGAAACAAATCCAACAAGCCAAATATTACCTTGATTCTATCCCGCCTGAATATTGAGAACATCTCAAGAACAGATTTGCTGCACTGAACACAGATGACAGAAGACCTGATAACCTGTGGGAGGACATCAAGAACATTCATGAAGAAAGCAAAATGTCATTAAAAAAACAATGTGGATGTCAGAAGAGACTCTGAAACTTTCTTTTACTCATAGAATAGCTAAAGCAAATGGAAAAAACTGATGACATCAAAGAGCTGATTTCACAAGGCAGCATGAGAGAGAAGTCAAAGTCAAATACAATGAAATATGCAAAGGTCTAAAATTAGAAAACTAAAAGGGAAGGACACTCGCAGGTTATCTGAAACTGAAAAAAAGCTCAAGAAAAAATGCAAACCTCAAGTTGCATTATAGAAAAATTCTATGGGAAAAATACTGAGTGATGCATCAAAAGAAGATGTGAAGAATACAGAGAGTCCTGTACCGAAAATAATTGACATTTCACTATTTCAGGCGGCAGCATATGAGCAAGAATCAATGGTGCTGAAGGAAGCTCAAACTGAACTGAAAGCATTAGTCAAAAATAAGGATTGAGGAACTGATTAAATATGAAGTAAAATGTTTCAATAAGCTGATAAAACACTGGAAGCACTTACTCATCTAGTCCAGGAAAGCTGAAAGACAGCTAATTGGCCAAATGATTGGAAGAGATTCAGATTTGTACACATTCCATAGAAAGGTGACCAAAAAGAAAGCTTAAATGATAGAACAATATCACTGATGTTACAGGTAAGTAAAATTTTGCTCACTCAAAATCATCCCACAAGGTTGCAGCAGTACAATGACAGGGAGCTGCCAGAGGTTCAGGACAGATTCAGAAGAGGCTGTGGAACAAGGGATATATCACTGTTGATGTCAGATGGATCATAGCTGAAAGCATAGAATACCAGAAAGATGCTTACTTAGTGTTTTGATTATGCCAAAGCAGATGACTGTGTGGATCATAACAAACTACGGATAAACTTGAGAAGAATGGAAATTCCAGAACACTTCACTGTCCTCCTGTGGAACTTGTACATGGATCAAGTAGTTGTGGAAAATGTACAGGGGGATTCTATGGTTTAAAATAAGGCAATGTGCGCATTAGGGTTGTATCCTTTTACGTACTTATTCAATCTTACTAACAACTATGGATAGTGCTGTGGTAAACGAGTATGGATCTACCTGTTAATACTTTGGTCTTTATTGCTTTGGAGTTTATATTCAGTAGAGAGATTGCTAGGTCATATGGTATTTCTTCTGAAATTCCACCAGGAGCATATGGGAATAACAATCTTTCTATGACCTCACCACTTGTTATTTTATATTCTTAAAAAAAATTTAATCAATCCTGGTGTGCAGTAGTATTGTATCATTGTTTTAATTTGTTATTTCTCTTCTAACTAATGGTTACAAGCATTTATTCATGATTGCTTGCTGCCTGGATGACACCTTTGGTGAATTCTCTATGAGTTCTACACATTTTAAATTAGATTATTCATCGTTTAATTATTGAGGTGTTGCAGTATTCTACAGATTCATTGTATATTAACCTTTTCATCCATCACTGCCAAAAATTGTTCTGCATATATCTAAAAACATGTTCTGTATATGTCTAAAACAACAAGTTGATTAGTTGTGTGTTTATCCTGTATCTTTATTCTTTCCAATTGTCTCTTCAAGAGTGGTATGCTAACCCATCTTCAGTGTATCTACTCAGACTAAGCTGCTGCCAGTTCCACGCTAGCGATAAGCAAGCAACTCTAACAGCCTTATTATCAGGCAGAGACCACTGTAATCTTGAACATGCTCAAACGTGATGCTTGGCCAGATGACCTCCCTATAAACCCAACCTGAATTGGTTTTGGTTTTACTTGTTCCATGACAGAAATTTCTTCCCTGGCTCTTGGGATGTTGATGAGGGTCTTGTCTATCTTACTCATTATTTGTATTTTGGACTTCATATTATTATCTTATCCTTACCGCCTTATTTCAGTTTTTGGTTTTTGTTTCTGTTGGTTTTCCTGGTTTGTGAAGCACAGGAGTGGATGCAAAGTATAATTAATTGATGTAAGGGTTAATAGGGGATGCAGGCATGGGGAGTGGGTGATAGGAAAGGAAAAGGGATTCGGGGGAAAAAAATTAAGGCTGGAGTGGGGAGAGAGCAGTAAACCTGACCCTGACTACACAACTCATTTTTAAGGTGGTATGGTAATGATTTTAAAATCATTGATATAATTGAATGATCGAACCATTGAATTGGATGATATGCAAATTATGTGCCAATAAGTCTTTTTAAAAAGTGATGTGCTACTATTACTATCGTATCGTCTATCTGTCACTTAAACTGTAAGAGATTTAGGTACTTTGAGGAAGTTTCACTGGTGCATAGATGTTTCTTATGGTTGTGTCTTAATTCTGGCTTGAACCTTTATACAATAACCATCCTTGTCTCTGATGGCACTTCATATGATGTACATTTTATCAGAAATTAATATTGCTATTCCTGTTGGAATATTTTTTACTGTTAGCTTGATATCATTCTTCTCCTCCTTTGATTTTTAGTCTGTTTTCATCTTTTTGCCTAAAGTGTGATAGATGTTTTCTTGTTCATTCTACTAGTCTTTGTCTTAAGTGGTGAGCTCAATCCATTTACACTTGCTTGTACAATTTTATTGCTGTCATTTTGCCATATGATTTGTATGGTGTCATTGGTTTCTTTGTTCAGTTTCTGTGCTTATTTCATTGTGAGTGTCCCCGCCATCTTCGTGTGCTTTATTTGTTTTTATCATCCAGCATGTTGTTAGTTGAGCTAGTCCTTTGCCTCAACCATGTGCTGCACTAGTTAAGCTGTAGCACCAGAACAACTGCTTGAACAAAACTGGGGTTGCCAAGCCTCTACTGGCGGCCCTTTTAACCACAAGCAACATGGCAGTGGGAAGGAACAAGGCAGGAAGCAAGTGGAAAATATTCTTAAAATAGAATTAAATTCAAAATGGTGCAAAGGGGAGATCTCTAATGAAAGATGTTACATTCCAGCCTAATTACAGTTGCTAAAATCCACTTTACAATGCTCTTGTTTGATATTAAGGCTATTCACATTTGTTAGCCCGGGTAGACCAGAGAAACAAATGCATAGACACTCAGAGATGTATGAGAAAGAGCTTTCTAAATATAAAAGAGCAACTGTATATTGAGAAATCATCTCAGCCCAGTCCTGATCAAGTCCCAAGGTCTAATATTAAACCATATCTGACACCAGTTTATAAACGCTTCAGACTCACGCAACACATGCTGTACGCTGAATGTAGGAAGATCACAGGCCAGTGGGTGGAAAGTCTTGTGGACAGAGTGGTGATGGAAGCATCTCAGCACTGGTGTGGGTCTCCAGGTCGTTCTGCCAGCTCCAGGGCTGTGGCTCTATTAGCATAGTTCCATGTGGCTTGTCAACAGGAACATGAAGCAGAAAGAGTATGTCTGGCCTCCAGGGAGCTGTTTATTTCTGTCCTGCCTCCAAATGAGATTATCAAGCAGTGACCTGATTGACCGGTTAGACTACACCTCTTCACAAGTTGACAGGATATGTAACTGCCACAACATTCCTAGACTGGTCAATTGGGAATCAACAAAGATTCAATCCACATAGGGACCCTGCAAATAAGGTTTTGGGTTTCCATTATCATCTGTAACATTCTGCAAACTGGGTGTTTAGAATTTAGGCTCTATTATTCCCTCCTCCAGGTTTGGATTTTTTGTTTATAATCTTTGGATCATAGAGGCTGGTGTACTTTTCCATGTAGACTCTTGAAGTGTTTTACTGAGTTGTTTTATTTTCTTTTCTATTTCTTCTTAATCATTTCCAGTCTTTTCCTGGATCTGTTAGAATCAGCTGAACATTTTTCTGAACTCCCTCATGGATAATTTCATTTGTTCTTCGGAAAAGTCCATTGAATCTATACTTTCTTCACTCACATGTACCACTTTGTTTTGTCGTGTGTACTGAGATTGCTTGTTTTTTACAAGATAGTGTTTCTTCTTTGTTTGTTTCTATCTGTTGTTCAGGTAATATTGAATTTGGTAGTAATCTCTGGCCACTAGTTGTGGCTAGTGATGATTTTGGATGTGGCTGGATTATACGATGACAGGAAATTCCGTAAAAGAACTGATGAAAGATGAAAACAAGAACACAAAAATCCCCTCAAATAACAGACATACCAATTACCCCACTCACACACATACAGTAGGAAAATGAAAAGGAACCATGTAAACAAAACAAAATCAACAAAAGCCAAAATTCTCAATGCCTTCTAGTCCATGCCAATTCATAGCAACCCCACAGCACATGGTAAACTATGCCTGTATGCTTCCAGGGCTGTGGTTCTTTACAGGAATAGAAAGCTCCATCTTTATCCCTTGGAACAGCTGGTGGTTTCTAACTTCAGTCCTTGGAGTTAGCAGCCCAAAGTGTAACCACTACACTGCACTACACCACCAAAGCTCTTTACCAAAAAACCAAAAACCTAGGGGGGGAAATAGCAGAACCCAAATTCAGAGCCATATGCTGTTTTTGCCAGGGCCCAGTTAGCTGCTACCCTTTGTGGTGGCCAAGCCAGAGAATATAGGCCAATGACTGTGGTAGCCATTTCTAGAATGTAGAGAAAGCAAATGCCCAAAAAGGTCAGCTTTTTTTCTGCTAATGTAGGACTAAGAATCTGTATCTTTGTTCAAGCCAAGCATCAGAAGTCGGTTGAGTGTTAAGTCAGTGTGTCCATAACTGCCACAGAGCAAAGTGCGCTTGTCCTTTGTTCTCAAAACTAGTGGGAGGAAGCGGATTTAACTCAGCTTCCCCTTAGTAAAGGCCCCTGTGCGGTCAAGTCCACTTTCCTTTGAGTCTCTTCTGCCAGGTACATAGAGAGAGAGGTACCACTGTCATCTATGGGTTCAGACTAGTGTTTTCTAAGTCCAATGCTGAATATGAGGATCAAGGTAGTATAGTCCATCTCTCCTACTCTCAGTCCAGAAAATCAAAGGGCTTTTAACACTAGCGGAGGGGGTGGTTAAGAATGTGCCATTTGCTAGTCTGTCAGCACAAGCTCTTTCTCTCAATTTTCACTGTTAGTGTCTGGCTTGCTCCTTTCATTCTTTCAGGGTTCTGATACATGTTTTTTGTCTTTTCCTTGCTTGCTTCTGTTTTCTGTTAGAGTAAGTAAACCAAAAGTTTCAACCTACGTGGCCCATGCTTTTTGAAGCTGAGCAGTTTTGCATATAATTAACCGAACACTTTACACTGTAAGGTAAGAAAGGAAACTATATATCCATACAAAAATATACACACGTGTTCATAACATTTTATTCATAATTAAGGTTTTGGAGAAGAAGATAACATGTACTATCATGAGAATGAACAAATTTGTCTTGGGAAAATATAGACAGTATTTTAATGTGTGTATGTACCATAGTTTATTAACTCTCCACTGATAGAAATTAGGTTGTTTATACACAAGAGAATATGCACTAGAAAGGAATAATATGAATCTATGAGCTATCTGATAATCGGATGACTCTATGGAAATTATACCAAGTAAAATAAGACAATTTAAAAAGAGCAAAAATTGCATGAGACTACTATTATGAAAAGTCAAGAAAAGGTTTTCACATTAAGAAACATTTTGTAATGATTACTAGGAGGGGAAGAAGAATGTCTAACAAAAAAGTAGATACATATGAACGTAAGTAAAGGGGAAAAAAACTAACACCCACATTCATCAAGTTAATTCAGATCCATAGCAACCCTACAAGGCAGAGTAAAACTGCTCTTTGGGTGTCCAAGGCTACACATATCATTATGAGAGAAGAATACCTCCTCTTTCCCCTATGGAGCAACACTTTGGCTTGAACTGCTAAACTTCCAGTTAGCAGTCCAACTTGTAATTCACAAATTTGTGGAAACCCAGGCTCCTTTGAGTAAAGGGGAAGATAAAACAAACAAACGGCGCTGGTTTGTAGATGACATTTCACCAGACTTTTTAAAAAAAGTATGGCTAATGTTATGTAAACAAAACATACAAAAAATTAGCATGAAATTATATTTGAATCTTTCAGGTATATGTGTCCCATATTTATAATTGGCCTCCTTATTATGGCAACCATCACAAGAGGAAACTGCTATTAAGGCCTTCTTATCAATAAATCTATATTTCAGAAGAAATCTTTCCCCTCCTTTACTGTTGGTATCAATTTAAAGCCAGTGAGTTTTTTGTTTGTTTGTTTGAATAGGGGTGGGGGTAGGGGGTAGGAATGCGCCTTAGAAGGGTTGATTATGAGACTGTCCCATGTACTTTGGCTATGCTATTAGGGTGAATCAGTCCCTAGAAAGGATACCATGCTTGGTAAAAGATCACTGAAAAAGTGGAAGATCCTAATTAAGATGGGTTAACACAGCAACTGCAAAAATGGACTCAAACACATCAAGGATCATGAAGATGGTGCAGGACTATGCTGATTATGGTTCTGTTGTACATGAAGTCACTATAAATTGGAACTGACTGTACGGCACCTAAAATCAACATTCATAATCAACATCTAGATACAAACCAAATGTACTTCGATAGGTAGAGATAAACTATGGTACATACATACAATGAAATATTCTTTCCCAATAAGAGGTAATGAACAAACAACAAAAATGAATTTCAAAGTCATTATGTTAAATGAAAGATTTTAAATTCAGAAAGTTATATCCTATATAAATCTATTTATATAGTACTCTGGCGTAGGTAAAATTATAGAGAATAGAACTGATTGGGAAGGTTTATGGGTAGAACAGGGCTGACCACAGAGGCTGTTTGGGAGGTGCAGGATTGTTCTTTATTCTGATTATTGTGGTGGCTATGCAAAACTGTGCATGTGTTAAAACTCACACATCACAAAAAGGTTAAATTTACTGTATATAAATTCTGTAGGTAAAACTGTAGATTACTTAGTGAAAAGGGGGGGGGGAATCTTCATTAACACTTTCTAAAGGATTCTACTGCTATTTTTAAAAGCCCTGGTGGTCCACCAGCTGCTCCATGAAAGAAAGATGAGACCCTCTATTTCCATAAACGATTTACAGTCTCAGACACCCACAGGCCAGTTCTATTTTGCTTTACAAGGTCACTGTGAGTCAGAATTGACCCAATAGCAACTGAGTTTAGTTTTCGTGAAATTACTATTTTCATTCCATCGCTATTTCCATTTTTTACTACATTACCATCAAGACAAATTCCAAAAACAATAAATTACAATTAAAGACACAAATTTTAGACTTCTATTTCTGAAAATAGAGATGATGGCATGTTCAAGGAAACTCTTCTCCATACTGAATTCCCAGAATACATGAGACCTTGTGAGACATAGTCTGAAGCAGAAACAAACATAAGAGCCATGGTGGAGTACTAGTTACGCAGTGGGCTGCTAACTACGGGTTCAAAAGTTTGAAACCGTCAATCATTCTGTGGGAAACAGGTAAGGCTTTATAGTCCCATTATGAGCTACAGTTTCAGACACCCACAGGGCAGTTGTACCCTCTTAGTGGGTCAGTATAAGTTAGAATCTACTCAATGATAGTGAGTGAAAGTGGATGAGAAAAAAACATGGTAATTCTCTTGTGTACAATCTTTGAATGAAGTAGTATTTGGAATCCAAAATTTTAGAGTTAAAAAAATGTTTTTATTAGTACATCATTTTATTGGGGGCTCTCACAGCTCTTATAACAATCCACACATGAATTTTACTTTCTACATTTGTTGCCATCACTGTTTTCAAAACATTTTCTTTCTGCTTGAGCCCTTGGTATCAACTCCTTTTCTTCCTCCCCTTCGCCACCCAATTTGGGAGTATTTTACAGAAGTAATTACACTATGTTTGTACACACTACAGTAATACCTCAACAGTATCAAGGGCAATAACCTACACTAAAACACATTCATATTCTACTAAAAGTTCATAACAGTTCAGGTCAAATTTTGTTCATTTTCCAAATAGTTTTTATAGGCAACGTTTTCTGGAATTCTGAGTTACAGATATAGAAGAATGGGCTTATAGAAGTCAGTAAAAATCAAGACCACTAAGAGAAATGAATAGGGAATTCACCTGAGAAACAAGCCGCTGGCTCTGGAAGACCTTAGAGAGTTGCCCAAGGACAAAACAGAGCAGATTAGACCATGCCTAATGCCAGAAAGGAAATATCACGCACTGTGATGGGTTCAAAAAGGAAGGTGGGGAGAAAGCTTAGAAAGAGAGACAGAGACAGTGTTCAGATACCAGAGGGGGGAAAAAATGTCACTTGACAATTCCAGATAACAAACCTGCCCTCATACGGTTCTCAGAAAATAGAAGGGAAAAAGTTCATTTTACGTGGTCCAGGTACATGACAAAAGCAAGTCCAAATATACTCTAGAATAGCTCAATTGAAATAGTCCTCAGAGTATTCTCACAAATAGAGTAAGATATGTGATAAAAACCTTGTAAGTGACTAAAATCATAAGCCACTAAGAGTATCAGTCTGCAGAAACAAAGAAATGTAGTATCAGATCTACAATAGCAGTATATATTGGAAATTTCAGTTAATAATTACATGTTTAATAAATTTTAAAAATAAGAGATTAAAAGTGGGATCAAAAGATTGAAATAAGCAACGATGGAAAATTATGAGACAAATTCAGGGGAAAAATTGTTTTAATTAAAAACTCAGAAACTTTTAAGATAAAAATAACACATGGGACTTAGCACAGAAGTCAATAAATGTCACCTAGCGGAATGAAGGGAGTTCTGGTGGCACAGTAATGAGCCTTGGTGGCACTGCAGGGTCAGCCTTATGACTGTTGATCACAATCCACTCTGGGGGAGAAAGATACCTTAGAGATTTACAGCCTCGGAAACCCTATGTAGGATGCCAGTGAGTTGGAATAGAGTCAATGTCGGCAGGGACAAAGTTGTTAAGTGTTCAGATGCTAATGGAAAGGTTGACAGCTCGAGCCATCACCCACTCCACAGAAGAAAGATATGGCTGTCTGATTCCATAAAGACTTATGGTCTTCGAAATCCTTTGGGACAGTTCTACTCTGTCCTACATGGCCACTCTGAGTTGGAATTGACTGGACAGCATTTGAGCAGTATCAGGAATTAAAAGATAATTTAAAGAATTTATCTGCAAAGGTGAGTAAAAAAAAGGCAATTGAGATTGAGACAGAGCTGAAATATAAAAAATGGTTTGATTTAAAAATGTGAAAAATGATTTCATTTCAAAATCAGTAGAAAGGAAGAGTAGGGCATGTGACATTTCTTCATTTATTAATTCTGCTACCAAATCACTCTAGAAACCCTTTTTGTTCCTTTTTCCACTCCATTCTCCAGTACTCCCTAATTTCCAAGTAACTAAGGAAGAAAAGAACTATTCTAATCTTTTTATTCAAAATATCAAATTCTTCTTTATGAATGAATTAAAAGGAGGGGGTGGGAAAGAGGACAAAGAGAGAACAAAGTCACATACTTACTTTTCATTAGTTTCCCAGATAATTCCTTTAGTGGACTATTGCTACTGGCTACATTAAGTCTGGTTTCTGGGTTTTCCAGGGAAATATGGTAAGTTCCTCTGGTCATTTCAAGATGAAGGGGATGGACATCGTCACATTCCTGGGAAAGCAACAAGTGATTCTGACTGTTGTTAGTTCTATTATTCAGGTCAATTCTTTCTGACTGAATCATAAGCAACTGGGCTGAACTAGAATCCTCCAATCTCTTGTCAAGAGACTCCATTACAACAGATGCTGCAGTTTCATACTTTTTACTTGGAGAGACAGGTTCAGCCAATGAGCTCTGTTTCACTGTATTCAGACTGTGTGCTCTGATACGGGACCAAGTTGTAGAGTAAAAAATTTCAGCCTCTAACCAGAATTTAACCAAATGCTCCATTCTACGAAGTTCCATGAATTGAATGAAATAAGGGAGGACAACGGAATCATGCAAGACTTGTTCAAGGGTCTTTGAGAGGCTTGATTTGGTCTCTTGTGTTTGGTACTCCAGACAAGATCTCCCTAAAAAGATAGAAGGAAAAGAATTAGTACCACATTAACAAATATTTGAGATTGACAGATTAGTCAGCTGCTAATATAATGGTACTTCAGAAACCTTAAATTCCATTTACTTCCTAGCAATCTAAACTAATTTAGACCTGGAAATATAAGGGGTCTTCAAAAGGTTCACAGTAAAATTCCAATTTCTTTCATTCAATCTCTCCATGAACTTCTGGTGGCTCCCTTGTGCTATGGATTTGATTTCTAAACAAAGAATTATCCAATAATTATTTAATTAAAGAGCTCTTTATTACCTAAGTTATCATATGTCTTTAGATATAAATTAGGAAATATATCCCAAAGAAAGGGAAAAGGCTAATAGAAATGTCAAAACATCCAACCTCATTAAAAATTCCAGAAAAGCAACCGAATACAAGATAATATTTGCCTGTCAAATTGGAGTATTTCTTAAAGTCAAAATACAAATAAAACCTAGCATTGGGCAATGGCAAAAGGAAACAAACAAAACTCTCACCCACCAGTGATGAAAATGTAAAATGGACAAATCTATTGGAAGAAGTATTCAGTGTGATATATTAGAACCTTAGGGATATGTGTTTCTTTAAAAATAATTTTGTGGTAAAATATATAAAACGAAACATTGTCTAAAACAATACTTTTAAGAGGAAAAGTCTGTGAGTGGCTTTAATTACATCTACTTTTATCTCCTTTCTGTATTCTGTGGTTTAGAAATCAAGAAAAGTGTGTATAAGCATTACATCCTTTGGCCATCGATATGTTGAGCAAAGAATCCAAGAAACTTGTCTATTTGAAGAGAATTAGACCATCAGGACTAGATATACAAGTAATACAATCTTGCGTGTTTCCTTACTCTAAGCGAGGAGGACTTATAGCTTTTGTTGATGGGCAGCAAGTACTGTGACCTTCACTATGAATCCCAATTCAATGTAAAGAAAATAAAAATCTTCAAAATTGGACCAATAGACAACATCATGGAAACAGAAAAAAAAGATTGTCAAGGACGAAATTTTGCTTGGATTTACAATCCATGCTCATGGAAACAGCAGTCATGAAATCAAATGAAGTACTAAATTAGGTAAATCTTGTTAGATAAAACCTGTCTTAAATGTTGAAGAGCAAAGATGTCACTTGAGGACTAAGGTATGTTTAAGCCAAGCTGTATTGTCCAAACATCTCATATGCATGTGAAACTAGGACAGGGAACAGTTAGACCAAAGAAGAATCAATGTATTCCATTCATGATGTCGGTGAAGAATGGTGATGGTACCATGACTTGCTGGCAGAATGAAAAAACATCTCTCTTGGAAGTACAGCCAGAATACTCATTAGAAGTGAGAAGGTAAGACTTCACACGAGTACTTTGGACATGTTAAGAGGGGAGACCAACTCCTAAAAAAAGGACATCAAACTTGCTGAAGTAGAAGGACAGCAAAATAAAAGAGGAAGAGCCTCAACACAGTTTCGACAATGTGTTCAAACCTAACAAGAATTAGGAACATGGTGCAGAACCAGCATTTTATTTTGTTATACCATCGGGTTTCTATGAGCCAGATCCCACTCGACAGCACAACTGCCTCTCTACTTCCAAAAGTTTTTATCTCCTCAAACAAAAATTTAGTACCCCTTCAGCAATAACTGCCCATTCTTCTCTCCCTATAGATCATAGGTTCCCAAACATATTTGATCTATTGCCCCTTTTCAGGGGAAAAAAATATAGTGTCCCACTGGCAATTTAAAACTTTTGTACTATAGTTCATAATCCAAAATAAAGTATAGGTATCAGCTTTTGAAGTCACTGTCCCTCCACAGCCTCCCTTCACCCCTTGTTTGTTCCAGGACTCCCAAAAGATCAGTATCACCTCCTTTTATCACCTGTGTTGGGAAACCCTGCTTGAAACTCTCGTACCAATTAGCAAACGTATCTCAATACATTTGCCTATGCTAAACATTTCATATAAGTGAGGTCATATAAAATCCTTCTGTGTATGAATTATTTCACTCAGCATAAGTTTTTAAAATCAGTCCTATTGACATATAATTCACTTATCATACAACTCAATGGTTTACTTACATTTAAAAGAGTTGTGCAATCAATTTAGAGAACATGTTTTTAAGAGTTGTTAATACATAGTATGTATACAAACTTCATTTTCCTTACAGTTAAATAATTCTCTTATACAGACACACGTTTATTCATTCATCTGCTTTGTACCCTGTTCTGTTCCCACCTTTTGGCTATAATAATGAACGCTGTAAAGCACATTGGTGTGCATGTATCTGTTTGTCTTCCTGCTTTTGTCTTTTCAGTATTATTTATGGATTAAATTGTATAAACAAAAAATGTGATGAAATTTGCACTGTCAGAGTCTTCTAAAAAGTCCTGTGTTCATCATGCTAATTTTTCAAACCAGGCCAGGGACTAAAATAATCCATGTCTGACAACAAACTGTGTGGTGGAAAACAAATTCCATTCCATAAGCTAGCTGCATATTTAGGAAATATCCACTTCCTTTCCCTGTTCAGCTCGGGTCTCAAGTGCCCACACAGGCCTACTCACTCTCATCTCTAACTACCCAGTACTGTGGGTCAGGAGTACCAGCTATCCACTTGGGAGTTCGCATGACTCCCTCCATGTCAGAGAAAACACGGCCTCAAGTCTCGTTTTTCCTCTATCCTATTGAGGAACTAAGTCTGGGAGTCCACATGACTCCCTATGCTTCAGACTGGTTGACTCCCCTGCATCTAATAATTTGCTGGAATAGAGCTCACAAGACACACCATACCTGCAACAACTTTAATCTAACAAAGGATACATATGAAGAAATACCTATGGCAGTCTGTGAGGGATCATACCACTTAACTTTCATTCCCAAAGATAGATGCACTACCCTCTCCTGTGTATTTTCACAAACCAGGAAGCTCCAACTTCCATTACTGACTTTACCCGTTGCCATGACAGATTATAGGAGGGCTTATAAGCCTTAGTCAGCATCTGGTCCCAACTGGTTCCTCTTGCAGCTAGTCAGACCTCTAGTCATTAGCATAGGATATTAGACAAGCTCTCTGGAACCAAGACCGAAAGTCTCATTTCAAGGTAATTCTACACCTCACAAAATTATAACTGTGTACCTGAAAATAAATCCATGAGTTGCACAATTGGTTGGCACTCACCAACTAATCACAAGGTTGGTGATGTGAACCCACCTAAGGGCACTAGGGAAGAGCTTCCTTAAAGACTGCAGGCAAAAGAAAAAAAAGGGCTCACAATCTTGAAAACATGGGGTCATCACAAGTCAAAATCAACTGAAAGGCAATATGCTAATAGGTATCTGCAAATACGATCTCATTTGGAAATGGGTTTCTGTTTCAATCTTGAATATACAAATGTACATACATAAATCTAACATGATTAATGAGGCATATCAAATAAGGGCCTTAATAGCACGGGGAGGAAATTTTTTTTGAAACATTTTATTACAGGCTCATACAACTCTTATCGCAATCCATACATATACATACATCAATTGTATAAAGCACATCCATACATTCTTTGCCCTAATCATTTTCAAAGCATTTGCTCTCCACTTAAGCCCTTTGCATCAGGTCCTCTTTTTTTTTCCCCTCCCTCCCCGCACACCCTCTCTCATGAGCCCTTGATAAATTATACATTATTATTTTGTCATATCTTACCCTATCTGGCGTCTCCCTTCACCCCCTTCTCCATTGTCCGTCCCCCAGGGAGGAGGTCACATGTAGATCCTTGTAATCAGTTCCCCCTTTCCAGCCCACTCACCCTCTACTCTCCCAGTATCACCCCTCATACCCCTGGTCCTGAAGGTATCATCCACCCTAGATTCCCTGTCCCTCCAGCTCCTATATGCACCAGTGTACAACCTCTGCCCTATCCAGTCTTGCAAGGTAGAACTCAGACCATGGTAGTTGGGGAGGGAGGAAGCATCCAGGATCTGGGGGAAAGCTGTATTCTTCATCGGTACTACATCGCACCCTGACGAACTCATCTCCTCCCCTAGACCCCTCTGTGAGGGGATCTCCAGTGGCCGACAAATGGGCTTTGGGTCTCCACTCTGCACTTCCCCCTTCATTCACTACGGTGTGTGTGTATATATATATATATATATATATATATATATATATATATATATATATATATATATATATATATATATATATATATATTTGATGATGCCTTATACCTGATCCCTTTGGCACCTCGTGATCGCACCGGCTGGTGTGCTCCTTCCATATGGGCTTTGTTGCTTTTGAGCTAGATGGCCGCCTGTTCCCCTTCAAGCCTTTAAGACCCCAGACACTATCTCGTTTGATAGCCGGGGACCATCAGCTTTCTTCGCCACATTTGCCTATGCACCTGTTTGTCCTCGGCGATTGTATCATGGAGGTGTGCAGCGAATTATATGATTTTTTGTTCTTTGATGCCTGATAACTGATCCCTTTGGGACCACATGATCATACAGGCTGGTGTGTTCTTAAATGTGAGCTTTGTTGCTTCTGAGCTAGATGGCCGCTTGTTTATCTTCAAGCCTTTAAGACCCCAGACACTATCTCTTTTGGTAGCTGGGCACCATCAGCTTTCTTCACCACATTTACTTGTTCACCCTCTTTGGCTTCAGCAGTTGTGTCGGGAGGGTGAGCATCGTAGAGTGCCAATTTAATAGAGGAAAGTATTCATGCATCGAGGGAGTGCTTGAGTAGAGGCAAAGGGCATTTATAGAGATCTAGACAAAGACATATACATGCAAATATATATGTGAGGATGGGGAAATAGATCTATGTGTCTATATTTATAGGTTTAGTATCAAGGTGGCGGAAGGACCTTGGAGGAGGAAATCTTAAAGAACTAAAGGATAGTTAAGTGGTTCATCAGTGCCACACCACACTCTGGATTTATCCTCCATTCCATGAGGCCCTCCTAAGGACTGTCCAATTGCCTTGCTGGTGGGCTTTGGGTCTCCACTACATTCACTCCCCTTCATATCAATTTGACTACATGGTTTTTCAACTTCTGATACCTCTTCCCATGACACCTAAAGATCACACAGGCTAGAGCACTTCTTCCATGTAGGTTTTGTTGCTTCCCTGCTAGATGGCCGCTTGCTTAACTACAAGCCTATAAGACCTCAAACGCTTATCATTTGGTAGCTGGGCACCATCAGCTTTCTTCATCATATTTGCTTATGCACCCATTTTGTCTTCAGCATCTGTGACAAGAAGATGGGTATCATACAGTGCCAAATTATTAAAACCATTCTTATACTGGCGTAAGATGTAAATAGAGGCCCAAAGTCCATCTGGTTCCTTGTTGCATTTACATATTACACATACATAAACAAATACACATTCACATATAGGCATATATATTGATATATGTTTGTTTTCTCATCCTATTGTGTTTGCCTGTTGTTCACCTCTCAGTAATTCCTCTCAGATACAATTCGATTGATCAAACATGACCAGAAAAGCTACACCCTCCTCGTGGTACATTTCAGAACACTTACTATTCCCTGTATTTACCCGTCATTGCTAGCTCCCTGCTCATCTTTCCCCTCCCACCCTACTCCCCTCCCATGCCCTCCAGGAATATCTGTCTCCCCAATGTCTCTGTAAGACTACATATGCAGCATTTCTTGTATAGATAAGCAACCAAATTACAAAAACTAATTAAAGAAATAGAAGATAAAAAATAACTTTTAAAAAAAGGCAACAACATGCAAATAGCCACCAGTCTAACAGTAATCATGACATAGAGTGATTGCTGGGTCATATGGTAACTCAATTTCCATCTGTTTGGGGTATTGTGAAATCACTTTCCACGGTGGCTGTAGGTATCACTAGCCACCAGCAGTGAATGAGAGTTCCAATCTCACCACAACCCCTCCAACATTTGTTACTTTCTGTTTTTTGTTTTGCTTTGCTTTCTGGTTGTTTTTTTTTTTTTAATTGGCCTATCATTCTGGGTGTTAGGTAGTATCTCATAAATATTTTGATTTGCATTTCCTGGATGGCTAATGATAAGAAACATTTTCTCATGTTTATTGGCCATTCAGATTTCAGCCTTCGTGAATTTTCTATTCAAGTCTTTTACCCACCTCCTCAGTGGGCTATTCATTCAGTAGATTTTAGTAATAAGTCTTCTGTCTGCTATCTTTTCCCAGTCTGTGGGCTCTCTTATTACCTACTCTCTTGAAGTCTTTCGATATACACAAGTGTTGTATCTTTAGAATGTCTCACGCATCTATTTTATCTTCCTCAGAGTGTGTAGCCTTTCTAATTTCTGATGGTCCATGTATTCCCTGTGCTAAGGTTCTTAGCCTTGTTCCAATTTTCTAACTGATGATCCTGGTAGTTTTGGGTTTTACCTCAACGTGTGTGATCCACCTTAAATTTGTTCTTGTACATGGAGTGAAGTAAGGGTCTTGTTTCATTCTTCTGCAGACTGAAATCCAGCTATTTCCACACCATTTATTGAAAAAGACATCATCTGATTTCCATTTGATATTCTTTGGTCCTTTGTCAAAGATTAGTTGTCTATATGCTGCTGTTTTTATTTCTGGATTTTCTGTTCTTATCCATTGATCTGAGTATCTATCATTGGACCAGAACCATGCTGCTTTGACAGCTGTGGCTGTATAATAAGTTTTGAAAGTCAGGTGATGCAAGCTCGCCCACTTTGTTCTTTTTCTTGAGGATTTCTTTGCCAATCCTGGGCTTCTTCCCTTTCCATGTGAAGTTAGTAGTCATTTTTCCCCCATTGCTTTGAAAACTGATGTTAAAATATGCATCAGGATTACATTGCATTTATATAGTACCTTGGGCATGATTGACATCTTTACAATATTGAGTCTTCCAATCCACGATATGCTTGACTATTGTGAAAGGTACTACCTTCTTAATCTCCTTTTCTGTAATCCCATCAGTGGTATATTACAATCCAATGGACTTCTGATTACTGAACTTATATCCTGCAACTCTCATATTCCTCAATTGTTTCCAGCAATCCTTGTACAGTCTTTGGGGTTCTCAATATATAAAATCATATCATCTGCAAATAATAATAATTTCACTTCTTCTTTCCCCAAATGTATACCTTTGATATCCTTCCATTGACTTAAATGATTATCTAGGACCTCCAAGATGATGTTGAACAGAAGTGGGGACAAGGGGCATCCTTATTAGGGTCTCCTTATTCAGCGGGAATTTTTCATTTTTTCTCCATAATTGTAATGCTGCCTGCTGGTTATTCATATATAGCTTTTATTATATTTAGGTAATTTCCTTCTAATTCTATCTTCTTGAGTGTGTTTATTAGGATGTTGTCAAATGCCTTTGCTGTGTCTATTTATATTATCATGTATATTATCTTATACTTTTTCTTCTTAAATTGATGGAAAAAGTAGACAGTTTTTTGAATGCTGAACCATCCCTGCATCCCTGGTATGATTCCCACTTGGTCAGCATGGATTACTTTTTTTATATGTATATACTTTTTAATTCTATTGGCCTAAATTTTGTTGAGGATTTTTGCATCTATGTTCATTATAGATATCAGCCTGTGATTTTTTATTCTTGTGGGATCCTTGCCGGCTTTGGTATGTGTTATGGAATAGCTTCATGGAATGTGTTTCGGAGATTACTGTCCTTTCCTATGTTCTGGAAGACCTTGTGTAGGATTGGTATCAGCTCTTCCCTGAAGGCTCGGTAGAATTCTCCTGTGAGTCACCTGGGCCGGGACTTTTTTTAAGTTGGGAGTTCCTTAATAACCTAGTCTATTTCTTCTTTTGCTATGGGGCTATTCAGGTTCTTGATGTTCATATGAGGCAATTTGGGTAGGATTTGTTTATCCAGGTATTTGAGGTATTTGTCCTTGTCCTCCAAGTTATTGAATTTGTTGGAGTCCAAACTTTCACAAATGTGTGTAATTAGTCTTTTATTTTCATTGGGGTTGTATTGGACAGGGTTCTCTAGAGAGACAAACCAGATTGCTAGTAATTATATAAAATATACTTATAAAGATAGATATATAATTCAAGAAATAAACCATTAAATAATATACAGATAGATAATACAAGAAATTAACAGTTAAATTATAAAGCAGTGAGACACTAGCAGTCCTTCAAGTTTTGAGAGCTGCCAGGTGCCAGTCCCCTTCTGTAGAGAGAGGTGGGCTATATATACCCAGGCAGCAAACAGCAAGGCAGGTCCCCAACTGTCATCAACTGTCAGTCCCCAGCTCCAGAGATGAACATTCCAATCGTGTGGGCTTAAAGGGACCTCAACTTACAGGGACACAGTCCACAGGTTAGGCATCCCACAGGTAGTGTACCCCTTTAAACTGAGGCACAGAACAACCAAGGTGAGGCTCACCGAGCCATTTATCCCTCTGCCCTTCAGTTAATCCTACTTGTGTTTATCGGCCAGGCTGGCACAATAAACTATAGCAATCCACCCCTTGCCAGCCTGGCACCTGTACACAATTCTTTAGCCATACAAACTTATATAATTTCCAGATATTAATGAAATCACACTTATACTTATCATCAATCATCTATCATACATATAAATGAAAGCATACTGAGTCAAATTATATCTGATATAACATACGTGAACAAAGGAAATATATGCAATAATCACATACCAAGAAAATACATTGACAATTACAAGCCTCGCTTTTGCAGTTGATCACGTGGTCGTAATTGATAGGTAGAACTACCTTCTACTGCTACCCATTCTGTATTACCTTTGCCCTCAGCAAGCACCTCAGCTGGCTGTGGTTTTTGGCCTGGCGGGGTGACCCAGACCTTCATTCCTGAGGGGTCTGGGTCATTATAAGTCCTGTTAGGATTGGGTTGCTGCAACTTACCATTTACTTTAATAACAGGGCATGGTAACACTAAGAGTCGGCCTATGGGATCTCCTGGATTCCAGACATATTCTTCTTTACCTCCAGTATGTAGTACCAGTCCAATTTCTCCTTGGTAATCAGGATCAATCACACCACTTAGTACGGTGACACTCTTCCTGTCCTGTTGATCCAAAGGCATGAGAAGTCCAAAGTGCTCAGGGGGCATTCTCAGCTGCCAGTTACTAAGTATGTCTATTCCAATGATGCATTCTGGAACTGGGGAAATAACCACAGGTTGGGTCCGGGGACCCACTGGACCCACAGTGAGGCATACTTGAGCTAAAACTCCATTGATAACTTGACCTCCATAAGCCCCCACTCTGATTGGTGGGCCTTCGAAATATCTTGGGTCTCCTGGAATTAGTGTCAGTTCTGAGCCGGTGTCTAGTAATCCCCGAAAAGTTTGATTATTTCCTTTCCCCCAATGAACAGTCACTCTTGTGAAAGGCCGCAGGTACCTTTGGGGAAGGATAGAAGAAAGACTAACAGTATAAACCTTCAGTGATGTAGCAGGATCCTCCTTACAAGGGACCCGGCCTCCCCTTCATTCAAGGGGTTGTGGGTCTGTAAACTGGCTCAGGTCTAGGAATTGATTGAGCAATCGTGACTGTCTATTCTGCTGTTCACCTGATCTACCATTCTTTTGCCTGTACAGATCACGTAAATATTTAGTAGGCTTCCCATCTATTTCATTGAAAACTTGTTGTCTATTATAACCACGCCCACCCTGTCTCTGTTGATTCAGTGCTGACACCTGCCCTCTACCATCACGGGGAGCAATCAGCCCCATTGTGGGCAAATGTCTGAGTTCGCTTAGGGCAGTGCCCATTGTTAATCCTGGTGCACATAGAATAGCAATTACAGGAGTCTTAAGAGATGCTGGGGCCAACTTCACAAACTTGTTTCTTATGGTTGTAGTAAAGGGTAATGTCTTCAGGATACCAACTTTTTGGATCTATGGGAATATCTTGATAGATCCATTCTAACATACCAATTTCTCTAAGCTTTTGGATGCCTTCCTCTACAGTGTACCAAGGTAGGTCCGGTACTTCAAGTTGGTCTAATCTAGGCCATCTGGCAGTCCATGCTTCATTGAACCAACCAAATAAAGACTTAGATCCTTTTTTAGCCTGTCTCGCAGAGACATTCAAAGAAGACTCTGTGCTTAGGGGTCCCATATCCAGAAACTCAGACCGGTCTAATATTACATTTCGTGCACCAGTATCCCACACCCTTAGTAACCATTCCCAGAGGTATTCTCCAGGCTTTTGCTTGTACGTATTTGAGAACTCGAGCAGGTCTTTATGTGTGTAGCATACTTCTTCTTGGATAATCCTCTCAACCTCACCTTTAGAAGGTTTCTGAGACTTAATTTTAGTGACAGGTCTAGCGGAAATAATGGGTGGTGAGGGTGTTTCCTGGGTGCTCTCAGCAATATCTTGCGAGGCATCTTCCTCAGGTAATGCTACTGATGCAGCCCCACCTGGCATATCAACTTACAGCGACACAGTCCACAGGCTAGGCATCCCACAGGTAGTGTACCCCTTTAAACTGAGGCACAGAACAACCAAGGTGAGGCTCACCGAGCCATTTATCCCTCTGCCCTTCAGTTAATCCTACTTGTGTTTATCGGCCAGGCTGGCACAATAAACTATAGCAGGGGTCTATTGTAAGTTCCAGTTCTATCCCTCATCCTGGATATTGATGACTGCTCCTTCCTATCTTTTGTTAGGTTGGCTAGTAGTTTGTCAATTCTGTTGATTCTTTGAAAGAATCAGCTTTTTACTGAATTAAATTTTTCCACTGATTTTTGTTTTCCCTGTCATTTATCTCTGCCCTAATTTTTATAATTTCTTTTACAGACACTCTTTATAATATACATCAGTGCAGATACACTGAGCCTCAAACTTCCAATAAGCTACAAGATTGCTAGGAATGAAGCACATATATCCACTGGCATCAAATATTCCATGGATGATCCAGTTATGTTTTCGAACCAGGCATACAAGACAGACAGCTTTGGTAAAGTGAAACTCATATTTGTAGAAAGTAAACAGTAAATCATATAACCGTACTATGATGAGTATGACAAATTGTACTGAAATAGTGTTCCATTAATGGTCAAAAATACCTCCAAGATCTATTATGAAGTGATGTTAATATCTGTATACCTACACAAAAGACTAGCTAGTGTAACTATTATGCAAATTTACACAACCGCCACAAAAGCCAATAATAAAGGCATTGACCAAACCTGACCAAATCTAAGATGCACTGATTTGTGGGACAAGACAATAAAGATGACAATATCAACCAAAATAAAGTCAGTGGTTAACAGTGAAACTCATCAATTGCTTACATATAAGTGCAAAATTGACGCTAAAGAAAATTAAAATACATCCACAAGAACCAAAATACAGCCTTCAATACATCCCACATGAATTCAGAAATCATCTCAATAATAGATCTGATGCACATTGCCCCACCCCACCCCCTGCAGTAATGCCATTCTTAAGATGCTCTGACAAGCTCATGGTTGCTTACTATATGCTTGAAGGTTATCTGCCTGAAGGTTATCTGCCATGGAGAGCAATCAGACCCTACTGTCCACCCCACCCTAACTAAGTATGGCCCACTTCCTTCTGATAAGAATCATAGATTATTCCCCTGGAAAAGAACTCAGGGATACCTAAGGATACATCAGCTGTGTTACTATAAAGTTCCACTGGAATCTGTCCATCATGGGTGAGCCAGTTGTTATTTGAAACAGACAGTACAGCTTCCAGTATCACAGCAACACAGACTGACAAATGAATAGCGGTTAAATTATGCAGAATATAAAAAGTAAAAAAAAATAGTGTAAAACAGGTCTATATATTGAAAGTAGCTGTGTTTGAGAGGTTTTTATTTTATCATAATACGCCTTCAAGTTACTGCCTAGTATCTATTACTTTCCACCCAAAATATTGTCTTTAGCACTTATTTTAAGAAAGGTTCCATGGTAGCACATACTCTCAGCCATTATCTGGGAGTCTTAATTTTTTTAATCTTTTTATTGGGGGCTCATACAACTCATCACAATCCATACATACATCCATTGTGTGTCAAACACATTTTTATGTTTGTTGCCCTCATCAGTCTCAAAACATTTGCTTTTACTTGAGCCCTTGGTATCAGCTCACTTTTCCCCTCCCTCCCCACTGCCCCTTCCTCATGAACTCTTCATAATTTATAAATTATTATTTTCTCATATCTTACACTGCCCAACATCTCCCTTCACCCTACCCCCATTTCTACCCCACCTTCCCTCTACCCTCCCGGTATCGCCACTCTCAGCACTAGTCCTGAAGGGATCATCTGTCCTGGATTCCCTGTGTTTCCAGTTTCTATCTAGCTGGATTTGTAAGGTAGAATTGGGGTGCTAGTAGGAGGGTTGGAAGCATTTAAGAACTAGAGGAAAGTTGTACGTTTCATCATTGCTACACTGCACCCTTGCCTGGCTCGTCTCCTCCCCGAGACCCTTCTGTAAGGGGATGTTCACTTGCCTATAGATGGGCTGTGGGTCCCCAATCTGCAATCCCCCTATTCACAATGATATGTTTTTTTTGTTCTTTGATGCCTGATACCTGATTCCTTCGACACATTGTGGTCACACAGGCTGGTGTGCTTCTTCCATGTGGACTTTGTTGCTTCTGAGCTACATGGCTGCTTGTTTATCTTCAAGCCTTTAACCTCCCTAGCAGTAATCCCGAGTGTGGCTTGGGGTAAATGTTAATTGCCAGAAGCAGTAATCCCGAGCCACACTCTGGATTACACTGCAGAGAAGTCCCTTAACAAAATTATTGACATAATTAGACCACCAGGGGGGTTAAAGTTTTTCATACCTGGAATGTATACTAGAGAGATTAAAATGACTAATTTCTTAAGAATTACAGGCCTACAATATAAAACAACAAATTTTATGCAAAACAATGTACCACTTTGGGTACAAAACTACTGACATAATTAGACTGCCAGGGAGGTTAAGACCCCAGATGATATATCTTTTGATAGCTGGGCACCATCAGCTATCTTAACATTTGCATATGCACTTGCTTTGTTTTGAGCAATCGTGTCAGGAAGGGTAAGCAACATGGAATGCCAATTTAATGGAACAAAGTGTTCTTGCATTGAGGAAGTACTTGAGTGGAGGCCCAATGTCCATCTGCTACCTTAATATTAAATTTATAAATATATGCACATAGATCTATTTCCCCATTATCATATATATATTAACATATATACATGTCTGTATTTAGACCTCTATAAATGTCCTTTGCCTCCCAGTTCTTTCTTCTATTTCCTTTGACTTTCCTCTTGCCCCACTATCATGTTAAGCCTTCATTTGGGTTTCAGTAATTCATCTCAGTTACATTGCCCTTGATCAATCCCTACCAGGCCTCTTACACCCTCCTTGCCATTGATTTTGGATCACTTGTTCCCTTGTGCCTGGGTTGGTTAACACCACTTCCTTTCCCCCATCTCCCCTTCTTCCATGTCCCCCTGGAACCACAGGTCCTGTTGTTTTCACCTCCAGATTGTTTATCCAGCCTATCTTATCTAGATAGACCTGCAGAGATAATAATATGCACAAAAGAACAAGACAGAACAAAGCGACAAATGACAACAAAAAAAACTAATGACAAAAAAAAAGCCTGTGAATAGCTCAAGGTCTGTTTGTTGACCTTTAGGAGTGTTTTCTGGTCAAGTCTGATGGGGTGCCACACCCTGGCCCCAAAGTTTATTTTTGGTATTCCCTTAGGACAGCCTTACTCTGATCCCCTTGCTGTTCTGTTGCGTGCTCTTAGTGTTTTCCCTCGTTGTGGTAGGATCAGATCGGTTGCAATTTTAACCTTTCGAAAGATAGTTTTGCCAGGTAAAGACTTCTTGGTTGAACACCATTTTCAACCTCATTTTCTTCTAGTTTCCATAGTTTCTATGGAGAACTCAGTGCTGAATCCAACTAAGGATTCCTTGTATGTGACATTTACTTCTCTCCTGCTTTCAAGATTCTTTAAACCAAAGTTCATGAAAGCGTGATTATCTCAGTATATTATCTCTCAGTAAACTGTCTTGAATGTGTAGACTCGTGTCATTCATCAAATATTCTTCAATATTCTTTCCCTTTTTCTTTTCATTCTCAATGAAATGCTTGCTTATTGTTGGTCTGCTTGATGCTTTTCAACAAGTCAATTTTCATTTCTTTTTGTTCTTCAGGTGTGTTCAATTTTCATTTCTTTTTGTTCTTCAGGTGTGTTCTTTTCAATTGTCCTACCTTCAAACTCACCAATTCTTTATTCTGCTAGCTCAAATCTTCTTTTCAATCCAACCAGTGATTTTTAAAAACTTAATGACTGTACAGTTATAAAATTTGTTTTTCTATGAAATATTTTATCTTTTATCTTTATTGCTTCACTCTTTGCATGCATTATTTTCCTGATTTCCATTAGTTTCTTTGTTCTTTGTGTTTTCATTAGCTCTCTGAGTATATTAATAATTTTTATGCTTTTGACTAGTAACTCCATTATATGGGATTCAGAATATTTCAATATTCATTTTGAATATTCAATATTCATTTAATTCTAAATATAAGACTTTCCCTCCTTCTAGGGTTTGTTTATTGTTGTTGTTATTGTTATTTTTTGCTTTTCTATAAATTTGTGAAGACTATAGTAGTCTATCTGTTTAGTGACTTCCAGTATTTTTGTAACCAGTCTCTTAAGATTTGTGTAGACACTTATGTCTTTGTAGCTTGTACCTGGCTAATGTTTTAACAAATATTCCCTTAAGCACAAAGTGGGTATGGGGTGAACGGAATCTCTCTCAATTTTTAAAAATGGCTTTGTATCAGAGCCCTTGATTAACAATTAGGCAGGACTTCACTGTACCTAAGGATAGCCCACCATGAAACTATAGGATCTTCTCAAGGTAACTTCTGATTATATGGATTGCTTTGGACAAGCAAGTGCCCTTTTCCATTTCTTCATACAAAGAGCGCTTTTGAAAGCCTTTGTCTAAAAGAAGCTCCTTAATTTTTTCATCAAGTCTTTATGTACCTATTCTATCCCCTAGAAGCAGGGACAGTCTTCTGGCATTACTCAAATGTCCCACCATTCTGTATGAGCTCCAAGACTGAGACTAAGACCTATCCTTAGCGTACCAGGAGTCCCATTCCACCACATATGACAGGTAAAAACAGTAATTTGCTAATATAGTCGGCTGTGTTCTAACAGTAAACACCAGGCTCCCTGTCTGGCAGGGAGGGCCACCACAACTTTAAGATGACCAAATAGAATTGGGAAGCAGGTAGGTAAAAATGTACCATAACTTCCCTATCATTTACACACACACACACACACACACATATATACAGACAGATATATATATAAACTTTTTACTTGGATCAACATACATTTACTTAGTTGTTGCAACCTTTTTAGTGATTTCCAATAGTCTGGCAAAGTTGAAAGTCAGTTTTTGGTTGCCTTCCACCATCCCCACCCTTTAGTATTTTGGGGGTGAAATGAGCACACAACTTTCTTAATCTTGATCCTCAAATCCTTTACTCTTCCAAGCACTTTGTGTATCATTATACTTGCTCACAGTCTTATTGTTGTTAACTATTTCATGTTCGTCAGTATGACTTTCATGAACATTAAGAAATTCTGATGTTTCGTAAGACCTACAAGTCTTTTATGTTGAGATGTACATGTAAGAAAAGTAGAAAGATCCTGTATATTCCTTACTCATCTCTCCCCAATGATACCACTATAAAACTATAGTACAATCAATATCACAACAAAGATATTGACACTGATACAATCTACCAATCTCATTCAAATTCTCCTTTTCCTGTTTTAAAAACTTATATTCTTATATTTATTTCTAAGCAATTTTATCACATGTGAAAATCCAAGTATCTATTATCATAATTAAGATCCAAAGCATCTCCAACACAGGGACTCTCAGGTTGCCCTTTTTATAGCCAACCCATCTACTCTTCTTTCCCATTCATAACCTCTACCAAATGCAGATTTATTCTTTGTTTATATAAGTTTGTCTTTTCAATAACTTTATACAGTATATATCCTTTGGGGGTTGACTTTTTTCTCAGTAGAAAGACCTAGCTTGGTAGTTAAATGCTCAGTGACTGAATGAAATGATAGAGATAAAATAAATAAATAAATAAATTTTAAAAAAAAGAAATGATAGAGATTAGAATCCTCCAGCTGCCCAGTAGAAACAAGTTATGCCACCTATTTCCATAAAGATATACAGCCTCTCCTACAGAGCCACTGCGAGTCAGAATGAAGTTTAAGACAGTATGTTTGGTTTTGTGTTTTGTATGATATCATTGTGCTATTCACACAAGTTGCAGAATCAATCATCTGCATGTATCAACAGTTTCATTATTGAGTAGTATTCCATGGTATGTATCACCAATTAGTTGAACTATTCATATGTTGAAAAACAACTGTTTTCTGGCTATGAATTTTATGTATAGGTTTTTGTATAACTCTAAAGTGTCCAGTTCTCAAGGTCAAAAGTAACTGCTAACTTTTTAAGCAATCTTAAATACTTTTATAATTATAATTTTCTAATATAAATACTTATATAAATTCTCATACTTCATAAGAAACTGCCAAGCTGTTTTCCAGAGTTGTTTTTCACATGGTCAAAGTATGTAATGTATGAGCAATCTAGTAAAACTTACAATTTTATTTCATGATCAAAACATATTCTGGTTTCAATGTGCTGTTGAGAATGATTGACAAAGACTGACAAGTTTGTGCCTGGATAAAGACAAATGTTAAGGAGAAAGATCAAATGATAGATGATAAATTAAGCCCTGAAATAATCTTTAAATCTTAAGCCAAAAAATTTCTTGAAGTCTTCATTAAATCAAATATTATATTAGCTTAAGTAGTAGAAAATGTCTACATTGAGAATTGTGCCCTTTTAAGAATTACTTATATGGGATAAATTTGACAGCCACAACTCAAAAGCAAAGAAAAACACATAAGGAGCAGTGAGTTATGCCAATGTGGGAAGACAAATGTAAGAAAAATGGGTAAGAATGTTTGCACAACTTAACTGTAATCAGTGACTGACACTGAATTATACATGTAGAAACTATTGAATAAATATGTTCGGTTGTATATATCGTATACTCGAGTATAAGCCGCTCCAAATATCTGCTGAGGCACCTAATTTTACCACAAAAACTGCGTTAAAAAAATGTGCTGAAAAACTCAGCTTATACTCAAGTATTTATAGTAATCTTATAAATAAAAACAAAAATATTTTTAAACAGTAATTTTATTGGAAGTAATTTGTTTTTCCCCTTTTGTAACGTGACATACAATTTCATTAGTTAAGAAATTTAAGTAATACTCAGAAAACAAGGACCTTCTGCATAATTAATCTTTGTGAGAAAAATAGGGAGGAAATGGTTGGCTTTGCCTTAACCCAACAGGGAATTTACTAAACATGTTAATGTGTGATCTGATTCTTTCAACATTTCCCCCATGTCTTCTTCATATTTTTACAACAAAGCAGTATTCCAAGGTATGGGTACACAATTTGAGTACTTCTCTCTTAAAAACTCATTGCTGTCAAGTCGATTCCAACCAAAATCAACTCTATAAAAGAAAATTGCTACTTCTTTCTCTCATGGTACAGCTGGTGGGTTTGAACTGCTGAACTTTCCATTAGTAACAAAGAACTTAACCAGGCTCTTCACTTTTTGGATGAATCGGCTGGTAAGCAAGACAGGCAGTGGTGGGAAAAACATCCAGCAGGCCGGATAAATGTCCTTGGCGGGCTGCATGTGGCCCACGGACCATAGTTTGAGGACCCCTGCTTAGCTTTGCTATTTCACACCATGGATTAGTAAGAGTAGCAGACTTAGTCATGCTTTGGGGCATAGAAATAGCATTATTAGTGCTGTTAAGACCTTTCAGGCTAGAGAGCCAATTTAAGAGCCCCATATTTATGATTTTATTTCTCTAGAAGCACTCCTGGTACCAAATATGTTAGACAGGGTCCTCTAGAGAAACAAAACCAGAATGCTAAAAATTTTCTCTATTTAGATAGATAGATACATAGATAGATAACATAAGAAATAAACAGTTAATTAAATGATAAAGCAGTAAAAATGGCTCAGTGCAACTCACTCCTGTGAAACAGTTTGAGACACTGGCAGTCTTTCAAGTCTTGAGGGCCACCAAGAACAATTCAGGCTATCTGGGCACAGGCAGCAAGGTAGGTTACCAACAGTCTGCCAGATGACAGGATCCAACAGTCCCCAGTTCAAGAGATGTAAATTCCAATTGTGCGGCAATGCAGGTCTTGAAGGAACCTCAAATTACAGCGACACAGTCTATGGGTTAGGTGTCCCACAGGTAGTGTAACTTGAAAATTGAGGCACAGAACAAGCAAGGCAGCTGCACACTGGTCTCATATTCTGTTACTTTTATTGTTTGGGGCTATCACAAATACTGATGCAAGGAATAATCTTATAAATACTTATATGAATATTTGTTCATATAAATGGAAACATCTGAGGACTAGACATTAGAAATAGATATGTCCCCTAAAATGTCATGCCTATTTTATATTTTGATAAATACTACCAGTCTGGCTTACAAAAACTCAATAAAACTCACTCTCATTGAGTTGATTCCAGCTCATACCAAGACTGTTAAGGACCAAGTAAAACTGTAACTCTTATAGAAAGCCTCATCTTCCTCTGGAGGAGCAGATAGTGATTCCAAACTGCTGATCTTGCAGGTTAGCAGTCCAATACATAAACCACTATGGAACCACAATTGCAAAGTCAAAAATTAAAACCACCAGCTGATCCATGAAAGAAAGAAAATTATTTCTACTCCATTAAAAGTTAGTGTCAAAAACTCAAAGGATAATTCCATTCTATCCTGTAGAGTTGTTGTAACTCTTTATGGGAATAGAAAGCCTCGTATTTTTCTCAAGGATCAGCTGGTAGTTTCAAATTGCTGACCTTATAGTTAACAGTCCAACACATACCCACTACACCATAGAAATAGGCATATTGTGGAATTTTCATTAACACGCAAATAAATAAACAAGTATTTACTAATGTACTATGGGAACACATACTTATTGTTTGAATTTGTATTTCACGAAGTACTAATAAAGTAAAGCAACTTTATCATATACAAGGGCAAGTCAAAAAAGATTATTGCTGCCTGCCCCACCCCCAGATCACACCGATGTACCCTGCCCCTGCCTCCACCCTCTGATTAGCCCTTGTGAGGACACCGCGGGCCTCCGCCCCCAAACTTAAAGGGCGTGCCCCCAACGACCACAGTCATCCCTAATCTCTCATCTCCAAGATGGCGGAGGCAGCTTAAACTTCATCTAACACAAGGAGTTCGTCCCACTGTCTCTGATTAGCCTTGAGGTCAGAGATCTGGGCTGCCCTGAGAATCTTCGGTAGTCATCAACATCTTGTAGTCATCAACATCTTGTAGTCATCAACATCTTGTAGTCATCAACATCTTGCCAAAGCAATCGCACAGCTCCCCAAGACTAAACATCATTACCAAATACAGGTACCCATAAGGAAGAAAACAATTAAAGGTGGGCAATACAGCCTACAGGAAGTTTGCGTGACCTTGAAAAGTGGAAGGTGAGCTAAGGACATGAGGTCAGTATCAGATGATGAATGAATACTTTAAAATACTGTCTGGCGGGTGCAGTTCAGCACTGATGAAACATATATCATTCCTCTAATTCTTTAATGCTTCCTCCTTCCCTACACCCCACTATCATGAGCCTAGCTCTACCGTACAAATCCGGCTAGACCAGAGCATGCACACTAGTACAGATAAGAGCTCTCAACACATGGAACCCAAAATATTAACCCCTCAGGAACACTAATTTAAGTAGTAATACCATGAGGGTAGGGGGAACGTGGGGGGAGAAAAGGGAAACTAATCACAATGATTGGCGTATATTCCCCCACCACCCAGGGTGAGGAACAACAGAAACATGGGTGAAGGGAGACAGGGGAGAGAGAAAAAAAAATTAACTGATACCAAGGGCTCAAGTAGAAAAAAAATGTTTTGAAAAGGATAATGGCAACATATGTACAAATATGCTTGATACATGGATGTATGGCTTGTTATAAAAGCTTTAAGAGCCCCCAATAAAATGATTTAAAAATTTTTTTTAAATCACTGCTATGTATCCAGTTCATAAAGGCACAAGTTTACTTCAAATAAGCTATGCTTAAACATGTCTCTACAATGGCTGCAGGTAACTTCTCAGTAATATACTTGTCTTAGTCTCTTTAAGGTGCCTTTAAAAAATAAAGGTCAAATAAAAACAGAAGCTTCCAAGGAAATTTTTCTGGACCTTTTAAATTCAAGGTAGAATGATATGTGACAATTTTGAAGATTTTCTAAAGTATAAACTTGATAGACTCTCTTGAAGGATACAAGTAGATCATGGGGGCTTAGCATCAAGAAGCTTTAAGAAAACTGAAAACTTCACGGGTGAAAAAAAAGACTGGGAAGTTTTGCTAAGAAATTTTTCTCCATCATGACACTGTACCTGCTCATTCAAGCACAGTACGGACTATCCTATGAAAATGACATTGGGAAAAAGTGTCCCATTCACTCTACAGCCCTGATCTTGTACCTTGTTAATTTTTATTACCCAAACTCAAAGAACACTGAAAAGGTTCATAATTTCATAAGTTTGTCAAGTATGCCCAAACTGCCAATTTTGGTATGGTATAAACTGAACATTAGAATTCTGTGGGAGATGGAGAGGTCTGAGGGGCTGGCCCCAATCCGAACTACGTGGATAGCTGCCCTCCCCACAGAATTTAATACAGATGACAGCACTGAAGCTGCAGCTCAGGGAGAAGGACATATCTGATCAGAACACAAGGGAGTAAATGAAAGGGGAGGAAGAGAGAGTGGAACACATCATGGTCCACCAAGCATTGAGGATGATATTCCCGCTCAGAGCAGCCAATCCACAGAGAACACTATATGGCCAACCCCATTATGAGACACAACATATCTTATTGACCCATAGCCCTAAAGGGGACAATACTGGAGACACAGTGTGGGAATTATGCCCGATTTGATCCCACCACACTGAGGCAAAACACTAAGGGCGTGCAACAGAACAGCAAGGGGAACAGAGTAACAAAGTCCCCAGGGAATATAAAAATAGACTTTGGGGCAAGGGCTTGGCACCCCATCAGACTCAACCGGAGTCAACACTCCTAAAGGCAAACAAACAGTCCTTGAACGAACTACAAGCTTTTCTTTTTTGGTTGTTGCTATGTTGTATGCTTTTTGTTTTGTTTTTGTCATTGGCTTTTTGCTGTTGTTGTTGTTTTGTGCCTTGGTTTTTTTGTCTTGTTTTTGTGCATGTTATTACATCTGTCTAAATAAGATAGGCTAGATGAACAATCTGGAGGAGAAAACAACGGGACTGACAGTTCCGGGGGGGACATGGGAGAGGGGAAGATAGGGGGAAAGGAAGTGGTATTAACAAACTCATGGACAAGGGAACAAGTGATCCAAATCAGTGGTGAGGAAGGTGTAGGAGGCCTATTAGGGCATGATCAAGGGTAATGTAACGGAGGAATGACTGTAACCCAAATGAAGGCTGAAGGAAATAGAGGAAAGAGCTAGGAGGCAAAGGGCATTTATACAGGTCTAAATAAAGGCATGTACATATGTAAATATGTTTATATATGAGGATGGGGAAATAGATTTATGTGCAAATGTTTATAGGTGTAGTATTATGGACATTGGGCCTCTGCTAAAGTGCTCCCTCAATGCAAGAATACTTTGTTCTATTAAACTAGCATTCCATGATGCTCACCTTCCCGACACAATCACTGAAGACAAAGCGGGTGCATAAGCAAATGTGGTAAAGAAAGCTGATGGAGTCCAGCTATCAAAAGATATAGTGTCTGGAGTCTTAAAGGCTTGAAAGTAAACAAGCAGCCATACTAGCTCAGAAACAAACAAAGCCTACATGGAAGAAACACACCAGCCTGTGTGATCACGAGGTGTCGAAGGGATGAGATATCAAGTATGAAAGAACAAAAAAATCTTACCATAGTGAATGAGAGGGGAGTGCGGAGTGGAGACCCAAAGCCCATTTG
Organism: Tenrec ecaudatus; assembly: GCF_050624435.1. NCBI lineage: Eukaryota > Metazoa > Chordata > Mammalia > Afrosoricida > Tenrecidae > Tenrec > Tenrec ecaudatus. Next base: position 125,761,086 of record NC_134533.1, on the reverse strand, counting down.
TAGGCCACTGGATATCCCTTTACAGAAGGGTCTTGGGGAGGAAATGAACCAGTCAGGGTGTGATATAGCAATGATGAAAAATACAACTTTCCTCTAGTTCCTAAATGCTTCCTCCCTACCCACTATCTTGATCCCAATTCTACCTTACAAATCAGGCTAGACCAGAGGATGTACACTGGTACAGATAGGAATTGGAAACACAGGGAATCCAAGGCGGATGACCCTTCAGAACCAGTGGTGAGAGTGGCGATACTGGGAAGGTGGGGTAGAGAGGGGGAACCTATTACAAGGATCTACGTATAACCTTCTCCCTGGGGAATGGACAACAGAAAAGTGGGTGAAGGGAGATGTCGGACAGTGTAAGATATGACAAAATAATAATTTTTAAATTATCAAGGGTTCATGAGGGAGGGGGAAAAATGAGGAGCTGATGCCAGGGGATTCCGTGGAGAGCAAATGTTTTGTGAATGAGGAGGGTAACGAATGTACAAATGTGCTTTATACAACTGATATATGTATGGATTGTGATGAGTGGCATAAGCCCCCAATAAAATGATTTTTTTAAAAAGAATTCTGTGGGAGAAGGGATAGAGTGGAAACACCATCTTCAAGATAGACCTAGATAAAGTGTAGATTGAGTAACAGTAGCTTAATATTTTTTGTTTAATAAAGGCATCTATGATTTTGTAGAAATACATTTTGACATGCCTTCATATTCCACAGTATGTATCTTTCTTCTTTTGAAATGTTCTATTTTTCTATTGCACATGCTTTACATTTTACAATGAAGGAGGAAAACACAATTACCTTCAAATTATACAGTTGAGTACACTATGGGGAAAAAAATCAAAATAATGCACACAAATCTTTCCTCCTGCTAAGTTAAGGAAAAGAGAAGTCACTTACCCAGGTCACCAAAATGAGCAGCTTCCAGGTGGCTTGGTTGTTTCTTAAGTGTTGCTGTCCTGCTACTCGAAAAGGAATCCATGTTGGCAGAAATGGCACTGATTGCAACATGACTTGGTCCTGCAGCCTCTAGCAAGGCGTGGTTTTTAGTGCTTTTTTGTGGGGAATGTACAGATACTAAAGATGAAATTTTAGAAAAAAATTATTAAGAATTAAACACAGAGAGCCTAAGAGAAGTTTACAATTATTTTTTAGTTGCTCTTTCTGAAACAAACATTTAGTAAAGACCCAATAGCAAATACAGTCTCCTTCCTTTACTCTTCTATTGCCAAGGATCTCTGGTCTTCTCATTCACTGTTTGAAAGCACATATATTCTCAAATCTTCAATTATTACTAGAGCAATTGTTTTCAGACTTTTTAAAACTTTTATAAGCTCTTTCATTTCAATTGAGACCCTGCTTTGTCTGTAAAATAGATAAAACTAGAGTAACTGTGACTGAATTCCGGAAAATTCTTCACCTATTCCCTTAATGTGGACCCTCTCCACACAGCTCCTCGGGCATATTTACATGTAAATAAAACATGGGTGGGAACAAGTGACTTGTGTCTTGGGCCCTATTCTTTGACTAGGACTTTGTCCTGTAACTCAATTTATTACTAGGCATTCTCACTTTGATTTTATCATGAAGCCCACTTTGTCCAAATATCAAATTTATCAGATCTTCCTAAATCCCTTCTCAGTTTCCTGTTTTTCTTAAATCAATCAGGTTCCAAAGTTCATATTTTTATCCCAATTTTTTCACTATACTTGCTTACTTGCCAAGATATGTTAACTTTTCTCTCATTTAAATGCCTACTTACCATTTTACTTTCAAAAACACATCCTCAACACAAATCTTTCTGTATCACAGCAAAATACACTTTCCTAATCTCTATCCTACTCAACTCTTCCACACTGACTTCAACATCCTGATCAAAAGCCTAAACTGGGACCTAATCACACAAGTCTTTCTGGTCTTTCTCAATGCCATCTCATCAATTCTGATTAATAGCAACCCTGTGTGGGTTCATAGGACAGAAGAGGACAGAGTAGAAGGGTCTTTGTGGTCCTAAGACTCTTCATAAACTGATCTAAATTTATTTATAAATATTTCCCATTACATGTTTGAAGGGCCTGGCGTCAAATATAAACACACAGAAATATGAATGTGGACTGAAGGGGGCGGGGGGAGAACTTATTTTATTCAAATTCTTATTTTTCTACTTTTATGTATCATCCATGATGTCTTCCCTAAATTTCAGAAATAATTTGCTGAACTTAAATTTTTCTGAACCCCTTGTAATATAAGAAACACTTACTTTAGCCAGGTTTTGAGGATTTACTATCTTAAAACCATGTAATAGCTACCAATGAAGTATGTACAATATGAGGCACTATACTATACGTTATTTTTCCTTGATATAGTGCTTCATTCATCTCTCACAACTCTGCAAAACCAACACTTTCTCCTTTTTTTTGGTACGTTCTCATTTTAGAGATGAGGAAACAAATGGAAATAAGTTAATATTTTGCACTGTGTCAATGAGCTAGTGAATGATAGAGCCAAAATTTCAACCTAGGTCTTCTAGGCTCTAAGAACCAGGGCTATGGACCAGTTTAAAACAATTTACTAATTGTTGTAAACAAAGGATGTATACATGCTGCATAGCAACCAAATCTGTCCCCCATGGTATCTTGATTCATGTAGGAAATAAACAGATGTGCCGAAGATGTCAGCCAATCTTCAGGGTCCTGCAAATAATTCAATCTTGTGCATTTGTTTTAAGTGCTGTCGAGTCGATGCTGAGTCTTACTGACCCTATACACAACAGCACACTGCCTCCCACCCCTATCTTGTGTTATCCTCACAAGTGTTCTTATGTTTGAGCCCATCAATGAAGCCACTGTATTCTGCATTAGGATCCTGACACTTTCAGGCGAAAGGGCTGTTACAGGGTTTGGAGAGCAACTCATATTCAAAGCTGCGAAGTTGCCTGCTAAATGTGAGTAGGGGTCCAGCTTTTCTTTTTCTTTTTTTTTTGGTCCAGCTTTTTCTTTCTTCTTCAAATCAAAACACTACAGCTGCTATATAACACATACAGTGTTTGTTTACAACAGCAATTACTGAACTTTTTCTACCGAATTGAACATCTGCTAAAATTCATTTTCTTATCTTTGACTATAAATTCAGATTCTAGAACTACTGTGCAGAAAATACATGTAAAATGAATGTCTTAAAAATACCTCCCATCGAGCAAATGGTTTGAGAATGATGAGGGCAATGAATGTACAAATGTGCTTTACACAATTTTTGTATGTATGGATTGTGATAAGAGTTGTATGAGCCCCTAATAAAACAAATTTAAAAATACCGCCCCATCTAATATACTAAAACTAACAAAACGTTTCCAAGTTTAGTTCTCCACCAGGAACACAATTAGGCAAGCAAATAAGTAATTTTCATTCTTAATATCTCCTTCTTTCTCACGCTTCTTAATAACAAATTCCAATCCATTTTACTTCCTGAATTAATTTTAATTCCATCCAAATCTCCTTATTTCAATCACTATTAATGTAGTACAGGTCACCCTTGCACTTATCTTTTAACGATCTTTCCCCACTAACAGTGTGAAAATTTAATGTGAGCAGAATTGAAGACTTTTTTGTCCAACTACATCCAGTTTTGCCTATTGCTTAAAATAGAGTGGGTTCTCAAGAAATGATAGCTATTATTATTATTTTGCTACTGCTCAGTCTATAAAATTTACTTTCCAGCCAGACTACAAATTTACTTGTTACGTTAAAAGTCACGTTAAAGAGCACTACAGAGTATATACTTTCCTAAATAGAGTACAATCACAAAAATATTTTAGACTGGTAGAGACTATAAATTAGCTAGAGCAGCCTCCTCATTCTCCAAATGAACAATCTAAGGAAAGTTGCGTCACTTCCCATAGTCATACTATTAGTGGCAAAATTTAGAGTGAAAGCCTGTTATTTAATTGCCCAAGAAACCAAAAGGCCTCTATTACACCAGATCTTGCTTAATCAATGCCAATCAGATTAATATGCTTAATGAATGCAGAATACAACAGGATATAAATGATCAGAAGTAAGTAGGAAGGTCCTTTTTTCCAAAATCTTCCCAATCTTTTAATGTTTTAAACAGTCTCTTTCAATAAATTAACAGTAGAGTTAAAACACAATGTTAGCCACAAATAAACATTTTTTTAAATTATGTAAGAAGCAATCTGTCGATATCATGTAAGTAAATTACATGATGAAATGTATATGGAATAGTTATGGAAACAATTTCCATTACAATTTTCCTTTCCAATTTTTGTATATTAAACTTGCCTTGCGTTCAAATCTATTCCAACTCATACTGACTAAATAGGACAGAGTGGAACTGCTGCCCACTAAGGTTTCCTAGACAGTAAATCTCCATGGAAACTGACTATCACACCTTTCTCTCTTGGAGAAACTGATGCATACAAATCACTGACCTTTCTATTAGCAGCTGAGCATTTAATTCCTGTGCCATCAGGACGCCTTCTTTGCACATTAGATATAATAAAACCACTAAAAATTTTTCAACAGATTCTAATGCAAATACTAAAAACAGTATATTGAATCCAATAAATACTTGAAATAAATTCCAAAGTAAGACCATTCACCCAAAGTAAGAAAGAATTGATTGTGGGTGGGGAGGGGAGCTGATCCCAAGGGCTCCGTAGAAAGTAAATGTCTAGAAAAGAATGAGGGCAACATATGGACAAGCATGCCTGGTGAAATTGGTATCTGGATTGTGAAAAGAGTTGTACGATCCACCAATAACATTATTGAAAAAAATAAATACATAAGTGATGAATGTTTCTAGACAACAGAAAAACAAGTTCTGTAAATAGTAGCATTTTCACTCAAACACCATACGGCTGAGTTAAAAGTATTCTTCATTTTGCTCTTTCTTAAAATAGTCAGCCAACTCTATCAAAAGAGATAGTGTCTGGGGTCTTAAAGGCTTGAAGGTGAACAAGCGGCCATCAAGCTCAGAAGCAAAAAAGCCCACATGGAAGAAGCACACCGGCCAGTGCGATCACGAGGTGCCAAGGGACCAGGTATAAGGCATCATGCAAAAAAAAAAAACAACGATATAAGTGTGTGTATGTATGTGTATATATGTGTATATGTATATGTATATATACCATATTAAATGAAGGGGGAAGTGCAGAGTGGAGACCCAAGGCCCAAGTGTCGGCCAATGGAGATCCCCTCATAGAGGCGTTTAGGAGAGGAGATGGGTTAATTAGGGTGCGAGGTAGTACCGATGAAGAACACAGCTTTCCCCCAGATCCTGGATGCTTCCTCCCCCCAACTACCATGATCCGAATTCTACCTTGCAGGGCTGGATAGGACAGAAGCTGTACACTGGTACATATGAGGGCTGGAGGTACAGGGAATCCAGGTTGGATGATACCTTCAGGACCAAGGGCGTGAGGGAAGATGCTGGGAGAGTGGAGGGTGAGTGGGTTGGAAAGGGGGAACTGATTACAAGGATCCACATGTGACCTCTTCCCTGGGAGAGGGACAGCAGAGAAGGGGGGAAGGGAGACTGCGGATAGGGCAAGATATGACAAAATAACGATGTATAAATTACCAAGGGCACATGAGGGAGGGGGAAAAGGGGAGGGAGGGGAAAAAAAAAGAGGACCTGATACAAGGGGCTTAAGTGGAGAGCAAATGCCTTGAGAATGATTGGGGCAGGGAATGTATGGATGTGCTTTATACAATTGATGTATGTATATGTATGGATGGTGATAAGAGTTGTATGAGTCCCTAATAAAATGTAAAAAAAGAAAAGAGGAGAAAAAAATGATTAGGGCAAAGACTGTACAGGTGTGCTTTATACAATTGATGTATGTATATGTATGAACTGTGATAAGAATTGTATGAGCCCCTAATAAATTGTTAAAATTTTAAAAAAAAGAATGATGAGGGCAATGAATGTACAAATGAGCTTTACACAATTGATGTCTGTATGGATTGTGAAGAGTTGTATGAGCCCCTAATAAAATGATTAATAAATAAATAAATAAATAAAAAATAGTCAGCCAACTACTTTTAAGGAACAATTAAATGTATAAATTATAAGTACAACACCAGTTCACTGTAGTCACTAATGACAGTCAAACTATGATTCATAAAAGCTTACTTTGATTCATAAAAGCTTACTTGTGCTAGATACAGAAGAATATACCGGTAGATAAAAGTGGGAAATAATTCATAATTAGAAATAATTCTAAAATAAGGGCAAAAATGATTGATGCCAAATGGAGATGAAAATGGAATTAAGGAATTTATAGGCAAAATATACAGGCATTGTACATTCAGTGCAATGGAAGGCTGCTGAACTCACCTGGAATTGACTTGATATCTGATGTCTTCTCTTGTTCTTTGCCTTTCACTGTAAAACAAAAAAAGCATCATGACCAATATCTGCAATGAGATCCTATAAATTATAAAAATAAAAAGTAAAAAAAAACAAGATTATAACAAGGTGAATATACAAAGTTCTATATAGCAATAAATAGCAAAAACAGAAACAACAATAACAGCAACAAAAAAAAAAACTCGTGGCTTTCTAGTAGATTCTGACTCATGGCAACTCCACTCCACAGGGTCTTTTTTGGCTGTAATCTTTATAGAAACAAATCAGAGACCTTTCTTCTACAGTGCCACTGGGTGTGTTCGAACCACCAGACTTTACATCTGTAGTCACAAACAATTTAAGTCACCCAGAGACCCGGGTAGGGCGCTTCTTTTAGCTGTGGGCCATCAAGTCAATTCACACTCATAGAAACCCTATATGGCACAAAAGAACTACTCCACGGGCTTTCCTAAGCTGTCAAACTTTATAGGCACAGACTACTAGGTTGTTTCTCCACTGATCTTTTAGTTAGCATCCACTGCTCTACAAAGACTCCTTGATAAAGCAACTAGAATGAACCAATTACTTTAAGAGGGCAATCCATTGTCCAAGAAAGTCACACTAAGGAAATGACCTTAGAACAGTCCAAGTAAACAATAAAAATAATACTAAATAAACAAACTAAACAATATGGTTTGGTAAATAAGAGTGTATTTTCTGGAGTCAAAACTTTTTGCTATCCATCATTGAGTCAGCCCCAACTCATGGCAAACCCATGCACAATAGTACAAAACAGAACGCTGCCAAATCCTGCGTCATTCATATAAATGGCTGTGGATCAGACTGCTATAACAGTCTTCTATTGGTTTCAAACTGCAATTCTACCACTTATTAGGCATGTGAACCTCAAAAAGTTACAATATATATTTATCTATATAATTAGATCAACAATACAAATACCTACTATTGAGGCGGCTCATGAAAATATACAAACATGTATAGGGTCCAGAATAGTAATCAGCACACAAGGGAATCTATGATAAATTATTACCACTGTGCTACTAGACAGCTATGAAGAAACTGACACAGTTCTCTAGTTGGGCAAACATTCCATGGAAATATTCTAACTAGCAAACCCAAGAAAGAATGTGTACAACAGTTTAAGGATACTGTGAACTGTTACAGGATCTGATGTAATACTATTTTAAAATCTGCTGCACCTTTTTAAAGGATTGAAAAGAAAGGATGTTACTTTAAAAGCTAAGATGTCCCTGACCCAAACCAGGTTATTTTTGGATGCCTCATATGCATGTGAAAGATGTACATTGAATAAAGAAAATAGATGTATTTGATTTATGGTGCTGGCAAAAATTACTGAAAGGACTGTGGGCTGCCAAAAGAACACACAAATCTACCCTGGAAGAAGTATAACCAGACAGCTCCTTAGTGGCGAGGATGGCTCCAGAGGCACGTACTATGGACCTGTTATCAGAAAAGGACAATCCCTTGAAAAAGACCGCTATGAGGCAGAACCAACTCAATGATACCCAACAGCAATTTTTATTTTGCTTTTATCAACATTAAACTTTTTCTTTAACTTCTCCCAGGAAAACCTATCAAAATGAAAACTTCCCAAACATGAGCATCTGATTCATGCATTTAAAACATTAAGTTACAAAGTTAATAGCAAGAAATAACTAGCCCTAGAACATCTGATTAAGTCAATTCAACAATAAATATTCCAATGTCAAGGTAAGTACCAGGTATTTTCTACACATTGAAAAGATATTGACTAGTCTTACCTTCAAGAAGTCTAGAAACAAACATGGACAAAAAGAATTACCATCACTTCAGGTTCTGATATCTGATGTCAAGAGGTTAAAATAAGGAAATGTGGTAGGGTAGTTTCAGATATCTCAACAGCATCCAAACATTAGCTCGTCTTGGCTTGCTTGATATTCCACTCTGCTGGTTTTCTAGCCACTCCTTCTCAGTTTATTTTCCTGCAGACCTCTGTTTCTTTGCCCAATGGGAATTTTTCAGGGGCTGGTTTGGGATTTTTTTTCCCTTCACTGCATGAGTGGATGTCACTGAGTGGCCTTTATGGATTTCAGAGGAACTTGTGTTCCATGGGTTTTAGGGGCTGCTTTTTCAGAAGTAGACCACCAGGCCTTTCTTTGTCCAGGCACCTCGAGCTGGGCTCCAACTTTAAATCGTGCAGTTATTAATGAAGCATATTAATAATCATTTACACCATCCAGGGATACCTTCGACTACTTAGATATGTGCTTTTCCTACATAATCCTACCCATTCTTTCTCTTTATTTTGTTCACACATAGTAATTTATTTCTCTACTTAAAATAAACTGAATATGCTAACAAATAACTAAGGGTTGTTTGATGACATTAATATTCTACAGAAAAAAGTCCACATGGAAGAAGCACACCGGCCAGTGCGATCACGAGGTGCCAAGGGACCAGGTATAAGGCATCATGCAAAAAAAAAAGATATATGTGTGTATGTATATATGTGTGTGTGTATATATGTGTATATATGTGTGTATGTATATATATATATATATATATATACCATATTAAATGAAGGGGGAAGTGCAGAGTGGAGACCCAAGGCCCAAGTGTCGGCCAATGGAGATCCCCTCATAGAGGGGTTTACGAGAGGAGATGGGTTAATTAGGGTGCGAGGTAGTACCGATGAAGAACACAGCTTTCCCCCAGATCCTGGATGCTTCCTCCCCCCAACTACCATGATCCAAATTCTACCTTGCAGGGCTGAATAGGGCAGAGGCTGTACACTGGTACATATGAGGGCTGGAGGCACAGGGAATCCAAGGTGGATGATATCTTCAGGACCAAGGGTGTGAGGGGCGATGCTGGGAGAGTGGAGGGTGAGTGGGTTGGAAAGGGGGAACTGATTACAAGGATCCACATGTGACCTCTTCCCTGGGAGAGGGACAGCAGAGGGGGGGGGGGAGGGAGACTGCGGATAGGGCAAGATATGACAAAATAACGATGTATAAATTACCAAGGGCACGTGAGGGAGGGGGGAGAGGGGAGGAAGGGGGAAAAAAAGAGGACCTGATGCAAAGGGCTTAAGTGGAGAGCAAATGCTTTGAGAATGATTGGGGTAGGGAATGTTTATACAATTGATGTATGTATATGTATGAACTGTGATAAGAGTTGTATGAGCCCCTAATAAATTGTTTTTAAAAAAAGGAAAGAAGATATAAAAGGTAAAAAAAGCAATATTTTACAGTGTTTTGAGTAAAAGGTTATAGAGCAATTTAAGTCCCCTTTCAACAATTTTTTTTAACAATTTATTGGGGCTCATACAATTCCCATCACAGTTCACACTAATACACAAATTCTTCAGTGGCACTGATTATACTCTACACAGTGTGCATACATTCTCTTGAATTTCTGTTCTGGTTGTTCCATTACCATTAATATAGTTTCCCTTTCCTGTTATATTCTTATTTTTTTGTTAAAGTAACTGGTGACCACTGGTCTCATAGAGGTGTCTTTTTAAAGGAGCACATGGCTTATGGGTTACAATGTTATTTAGCTTGAAAGTGACTTCACAGGGGTTTGTTTCATCTTAAGGTTTGAAAAGTATCACAGGACAAGAGTGTCTGAGAGTCCTCCAGTTTTAACCAGTCTTGGTGGTCTGTTTTGTTTTTTCTTTTAGAAATCTCTAATTTTTTTTAAACCTATCAGTACCATAGATATATATTGACTCCTGAAATTATATCTCCAGTGAAAATCTTTTTAGACTTTCAATTCACATTGCTTAACAACCAACTAGATATTTCCATAATTTAAGTTGTCCAAAACTAAATACACGATCTTTTCTCAAATCTGTTCTTAACTTACCTGAAAACTTGTCTTCTCCCATAAATAATAACAATCTGGGAGTTATCCTTTGAAAATGTTAAATCCCCCTATCTCCCACACCCAATCCATCTCTAAATCCAATAGACTCTACAATAAAAATACATTTCCAATTTTGGTTTTTGCTACTCTCAATGATGCCACTCTCTTACCAATCTGATCTCCTATGTAGTACTTCAGCTTTAAAGTACATACACAGACCCAAGTTTATCAAGTTTATTAGTATCTTGCCTGATTTCTTTTCCCCATCTAAATATTATGTGCTAAAAAGTTCCTATAAATCACAATATGACCTCATTATTACTCTTCCTTTCCAGAGATAAATATATAAGGAGGCATCAAAAAGTTTGGGGAAATTTTTAATTAAAAGAGAATGGGGGTGGGGCAGCAAAGGTGATCTGAAATCAAGGAGTTCAAAAAGGAAGAGAATGTTTTGAAACTGATTATGGAAGCAAATATACAATACTGCTTGATGTGATTGAACTAGGCATAAATGGTTTTGGAGAAAAAAAAAAAAAAGGAATCTTCTCAAAGCCCCCTTGTAGAGTACTTCCCTAAATTAGATTTGTCTTGAGTGTTTTTGAACTACCACATGATTCTATAAAATAATTCTGCAGAGCCTTTAAAATTAAATAAATGATATTCTCCTATACAAATCTGAGTCATATTCATTTAATAATGTGAAATTTGTCCATGATATAGTTGTAGTTCAATGACATGACAGTACATTCATTTTAACTGCTTAATACCTTTAAGCAAATATACATGCTTACATTTAAGTAATTCATGTTGAATTGATATATTATATATTTCCTATATTTCCACAATAAAGTCAATGTTGTAATAAAGTGAGTCACATGAAATTTTTAAATTCCTAGTTCATATAAAAATTATGGCAACACTATATTGTAGCCAAATAAGTATGCAATAGCATTGTGATAGTTTGAAATATTGTGAAAATTACCAAATGTGACACAAAGACAAGAAGTAAATAAGCACATGCTATTGGAAAATGGTGCCACTACTCAATGCAGAGTTGCCACATACTTTCAATTTAGAAAAAAAGTGTTGGTCGGGGTACTTTAGAGAAACAAATCCACAGAAACTCATGTATAAAGGTTAAGTGCACATCAAGAAAACATCCCAACCCGGTGCTGCCCAAGCCCAAAAGTCTAACATTAACCCATTAAAACCCATATGTCCAACAGCAATCCACAAAGTCCTCCTTAATCTCACAAAACAGACGCAATGATGCCGACTGCAGGAGGAAAGCTGAGTCAGTGAGCGTGTAAGCATCTCAGTGTTGGCAGGGGTCTCCACACAGGTGCTCCAGCACCCAGAGCTGCATTGGGGTAGATCCATGTGGCTTCTTCTTGGGGATGTCTTGCAGGAAGTGAGCCTTGCCAGGTGAAGCAGGGAAATGCTAAGGCAGCTGCACCCTGGTGCGTCCATCACAAAGCAAGAGACCCAAGAACTAGAAGGGTGAGGCTCACAGAACCATTTATCCCTCCACCCTTCAATTAACCCCACGTGTTTATTGGCCAGGTTGGCACAATAAACTAACTACCTCAATCCACCCCTTGCCAACTTGGCACGTGTAGATAATTCTTTAGCTTCACAATTACAATTAAATAAAACCTACACCTTAATCCTATAATCCTATGAATATGTTCCCCCACCTATGAAAGTTTGTAAGTCAACCACTTCATGCCTTTATCCCCCTAATTTTGAGTATCCAATTTATATACTGCCCACTAACATCAACCCAGTGCTCTGAGGAGACAATCCAGTTGTAACCTTGTGAAGGCTACATCCGTAAGCAAAGTCAAATCCGCACAGTCCATCCATAAAGTCAGCAACAATATACACCAGTTCACAGGCTCAAAAATCTCCATCTGGTCGGGTTTTGGTCAACTCAAGGTGGGCTGCCTCACTCAGCCTCCACAGGGTGTGTCCATTGGTCACCTTGCCTTTATACCATGGGCTCTCACCAATACTCAACAAGCCTAGCTTCCTCATGCTAGGTCATGAACTTTAGACCAGTTAACCTCTCGTCATCTTCTCCTCCTTTTCCTGTAAATCAAATCCACGGTGTGGTGGCCAAACTCAACCTTTCTCTTTATTGCTGCATATCTCCCACTTCCACTCAACCAGTAGATCCAGGTGGTCACCTAGCAAGCATTTCAGCCTACTCACAGGCTCCCTTTAACATTCAGTCCCAGAGAATAGTTTTCTTCATGGTTCCAGACTTTTTCCAGCTTATGACAAAGACTACTGGTTCCTGAGTACTCCAAAGCATTGGGTGGGGCATATAGTTTCAAAGCTTTCTTTGCAGGCATGGCCTAAATCTATCTAAAGATCAAATTTTAATGGCTAAAAGCAAGTGGGATTACAAACTTTCTATTTTCCTACTTCCCATATTTTTTCAAGAAAACAACCGAGTAAAGTATGGCTTTATCTTACCTCTGCCTAGACAAAGAAAAACTACCATGAGGGAGAGGTCAAACAAATATCTACTCTCCATCTTATGATTTGATTCTCCAGTACCCCTCTCCTGGTATGATAATGTATTAGTCTGGGTACTTTAGAAAAACAAATCCACAGAAACTCATGTATAAGAGATAATTTTATATAAAGGTTAAGTGTGCATCAAGAAAACATCCCAACCCAGTGCTGCCCAAGCCCACAAGACCAACATTAACCCATATGTCCCACACCAATCTACAAAGTCTTCCTCCATCTCACAAAACAGACACAATGATGCTGACTGCAGGAGGAAAGCCCAGTCAGTGAGCGTGTAATCATCTTAGCGCTGGCAGGTGGCTCCACACGGCTACTCCAGCACCCAGGGCTGCATCGAGGTAGGTCCATGTGGCTTCCCCTCAGGGATGTCTTGCAGTAAGTGGGCCTTGCAAGCAGAAACAGGGAACTGGCTAACGCAGCTGCACCATCACAAAGCAAGAGACTCGAGAACTAGAAAGGCAAAGCTCACTGAGCCATTTATCCCTCTGCCCTTCAGTTAACCCCACATGTGTTTATTGGCCAGGCTGGCATGATAAACTAACTATTTCAAATAGTTATCTGTAAAGCACAATAACACAGAGGGCAATAAAATGATGGGACTGTGCATATATTCTTTTAAATAGTTTTATTGGCATATACTTTATGTGTCATACAATTTAAATGTTAAGTCATTTTGAGATTTGGCAATCATCATTACAATCAATTTGAAAATATTTTCCTCATAGTCATTGCTATTAAAACCATTTCACCCCATACAACCCTGCTATGCCTCTATGCAGTCTTTATAGATCTACCTATCCTAGATTTCATATACAAAAAAATCCTATAAAACACAATCATAAAAAACATACAAAGCAAACAAAAAACTCCCAACAATGAAAAGACAAAATATAGAAAAGTCTCAAAAACAAAGTAGAAAATATTAAAACACAAACAATTTAAAATGGGTCCAAAGAGAGATCAAATGATTTTTCTTAATTAAATCTTTTTATCGGGGACTTGTAAAACTCTTATCACAATCCACACATACATCGTGTCAACACTTTTGTACATGTTTCCCTCATCATTCCCAAAATATTTGCTTTCCACTTGAGCTCCTGCTATTCACTCATTTTTCCCTCCCTCCCCGCTACCCTCTCCCCTATGAACTTTGATAATTTATAATTTTTTTATTTTTTGTCATATCTTACACTGACGTCTCCCTTCACCCACATCTCCGCTGTCCATCCTCAGGTAGGAGGTTATATGTAGATCCTAGTAATCTGTTCCTCCTTTCTCTCCCACCTTCCCTCCACCCTCCTGGTATCACCACTCTCACCACTGGTCCCCAGGGGTTCATCTGTCCTGGATTCCTTGTGTTTCCAGTTCCTATCTGTGCCAGTGTACATTCTCTGGTCTAGCCGTGTTTGTAAGGCAGAATTGGGATCATGATAGTGCGGGGGGGAGGACAGAAGCATTCAAGAACTAGAGGAAAACTGTTATGTTTCATCGTTGCTACACTGCACCCTGACTAGCTCGGCTCCTCCCCTCAACCCTTCTGCAAAGGGATGTCCAATTGCCCACAGATGGGCCGTGGGTCCCTATTCTGCACTCCCCCTCATTCACAATGCTATGATTTTTTTCATCTTTGATGCTCCATACCTGATCCCTCATGATCTCACAGGCTGGTGTGTTTCTTCCATGTGGGCTTTGTTGCTTCTCAGTTAGATGGCCGCTTGGTCTTCAAGCTTTTAAGACCCCAGACATATAGCCAGGCACCATCAGCTTTCTTCATTGCATTTGCTTCTGCACCACTTTTTCTTCAGCGATCGTGCTGGGACAGGCTAACCTAACTGCATGATCAATAATTGACTTTACAATGCTCTGTATGACAGAGAGCAAGGCTAATCATATCCTTTCACTATGGTCAGAGACAATTCACCAGAGCCTTAATCTAGGTGGGGGCCCTGTAAATGGAGTTTAGGCTTCCACTGTTACCCATAACTTTCTACACATCAGATATTCACAATTTAAATTCTGATACCATCTCTCCCCCCTTCAAATTTGAGATTTATTTACAATCCTTAGATTGCACATCCTGATGTGCTTCTTCCATGTGGACTTACTTAGTTGACATCTCATTAAGTGGCTGTTTGTTTTAAGACAATCCTTTAGGACCTCAGACGCTATTCTTTGATAGCTAGGCAGCATCTGGTTTCTTCACTACACTTTGTTATAGCACCCATACCTTCAGTGATGTTTTCATGAGGGTGAGCATCCAGCAGGGACATGTCATAAGAACTAACTGTTCTTAGATTCGAGGTGGAATTAAAAAGTGTGAGTCCCAAATACATTCATATGCCTATGGTTTATACATGGTTTTGGTTGACTTTAGAGAAACCATTATCATCTTGTGATAGAAACATTATCAATCACCTCCTGGGGTATAAGCTAATTTTACTGATAATGTCATTAATTTAGCCAGTGATATAGACTCATACACTGCTGTGGGCTGTCAAATAGTAAAGTAATGTAGAAAGCAATATGGCATTCCCTCAAAGAGTTGGGAAAAGACATACCATATAACACAGCAATCTTTTTACCTGGCATATACCTTAAAGAAATAAAAGCCCTAACACAAATAGCCTTGAGAAGAATGGGAATTCCAGAACACTTAATTGTGCTCCTGTGAAACAAATCAAGAGGCAATTGTGCCAGCAGAATGTGGGATTATGGTTTGGTTTAAAATCAGAAAAGGTGTGCGTCAGGGTTGCATCCACTCATCATACTTATGCAATATGTATGCTGAGCAAATCACCAAAGAAGTTGGCTAATATGAAGAATGTGGCTCCAAGGCTGGAAGAAGGCTTATTAGTGATATGCAGATAGCATAACCTTGCCTGCTAAAAGTGAGGAGGGTTTGAAATGTTTGCTGATGAAGATCAATGATTGTTGTCTTCAGTGTGGATTACAAATCAATGCAAAGAAAACCAAAATCTTCATAATGGGGACAATAACTAACATCATTATAAATGGAGAAAAATATGAATCTGCCCAGGATTTCATCGTGCTTGTATCTACAATAACTGCTTGTGAAAGCAGCAGCCAAGAGATCAAATGATACATTGTATAGGGCAAATCTGTTGCTCAAGACCTCTTTAAAGTGTTAAAAAGCCAGAATGTTACTTTGAAGACTAAGGTGCACCTGACTCAAGACATGGTATTTTTAATTGCCTCACATACATATGAAAATTGGACACTGAATAAAGAAAACTGAAGAAGAATCGATATAGCTTAACTATGGTGCTGGAGAAGAACATTGAATATAACATGGACTTCCAACAGAACTATATCTTGGATGAAGTACAATTAGAATTTCCCTAGAGGCAAGGATGGTGAAACTTTTTCTCATGTACTTTGGATATATTATCAGGAGACACCAGCCCCTGGAGAAGGACATCATACTTGATAAAAAAGTGGAAGATCCTCGACAAGATGGACTGACACAGTGGCTACAAGAATGGGATAAACCTAAAAACAAATGTGAGGATTGTACAGACTGGTTGATGTTTCTTTCTCTTATATGTAGAGTCGCTATGAGTCAGAACCAACTTAACACGACCACCACCACAAATAGAAATATGCATGTTCACCACAGCACTAAGCACAGTAGCAAAAAGATGGCAACAACCAAATGCCCATGAGTATGAGAATGAATGAACTGTTGTGCTTCCACACTAGAATATTGTGTCAAAAAATAACGATGAATCATGATTAATCTAAGCAATATAAAATCATGATGAATCTTAAGGATGAACCTAAAGGATATGCTAAGTGAAATTAGTCAATCACAAAAGGGCAGATCTTTTATGAGATACTAGTAAAAGAAGTCAAGTAAAGGTTTTAAAACTAAATGATACAGTCATAGCAGTGGGAGAGGAAGGGAAGGAAACATCACTGGCTGCTAGTGATCAGATAGTGTTGATGGAAGGGAAAGGCAGCTTACAAGAAGGCAGAGGTGGGGGAAAAATAATGGGAGCAGGGCAAGATGCTGGGAGGTTTGCATGAGTTAGAGGTAATGGAGCTAATAATGTTATATATACAATCTTGCACTAGTGGTACTTTACAAGTAAATCATTGGATACACATGCAGGCTGAACACATGTATGAAGAAAATGGGCATATACCCAAATAGAGAGAGAGATTTGACATAACATTTATCAACTATTATCTTTTTGTAAATATATCCATGAATGTTGTGGCACATACAGGAATTAAGTTATGAAAACTTTGTAGAGATAACAAAACACCTTGAAGGAACAAATCACTGGGCCTAGCTGCTCAAGGATATCAAGGTCAAGTAGCATAACAGTTCACAAGTCAATGTTCTACAACTGACCTGAGTGAGTAGCAATGGGGTTCTTTTAAGCTTGTAAATCAATGGCTGGCTCTCTATTGGTGTAGTGAGATACAACTATTGGTCTCTCCTGTCTAGAGGAAAGAATGATTATGAAAATTAGAAGACATATGGAAATATTTAGTTCAATGAACTAATGAACCACACAAACATCAGCCTCCATAATCAAAGACCAAAACCTGACAGTGCCTAGGCTACTCCTATCAACTGCTCTGAAACATATCATAATGAAGATCCTGGAGAACCTGTGGGGGGGGGGACCCTCAAATATCATAGAAGAGATCAAGCTTATTGTTTGGATCAAGACTGGTGAGACCAAGTTGAAATCACCCCAGGGTTAGAATATTCAGCCATTTAAGATTAAAAAGGTAGCATTTACCCAAAGGCATAAGACTGAGGATTAGGAAAGACAGAGTGATGCAAACAGAAAACACAGGAAGGAAGTGGAGTAAGTGATTTAGGGTACATTGAAGGGACTGCAATGGATAGGTTGAAATAAAATGTGTATGAACTGTTGAATGTAAAAGTGATGACCTGCTCTAAAAACTTTCACCTAATTTACAATTAGACGTTTTTTTAAAGGTGGGGGAAAGCCTTTTTCATGTGCCAAAAGACTTTTCCACTCTGTAATATCTATGATTTCAAATTTAGCTTTTTTCACATTTTGAGCTCTTATCAACCTGGAAATTATTTCTATACATCAGGTACCGGTAAACTAACTACAACCCATGAGTCAAATAAAACCCATCATTAGTTTTTGTAAATGTTTATTGTAAAGTAGACATGTTCAACCGTTTAACTATTACTTATAACTACAAGAAAAGAGGATAATGAGACAGAGACCTTATAGTCCAGAAATTAAAATATTTATTATCTGCTTCTTTAAAAAGAAGCATGTTCATTTAGACATGTGATGTGGTTATTATTGTTATATGATAAATCCACTGCTACTGAATTGATTCAGATTCATAGTAACTCTATATAAAGGTTTCTGACACAATTGATTTTTATAGGAGTCTATAGCTTCATCTTTCTCCCAAATAGCAGCTGGTCAATTTGAACTGCCAGTCGTACTATCTCATGCTTCCCAGACACATTACCAGAATTCTTTTGTTATAAAATAGAAGGAAGAATGTTTCCCTGACAAGTTGGGTAATAACCAGCATCATTTACTAATTAGCCCATCCTTTTCTGAATGAGAACTATTTTATACACCAGGTTCCTGTATACACGTTTTGGGGCTTTCTATTCTATAGTCAGATGGCTTAATTGTATAATAAGCCTCGAACAGGGCTAAGCCTGCTACTTTAGTTTTTTGCCTTCAAAACCATTCATGGCCTTTGATCTCATTAGCTTGTCTAGTACCTCATGATCCCATAGTAAGTTTCATTTAAACAGAATTGACTTAAAAATGAAGAGGCTTCACATCTCTCTGGTTTTTCCATTCATCAACATAGTAATATGAACATAATATTCTGCACATTTGGGTTTTCCTTGACCTCCCTCAATAAAACTTTACAAATACCATAAATATCTCAAAGTATTGTTTTTATTGGCATGCAGAACAACTGAGTTTTAAATACAGTATAGGTAAATGCATGGATCTTTTTTAAACTTGCCAAGCTATTTTGAATTCTAGAATGTGTATAGCTTTGAGTGTGTTTGTGTGTGTGTGTGTAGCTTTTTTTTTTTTTTGCGTTTCCTATGTATACTCACTACTATCAAGATGCCAACTCATAGTGACCCTATAGGACAATCCCTATGAGTTTCCAAGACTGTAACTCTTTATGGGAGGGAGTAGAAAGCCCTATCTTTCTCCAGTAGTGCAGCTGGTGATTTTGAATTTCAGATCTTACAGTTAGCAAGTAACCACTACACACCACAGCTCCTTATGATCATATTATCTGGCAATAATGACTCTTTTGTTGTATCCTTCCTTCCAAAAAGTTATACACCTACTTCTCACCAACTATCTCATCTGACATTTCGCACTTACAATAGCAGAAAATCTACTATCTAACTATTTAGCACATTTAACAACGTATTTCTGGCAATAATGAACATGGAGGTGCAGGACAATATATGCATCAACTTGACTAAGCTACAAGTTCCAGTGGTTTGGCAATTATGCAACAATGTAATTTGCTGGTTATGTAATAATTCATTTACATGTTACTTAGGTAATGATGTAGTCATCCTTCATTTTGTGATGATGAGGTTTATCCTTCATTGTCAGGTAATACCACTTTTCATATAACGACCTGGACTTTAGGACCTAGCTATTGATAAGTGAAAAGTAGATGAACTGTGACAACTACATCAGGGTTTTTTTGGTTTTTCTTTTTCAATATCATAATGCTATGATCTTTTTAACCTTAATGTTTTATACTTAAAAATACTTCATCTGCAACACAAGCTGTTTTCTGGTTATTACTCCTAATATTCTGGTATCTTCTCAAGTAATTTCCATTAACTCTATGCACTAAGTGTTTGGTTATATCTCTGGTAGAGAACTTAAGGCTAGATTTTGGTTTTCGTTCAATTTGAGTCTTTATCTTTTAGTTATACAGACTTCTGCTAAGCAGACATTTAGCCATGTAGACTTTAATGTATTTATATTTATTATTACTTATGTATTTAGATTTACTTGTCACCTTTCTTGTGTTTTATTAAGCGTTTTAAAAATATAACAAGACTAGAAATAATATAAGGAATATTTGGGTTAATTAAATCTCAGCATAATACTATATTTACTTCAGATATATTTTAAATAAATAAAAGATTATAGACACAACTGAAGTCTCTTTTTCTGACTCCCCCTCCCTGCAGGGAAACAAGGCAATAAAATTTTATTATGACCACTATACAACTCTTTTAATATATTTATGTAGAAATAATATAGTATTGTTTACAATTTTAAACTTTAAGTCATCATACCAATTTACATTTCCAGCTAAATAAAGTGTGTCCCAAGCAAAATCTCAGAATAGACAAGAATTAATCCCAATTTTTCTAGCTTTTGCAAGACTTTGTATCTGCAAGCAACCCCTCTCGTCTGTATCATTTTTTTCTTCTTGAATACATAATTTCTATAAACATACAAACAATACTCTAGCACCTTTTATCTTTAATTATTATGCCCACATTTCCCTCCGAATTCTTTTCTTTATAATGAGCCAGACAAATGAAGGCAGAGAAGACTGTGATCTGGCTTTGATAAGATTATCAAGGAGAAAATACAATGAAAGGAAAATTATTGTGGAATAATCATTAAGCAGTCATCCAGAAGTAGATTTGGGCTGCTATTACACAAGAGCAATTGCATTTAGTCTTTCTTTGCTACAGGAGCCTTTTTGATGCTGTTGGGTAAACAATGGGCTGCTAGTCATAAGACAGACAGCTCTACTCCAAAATTTTCTTAGTCTTCCTTCGCAACCATCATTTATTCAAGGCATGCTATCTCTAAAAGAAACCCATTCCTTTCCACTCCTTGGAAATTCTAGTCATACTGACTTCTTTTTCATTCTCTGAATACAAACAGTTCATTCCTGCCTTTGAACATTTGCACTACTTATTTTCCCTGGTCAGAATGCTGTTCTTCTAATCTTTGCCAGGGAGGTTTTCTCTTGCCATTCTGGTCTGTTTAAATGGCAATTCCTTAAACACATCTTCCTTTAAGACTGACTCACACAACACAGATTGCCCACCCATTGAATTGCTACTATATCACTTTCTTTGCACAGCACTTAGCACTAACAGATTTTTTTTAATTATTTGCTAATTCAACAACTATTTACCATATTCCTAAATATATCTCAGACACACTCTAGTAGGCATGGTAATATGAATAAAAAAAACAAGTTTCCATTTTAATAAAATACATATAAATCAGATGGTGATATATGCCTCAGAGAAAAATAAAATAGGAAAAGGAGATGGGGAAGTAGAGAGTGGGGGATGCGTTTATAAATTTTGTAAGAGAAAGCTTGATTAAGATAACCGTTGATCAAAAAACTAAAGGTGGTGAGTGATAAAAATGTACACATACCTGCGGAAGAAATTCCAGGTAGTGTAAAGATGCTGAGCCGACAACGTGCCTAAGAAGAACCGTATATAAAATGGAACAGTAATGGAAAAGGAAAACAGGAGATGTGCAGGGAGCAAAAAGGATCTAGATTGTGACTAAGTGATGCACTGAGAACCACAAGGTTGGCCATTCAAACCCAGGAGCAGTACTGAAGGAGAAGGATAAAGCTATCTGCTCCTATTAAAAATTAACACTCAGAAACCCAAGCTATTTGCTCCTATTAAAAATTAACACTCAGAAACCCTACACAGGATAAGTCATAATTAACTAGATGGCAGTGGGTAGCTTAGTAGGATTTGAAGGAAGCCTTTGGAGTCATAGGATTTGACAGTGTGCCATAATCTCTGGTGGTTTTGGGGTAAGCACTCAGCTGCTAACCAAAAGGTCAGCAATTCAAATACACCAGTTAGTTGCTTGGCTATAGAAAGATGTAGCCATCCTATAGGATGACTACGTTGGAATCAATTCAGTGGCAATGGATTTGGTTTTTAGCATAACCTAACTTAGAATTCTGCTTTGACAAAGAGAAGGGAAGCCAACTGGAAAACTATAAAAAAAAATAAGTTACCTTAAACTTCATAAACCTAGCTATCTGTTAACATTTAAGCCAATGACATCTTTCTATAGAACCTTCAGAACTACCCAAACTACAGAAATGATTACCTGGAATAAGGTGTCAATAGTCAAAGATGACAAGAATTGGCTACATTTGGTTATTATTTGGGCAGACCTGATGGATTTGCTGATGGGTCAGATATAGAGTATGACAGAAAGAGGTTCAGAGATGTCTCCAAAGTTTTAAAACCAAACGAGTGAAAGAGCCAAAAATGTCCCTTCTTGGGAAGAGAAACAGGTTTAGAATGCCGAAACCAAGGAACTGATTAACAGGTTTAGAATGCCGAAACCAAGGAACTGTGGTGGCATAGGGGGGGTACATCTTGGGCCACTAACCCCAAGATCAGCAATCCAAAACCACCCACTCTTCTGTAGGGGAAAAGATGACTTCCTAGTCTTATAACCAGTTACCGTTTTCAAAACCTAAAGGGGCAGTTCTACCTTAAAATGTGAAAACTGGAAAATATCACTTGCTTAATATTTTTTTCACATGTTGCTGTTTACACATAAAATCCCCAATATTCTGAAAACATCTCAAACTGCCTGTAATAGAGCATTAAAAAGATGTTCCTCTATTTGATGTACATACGGTATGCAAACACATCGCAAAGCTATTTTTACGCAAAAAGGCATTAACTTCCATAGTTACTGCAACACTTTTGAAAAACGCGACAGTTCCCCTCCGACCTCAGAAGGCCACCATCTCCCTCCCAGCAGAGGGCAAAGCACTTCATCTTGGGGCATCTGCATAGAGGTCGAAAAGCTCACAGAAGGACCAAGAGTCCTTTTGCAGAAGTCCTTCTAGGCCCACCTCGGGAGCCCGCCCCCTAGCCGTCCAGCGGCGCCCCCTCAGCTACCTTTCCGCCGGAAGAAGGACATGGCGGGACTCCGGTGAGGGCGGAGGGCCCGAGAGGACTGTCGCGGGGAGGGTCCAGCAACCCTCATTCAGCAACTGGCCCACACTTCAAAATGCGCAGCGGCCACCGAACTAGCGCCAAAAGCCACTCTTCTTCCGGTTGTGGACCTCACTGTTTCCTAGGGATCCCAGGAAAGCGACGGCCGCCATGTTATCAGGAGACAGCCCGTCCGGAGTTCCGGTCCTCCCCGCGCGAAGCTTCACGGGAGGCCTAAATGCCGACCACGCCCCCAATTCGCTGGAGGCTGCGAGCACGCGCCTGCGCAGTGTACGTGACCTTGCTAAGGAGCGGGGCGGCTTGCTTTTAAGGGCTAACGGATAAAGGAGCCAGCCACGGTGCTAGTTACCCTCCACTGCCTTCTTGGGGACTATGGCGCTGCAAACAAGGTATTCCCAAAGGAGCCCTCCAGCAGACTGGAACTCTGAAGCTCCCTGACTAGTCCAGGGAACTTTCTTAAAGTCGGCCAGCGCTACCAAGCGCTGTTTCTCCATGTGAGATTTGCTAAATCAGTTGTTAAAATAAGTGTGGACTGACTTCATTCTGCATTTCCTGCGCTTCCTTTCTTAGAGGGCTTCTAATAGACATAACTACCCTAATTGGGAATTTGTCCTCATGAGATACAGTTAGTTTTGACTCATAGCGACTCTGTACAATGAAAGGAAATACTGTCAGGCCCTGCAGATCCTCATGTTTGGTACTTTTGAGACCACTGCTGAAGCCACAAAATGAGTCCATTTTATTGAAGGTATACGCCATTGTCACAGTCAAAAACATGAGACTAGCATTCTGGCTGTACTTTTTCCGAGAGAGATTTGTTCATTCTTCTGGCAGTTCACTTTATATTTTATATTCTTTGTCAACAACAAAAATCAAACGCATCAGTTTCTCTGCAGTTTTCCTTATTCGTTCTCCAACTTTCACCTGCTTGGGAAGCAACTGAAAATACCATGACTTGGGTCAGGCACATCTTCCTCTGCAAGTGACATCTTTGCCTTTGAACACTTTTAAGAGGTCTTTTGCAACTCCCAAAGCAATGCTTCGATTCATTTCCTGACTGCTGCTTCCAAGAGTGTTGATTGTGGACCACAGTAAAATGAAATCTTGACAACTTAAATATTTTCTCTGTTTATCATAATGTTGCTTATTGGTTCATGAGATAGTTCGTTTATTATGCCAGCCTGGCCGATAAACACATGTGGGATTAATTGAAGGGCAGAGAGATAAATAGCTCAGTGAGCCTCGCCTTTCTTGTCTCTGACTCTTTGATCAGACCAGTGTGTGACTGCCTTGTTTGTTCTATGCCAAAATTTACAAACTATACTTCCTGTGGGACACCTAACCTGTGAACTGTGCCACTGTAATTTGAGGTCCCTTTAAGACTTGCCTTGCCAGAGAACTGGAATGTACATTTCTAGAGCTGGGGACTTAGGGTTGGTAACCTGGCTGACGGTTGGGTACCTGCGTTGATTTTGCTGCCGGTGCTGGGATAGCCTAGCTCTCTCTACAGAGGACTACCTGGCGGCCCTCAAGACTTGAAGGACTGCCAGTGTCTAACAACTCTCTCATGGGAGTAAGTTGCACTGAGCCATAGTACTGCTTTATAATTTAACTGTTCCTTTCTTGTGTTATATATCTATCTTTATAAATATTTATATAAAGTATCACCAATCTGGTTTTATCTCTTTAGAGAACACTGTCTAACATTTTGGTACCAGGTGTGCTTCTAGAGAAATAAAATAATAAATATGGGCTTCTTAAATTGGCTCTCCAGCCTGACTAGTCTTAACACTAGTAATGCTACTTCAACACCCCAAAGTATGGATAAGTCTGCTACTTTTCCTAATCCATGTCCATGGTGTGAAAGAGCAAAGATAATACCTAAAGTAGCGCCACCGATAGATGAGATATTGGTTAAAGGAGATGTATGAGTGATCATATATTTGATATTTTCCAAGAATTTTGTAATGATGACAAGTATAGGAAAGCTGGTTGGCAAGTCCTTCTTACAATGGAAAGTGTGATTAAGGAGAGGGATAGTCTCAGAGCCTCAAGAGCGCGCCTTAGGTGCAGACTAACGGATTTGAAAACGTCCATCTGTGCTACAATGGAGAGCTTTCCCTCCTCTACTAAAAGAGCTGACATTGCTGAGAACCAGGTCCAGAGTCTCATTATGCGAGTGGCTGAATTACAATGGCAGCTGACTTACAAATCTAGAGCAGTGTCTGAAACCAAAGTAAGGACATTGATTGGGAAAAGTTGGGACCCTGAAACATGGCATGGGAACATATGGGCTGATGATACAGAAATGGGGGATAATGAGCCCTTCGATCCACCTCTCCCAGCTGAAAGTATAAATTCACCATCCACACCTGAGAAGATTAGCAAAACTATTCAAGTTAATATGCCACGTGGGGCTGCATCAGTAGCATTGCCTGAGGGAGATGCCTTACAAGATGTTGCACCCAGGAAACAGCCTTAAAACCCATTATTTCCGCTAGACCTGTCACTAAAATTAAGTCTCAGAAAGCCCCTAAAGGTGAAGTTGAGATGATTACCCAAGAAGAAGCCCGCTATACTCACAACGATCTGCTCAAGTTTTCAAATACATATAAACAGAAGCCTGCGGAATATCCCTGGGAATGGTTACTAAGGGTGTGGGATACTGGTACATGAAATGTAATATTAGACCAGTCTGAGTTTCTGGATATGGGACCCCAAAGCACAGACTCCTCTTCCAATGTCTCTGCGAGAGATTCTAAGAGACGATCTAATTCCTTATTTGGTTGGTTCAATGAAGCATGGACTGCCAGATGGCCTAGATTAGACCAACTTGAAGTACCTGACCTACCTTAGTACACTGTAGAGGAAGGCATCCAAAAGCTTAGAGGAATTGGTATGTTAGAATGGATCTATGAAGATATTCCCATAGACCCAAAAAGGGGGTGTCCTGAGAACATACCCTTTACCACAACCATAAAGAACAAATTTGTAAAGTGGGTCCCAGCAGCTCTTAAAACTCCTGTAATTGCTACTTTATGTGCACCAGGATTAACAGTGGGCCCTGCCCTAGGTAACTCCAACATTTGCCCACAGTGGGGCTGATTGGTTCCCGTGATAATAGAGGGCAGGTGTCAGTACTGAATCAACAGAGACAGGGTGGGCATGGTTATAATAGACAACAAGGTTTCAGTAGTAAGCAACCTGTCTCGTGTGGAATTATGGCATTGGCTACTTAGCCACGGTGTCCTAGGAATGAAATTCATGGGAAACCTACTAAATATTTACGTGATCTATACAGGCAGAAGAATGGTAGATCAGGTGAACAGCAGAATAGACAGTCACAATCCCTCAATCAATTCCCAGACCTGAGCCAGTTTACAGACCCACAACCCTTTGAATGAGGGGGAGGCCGGGTCCCTTTGAAGGAGGACCCTGCTACATCACCGAAGGTCTATACTGTTAGTCTTTCTTCTAGCCTTCCACAAAGGGACCTGCAGCCTTTCACAAGAGTGACTTCATTGGGGGAAAGAAAATAATCAAACTTTTCAGGAATTACTGGACACTGGTTTAGAACTGACACTAATTCGAGGAGACCCAAAGTGTTTTGAAGGCCCACCATTCAGAGTGGGGGCTTATGGAAGTCAAGTTATCAATGGAGTTTTAACTCAGGTAAGCCACGCTGTGGGTCCAGTGGGCCCCCGGACCCAACCTGTGGTTATTTCCCCAGTTCCAGAATGCATCATTGGAACACACATACTTAGTAACTGGCAGGACCCCATATTGGATCCCTCAAATGTGCAATAAGGACTATCATGGTAGGAAAGGCCAAGTGGACATTAGAACTGCCATTACCTAGCAAAATAGTAAACCAAAAAGCAGTACCGCATTCCTGAAGGGATTACTGAGACCAGTGTCACCATCAAAGACTTGAAAGATGCAGGGATGGTGATTCCTACTACATCCCCATTTAACTCACCTATTTGGCCTGTAAAGAAGACAAATGTATCCTGGAGAATGACAGTGGATTATCATAAATTTAACCAGGTGGTGACTCCAATTGCAGCTGCTGTCCCAGATGTGATTACATTGCTTGAGCAAATTAATACTTCTCCTGGTACATGGTATGCAGCTATTGATCTGGCTAATGCCTTCTTCTCAATACCAGTCTCAAAGGACCACCAGAAGTAGTTTGCCTTCACCTGGCAGAGGCAACAATATACTTTCACAACTCTCCCCCAGGAGTACATCAACTCTTCTGCCCTGTGCCATAATTTAGTCCAAAGGGAACTTGATCACCTGTCTATTCCACAAAATGTCACACTGGTCCATTATATTGATGACATTATGCTGATTAGATCCACTAAGGATGATGTATCAAAAACTCTAGATTCATTGGTACAATATCTGCGTACAAGAGGTTGGGAAATTTACCCAATGAAGAATCAGGCACCCTCCACCTCAGTACAATTTCTAGGGTTCCAGTGGTGTGGGGCATGTTGAGATATTCCTACTAAAGTAAAGGATAAGCTATTACATTTAGCGCCCCCAACGACTAAAAAAGAGGCACTACCCCTAGTGGGCCTCTTCAGTTTTTGGAGGCAACATATGCATTACTTGGATGTTCTACTTCAACCTATTTATCAAGTGACATGAAACACCTCCAATTTTGAGTGGGCCCAGAACAAGAAAGGCTCTTCAACAGGCTGCCGTGCAAGCTGCTTTGCCACTGGGACCATATGATCCAGCTGACCCAAGGGTGTTAGAGGTGTCAGTTGTAGATAAAGATGCAGTGTGGAGTCTTTGGCAGACCCCTATTGGTGAATCACAGTGTAGACCACTGGGATTTTGGAGTAATGTCCTGCCATCCTCTGCAGACAACTACTCCCCCCTTTAAAAAACAGCTGTTGGCCTGAACGGCTCACCATGGGCCACCAAGTCACCATGAGACCTGAACTACCTGTCATGAACTGGGTATTGTCTGACCCATGGAATCAAAAAAGGTGGACGTGCACAGCAACACTCCATTGTTAAATGGAAGTGGTATATATGAGATCGGGTCAAAGCAGGACTTGAAGAGACAAGGAAGCTACATGAAGAAGTGGCCCAAATGCCCACAGTCTCCCACTCCTGTCACATTACCTTTTTTCTCCCAGTCTGCACCTGTGGCCTCCTTGGGGAATTCCTTACCATACTTTAACTCAAGACCAAAAAAGTCATGCTTGATTTACAGGTGGGTCTGCACGATATGCAGGTGCCACTCGTAAGTGGACAGCAGCAGCACTACAGCCCCTTCCTGGGATCTCCTTAAAGGACAGTGGTGAAGGGAAATCTTTCCAATGGGCAGAACTTCGAGCAGTATACCTGGCCGTTCAGTTTGCGTTTAAGGAAAAAGGCCAGATATGAGACTGTATACTAATTCATGGGCTGTGGCTAATGGCTTGGCTGGATGGTCAGGGAACTGGAAGGACCATGATTGGAAAATTGGTGACAAGGAGGTGTGGGGAAGAGGTATGTGGATAGACCTCTCTGAATATGCCAAGAAATTAAAGGTAATTGTATCTCACGTGAATGCTCACCAAAGGATTACCTCTGAAGAGGAGGACTTTAATAATCAAGTGGATAAGATGACACACGCTGTGGAGACTGGTCTTCCTCTTCCCTCTGTCACTCCTGTTATAGCCAAATGGGCACATGAACAAAGTGGACATGGTGGCAGGAATTGAGGTTATTCATGGGCACAGCAACATGGACTTCCACTCACCAAGGCTGACTTGGCCACTGCCACTGCTGAGTGCCCCACTTGCCAGCAGCAGAAGCCAACATTAAGTCCAAGGTATGGGACCATTTCTTGGGAAGATCAACCAGCAACTTGGTGGCAGGTTGATTACATAGGACCACTTCCATCATGAATAGGACGGTGTTTTGTTCTTACTGGAATAGACACCTCCTCTGGACATGGATTTACCTTCCCTGCATGCGATGCTTCTGCCAAAACTACTATTCGGGGACTTACGGAATGCCTCATCCACCGGCATGGCATCCCACATAGCATTGCTTCAGATCAAGGAACTCACTTTATAGCAAATACAGTGCAGCAATGGGCCTATTCCCATGGAATCCACTGGTCGTATCATGTTCCTCATCATCCTGAAGCTGCTGGCTTGATAGACGATGGAATGGGCTCCTAAAGACACAATTACAGCGCCAACTAGGTGGCAACAACTTGCGGGGCTGGGGCATTGTGCTCCAGGAAGCTCTGTACGCTCTAAACCAGTGGCCAATATATGGTGCTGTGTTTCCAATAACCAGAATTCATGGGTCCAGGAACCAAGGTGTCGAAGCTGGAGTGGCACCACTCACGATTACTCCTAGTGGTCCACTTGCAGCATTTTTTGCTTCCTGTCCCAGCAACCCTGTGTTCCTCGGGCCTGGAGGTCCTGGTACCGAAGGAAGGAACTCTCCCACCTGAAATCAGCATGGATTTCACTGAACTGGCAGCTGAGAATGCCCCCTGGCCACTTTAGACTTTTCATGCCTTTGGATCAACAGGCCAGGAAGGGTACCACTGTACTAAGTGGTGTGATTGATCCTGATTATCAAGGAGAAATTGGACTGGTGCTACATAATGGAGGTAAAGAAGAATATGTCTGCAATCCAGGAGATCCCATAGGCTGACTCATAGTGCCACCATGTCCTGTGATTAAAGTAAATGTTAAATTACTACACCCCAATAATCCTGACAGGACTTATAATGACCCAGATCCCTAGGGAATGAAGGTCTGGGTCACCCCACCAGGCAAAAAAAACCCCACAGCCAATTGAGGTGCTTGCTGAGGGCAAAGGTAATACAGAATGGGTAGTTGAAAAAGGTAGTTTTACCTATCACTATGACCACGTGATCAATTGCAACAGCGAGATTTATAATTATCAATGTATTTTCTTTTTATGTGCTTATTGCATATCTTTCCTTTGTTCAGGTATGATATATCAGATACAATTGGACTCAGTGTGTTTTCATTTATATGTATGATAGATGATTCATGATAAATATAAGTGTAATTTCATCAATGTCCGGAAATTATATAAGTATATGTGGCTAAAGAATTGTGTACAGATGCCAGGTTGGCAAAGGGTGGGTTGAGATAGTTCATTTATTGTGCCAGCTTGGCCAATAAACACATGTGGGATTAATTGAAGGGTGGAGAGATAAATGGCTCAGTCAGCTTCACCTTTCTTGTCTCTCGGTCTTTGATCATCGGTCCAGTGTGTGGCTGCCTTGCTTGTTCTATGCCTCAATTTGCAAGCTACACTTCCCGTGGGACATCTAACCTGTGAACTGTGTCGCTGTAATTTGAGGTCCCTTTAAGACTTGCCTCACCAGAGAATTGGAATGTACATCTCTGGAGATGTGGACTTATGGTTGGTAACCTGCCTTGCTGTTTGTTGCCTGTGCTGGGATAGCATAGCTTACTCTATAGAGGACTACCTGGAGGCCCTCAAGACTTGAAGGACTGCCAGTGTCTCACAACTCTCTCATGGGAGTAAGTTGCACTGAGCCATTGTACTGCTTGTATTATATATCTATCTATCTGTATATAATTTACCAATTCATTTCTTGTGTTATATATCTATCTTTATAAGTATATATATGTATATATATACATACATATATATTATCAGCAATCTGGTTTTATCTTTCTAGAGAATCCTATCTAACATGGTCCAGTTATGAGGATTTTGGTTTTCTTTATGTTATGGTACAACCAAACCAAAGGCTGTAGTCTTTGATCTTCAGGAAGCGCTTCAAAGTTCTATTCACTTTCAGTAAGCCAAGTTAATTGATGTGCTTATCTCAGGTTTTTTATGAGACTTCTAGTCAAATGCCACAATCTTCTTTGTATAGTTCAGCTTCTTGCATTATTTGGTCAGTATACTGATTAAACAAATAGGGTAAAGACAACCCTGACAGCCTACTTTCCTGATATGAAATCACACAATATCCCCATGTTAGTCTGGGTAAACTAGGGAAATAAATCCACAGAAACTCATATGTATAAGAGAGAGTTTTATATAAAGGGTAAGTGTACATTAAGAAAGCATCCCAACCCAGTGCTGCCCAATCCCGTAAGTCCAATATTAGTCCATATGTCTGACACCAATCTACAAAGTCCTCCTCAATCTCACAAAACACACACAATGATAACAACTGCAGGAGGAAAACGGAATCAGTGAGTGTGTAAGCATGCTAGCACTGGTAGGGGTCTCCACACGGCTGCTCCAGAATGCAGGGCTGCATCAGGGTAGGTCCATGTGGCTTCTCCTCAGGGATGTCTCGCAGGAAGTGAGCCTTGCAAGCTGAAGCAGGGAACTAACTGGCTAAGGCAGCTGCACCCTGGTCCAATCATCAAAAAGCAAGAGTCCTGAGAACTAAAAAGGTGAAGCTCACTGAACCATTTATCTCTCCACCCATCAAGTAATCCCACATCTGTGTATTGGTCAGGTTGGCACAATAAACCTTAAGTAGCTCAATCCCCTTGTCCCGTTTTCAATGACTGCCTCTTGTTCTATGTACAGGTACTACACAAGTAAAATTAAATATTCTGGAATTTCTATTCTTTACAATGTTTTCCACAATTTGGTATGATTCGCCCAGTTGAATTCCTTTGCATAGTCAATAAAACACAGGTAAGCATGTTTATGCTAGTCTCTGCTTTCCACCAAGATGCATCTACATCTAGCATAATTTATGACAGTTTCCTGTCGATGTACTGCTGTATCATTTTAAAATTATTTTCAGCAAAATTTTCTTGAATATAACTCTAATAATGTTATTTGATAATTTCTGCATTCTGTTGGATTAACTTTCTTTGAAATGTCAGGAATTTGAATCCCTTCTGGTCAGTTGACCTGGTAGCTGCTTCCAAATGTGTTGTTCCAGATGAGTGAAGACTTCCAGTACTGCACCCTTGTTAGGCTGGGAACCCCAGAGAAGCAAAAGCAGTGAAACATTTACATATCAAGTCCAGTCTGGTCCAAATCCATGGGTCAGATACTGGAGCCTTCTCCTGACTCACATAGCTAGGGGAACTAACAAACCAGGAAGTAGGAAGAACACAAGCTGGTAGAAGAAGAATCGCTTGATTCTAAGGTCAACAGATCAGATGGCAGGCTGTTGAGAGCTCCTTGGGTCAACAGGCAAGATGGCAGGCTGTTGACTCAACTCCAAATAACCAAAGGTTGATGATCCAGATGTAGGATTGAGATACAAGAAGAACCAAGCTAGCTTCCCCATAACGTCCACTTTCAGTTGCACTCCACACTAATCTTACAAATGATTGGCTATTCACAGCAGATTCCATTATGGAGTTTATTACATTATATTACATAATATTATAGGGCATTACTAGGCCTTTCTTGCCAAACCTCTGATCCTGAAGTAATTGGCCCCAAACTTAAACACACCTTTTTGGTAAAATATCCTAACTGGTCTTCTGTCAGTTCCCATATTTCACTTATGCTTACAGCAGAGCTTGGACTTATTCTTTCAATTCCATCAATTCTTAATCATATATTATTGATCTGATTGAGCATTGGACTTCTTTTTTCGTTTTGTACAGTGACTGTGCATTCTTCCAATCTCTTTTTCTTCCCTGAGACTAACATTTTTGTTTTATTTTTAAACTTTTTATTGGCTCCAATCTCCTTTTGATACTTCCTGTATCACTCAATATTTGACCCTTAGAATCTTGAATATTTCAACTTGAGCCTTGAATTTTTTTAAGTTCTTTCAGCATGAGAAATGCCAAGTGTTCTTACTTTTTATTTTTGTCTTTGCACATTTTGTTATAATACTTTACAATGTCTTCTTGAACTTCCCTTTGAAATGTTCTACTCAGTTCTTTTTCTTCATCATTGCTTCTTTCCACTTTAGCTACTTACCCTATAGTTAAGAAAAAGTTCAGTCATTTGACATTTATTTTGGTCTTTTCTTTCTTTCCTGTCTTTTAAGAAATCATTTTATTGGGGGCTCATACAGCTCCTTTCACAATCCATCTACACATCTATTGTGTCAAGCACATTTGTACATTTGTTGCCATCATCATTTTCAAAACATTTTCTTTCTACATGAGCCCTTGGTATCAGCTCCTCATTTTGTACCCTCCCTTTCTTACCATCACTCGTTGATAACTTATCATTTTTATTCATGTCTTACACTGACCAATGTCTCTATAACCCACTTTTCTGTTGTCTGTCCCCCTACATATAGGTCATTGTGATCGGTTCTCCCTTACGCTCCCCACCTTCCCCTCCCCCTCCTGGAATCTCTACTCTCATTTTTGTTCCTAAGGGGTTTATTTGTCCTGGATTCCCTGTGTTCCTGGCTCTTATCTGTACCCATGTACATTTTTTGCACTAGCCATATTTGTAAGATAAAATTGGGGTAATGGTAGTGGGGAGAAGGAAGGATTAAAAGACTAGAGGAAAGTTTTATGTTTCAACGGTGCTATACTTCACCCTGATTGGCTCATATCTTCCTTGTGACCCTTCGTTAAGGGGAAGCCAAGTTGTCTACAGAAGGGCTTAGGTCTCCACTTCATACCCCGCCTAATTCACATTGATAAGACTTTTTGTTCTGGGTCTTAAATGACTGATCCCTGATCCCAATGACACCTCATGATCACACAGGCTGGTGTGCTTCCTCCATGTGGGCTTTGTTGCTTCTCAGCTAGATGGCCACTTCTTTATCTTCAAGCCTTTAAGACCCCAGATGTTACATCTTCTGATAGCCAGACACCATCAGCTTTCTTCACCACATTTGCATATGCACCCATTTTGTCTTCAGCTATCATGCCGGGAAGCTGAACATCATGGAATATCAGGTTATTAGAAGAAACTATTCTTGCATTGAGGAAGTACTTGAGTAGATGCCCAATGTCCATCTGCAACCTTAATTCTTAACATATAGATATGGGTACATAGTTCTATTCCCCTCTCATTATATATATTTACGTATGTACATGCCTGTATTTAGACTTCTATAAATACCCTTTGCCTCCTACTTCTTTCTTCTATTTCCCTTTACTTTCCTCTTGTACCACTATCATGTTTGGCCTTCATTCAGGTTTCAGTAATTCCTCTCAGTTACATTGCCCTTGATCATGCACCACCAGGCATCCTATACCCTCCTTGCTGTCAATTTTAGAGCACCTGTTGTTCCCTTGTCGCTGGGTTTGTTAACAACCACATCCTTTCCCCCAAGGACCTCCTCTCCCCTGTACCCCATGGAACGTTGGTCCTATTGTTTTCTACTAAGAATTGTTTATCCTGTATATCTTAGCTAGATAAACATGCAGAGAAAATAATAAGCGAAAAACCAAGGCAGAGCAAAACAAAACTACAAAACAAAACAAATATCTAATTAAAAAAATAAGAGAAAAGCCTATACATAGTTCCAGGTCTGTTTGGTGAGCTTAAGGAGTATTTTACGGTCAAGTGTAATGTGGTCCCACACCCTGCCTGGCCCCAAAGTCTATTTTTGGTATCCCCACCCACCCCACCCCACCGGCAACTTCATGGCTTTGATCCCCTTGTTGCTCTGTTGCATGCCCTTAGCGTTTCATCCGGGTGTGATGGGGTCAGACAGGGAACAATCCCTGCACTATGCCTCCAGTGTTGTCCTTCAGAATGCTATGGGTTAGTCAGGGATGCTGTTTCTCGTGGTAGGGCTGGCCCTACAGTCCTCTCTGTGCATTGGCTGCTCCAAGTAGGAATATCTTCCTCAAGGCTTGGTGGGCCAGGATGTGTTCCACTCTCTCTCTCCATCTCTGTTTACCCCTGTGGCCTCTGATCAGACAAGCCACTCTCTCTCAGCTGTAGCTTCAGTGCTGTCCTCTGAAGTAAATTCTTCGGTGATGGGGTGGTGGTGGTGGTGGTGGTGGCGGCCACGTATTTGGTATTGGGGACAGCCAAGCAAGACCTTTCAATTGTTTCCCTGCTTCATGTGGGTATGTTGAATTCACATCTTGGTGCACCAGGTTGAAATGTCCCTCTTTCCTGTCCCACCAGGCCTTGAGGATGATGTTCCCAATTAGAGCAGACAGTCCACAAAGAGGACCACATGGCTGTCCCCACTATGAGACATGATGCCCCTCACTGACCCATAGCCCTACAGAGGTCAACACCGGAGACACAGTGTGGTAATTGCACCCAAGCTGATCCCAGCACACCGAGGCAAAACACTAAGGGCATGCAACAGAACAGCAAGTGAATGGAGCGGTGAGGTTCCCAGGGAATGCTGAAGGGTGATTTGTGGCCAGGGCATGGTTCCCCAACAGACTGGACTGGAAAACACTCCTAAAGGGCAACAAACAATCCTTGAACTAACTACAAGCTTTTTTTCTTGTTGTGTTTTTTTGTCATTGGTTTGTTTTGTTGTTGTTTTGTTGTATATTGTTGCTTGGTTTTTCTCTGTCTTTGTGCATTTTATTATCTCTGCAGGTCTGTCTAAATAAGATAGGCTGGATGAACAATCTGGAGGAGAAAGCAACGGGACCGGCAGTTTGGGGGGACATGGGAGAGGAGGAGGTAGGGAAAGGTAGTGGTGTTAATAAACCCAGGGACAAGGGAACAACAAGTGATCCAAATCGGTGGTGAGGAGGGTGTGGGAGGCCTGGTAGGGCATGATCATGGGTAATGTAACCAAGATAAATGGCTGAAACCCAGGTGGGGACTGAGCATGGTAGTGGGACAAGAAGAAAGTCAAGAGAAATAGAGGAAAGAGCTGGGAGGCAAAAAGCATTTATAGAGGTCCTGATAAAGACATGTATATATGCAAATATATTTATATATGAGGATGGAGAAATAGATCTATATGCATATATTTATAGGTTTAGTATTATGGAAGCAGAAGGCCATTGGGCCTCCACTCAAATACTCCCTCAATGCAAAAATACTTTCTTCTATTAAATTGGCATTCTATGATGCTCACCTTCCTGGTACAATTGCTGAAGACAAAGCAGGTGAATAAGCAAATGTGGTGAAGAAAGCTGATGGTGCCCAGCTATCAAAAGATATAGCATCTGAGGTCTTAAAGGCTTGAAGGTAAACAAGCAGTCATCTAACTCAGAAACAACAAAGCCCACGCGGAAGAAGCACTAATCTGTGTGATCACAAGTTGCCAAAGGTATTAGGTATCAGGCATCAAAGAACAAAAATCCTATCATTGTGTGCTCACCTCCCTGATACAATCTCTGAAGACAAATGAGTGCATAAGCAAATGTGGTGAAGAAAGCTGAAGGTGACCGGCTATCAAAAGATATAGTGTCTGGGGTCTTAAAGGCTCGAAGGTAAACAAGCGGCCATCTAGCTCAGAAGCAACAAAGCCCTCATGGAAGAAGCACACCAACCTGTGCGATCATGAGGTGTCAAAGGGATCAGTTATCATCAGAACAAGAAATCTTATCATATTGAATGATGGGAGTGCGGAGTGGAGACCAAAAGCCCATTTGTTGGCCACTGGATCTCCCCTTACAGAAGAGTCTCCGGGAAGAGACGAGCCAGTCAGTGTGAGATGTAGCAATGATGAAAAATACAACTTTCCTCCAGTTCCTAAATGCTTCCTCCCCCACCCACCCACCCCACTATCATGATCCCAATTCTACCTTGCAAGTCTGGCTAGACCAGAGGATGTACACTGGTACAGATAGGAAGTGGAAACACAGGGAATCCAGGATAGATGATCCCTTCAGGACCAGTGGTGTGAGTTACCATACTGGGAGGATGGAGGGAGGGTGTGTTGGAAAGGGGGAATCTATTACAAGGATATACAAGTGACTCCCTCCCTGGGGGATGGACAATAGAAAAGTGGGTGAAAGGAGACACTGGACAGGGCAAGATATAACTAAATAATAATTTATAAATTATCAAATTATCAAATATCAAATTATGAGGGAGGAGGGAGCAGGGAGGGAAGTGAAAAATGAGGAGCTGGTGCCAGGGGCTTAAGTTCAGAGCAAATGTTTTAAGAATAATGAGGGGAATGAATGTACAAATGTGCTTTATACAATTGATGTATATATGGATTTTGATAAGTGTATGAGCCCCTCATAAAACAATTAAAAAAAAGAAATCTGGTCCCTCTCTCAGTTTCCTGTGGAGATATAAATATTAGCCTCCCCTTAGGTGGGTTAGTGCCCTCTTCCCCCGCTACCCATGACTTTTCTTTTTTTCTTTCTTTTCCCCTCCTGTTTAGTTGGCTGCCATATGTACTCCTGGAATGGGTCTGGCCCCTGCCATAGTACCTGGATCTCACCCCAGGAATTATTATTTTTTTCATGTCTTGCACTATCTGATGTCTCTCTTTACCCACTTTTCTCTTGTCCATCCCCCAGGAAGAGGTTATATCTAGATCATTGTGATAAGTTCTCCCCTTTCTCCCCCACCTTCCCCTTACCCTCCTGGTATCTCTACTTTCATTATTGGTCCTGAGGGGTTTATCTGTCCTGGATTCCCTGTGTTTTCAGCTCTAATTTGTACAAGTGTACATCCTCTGGTCTAGCCATATTTGCAAGGTAGAATTGGGATCATATTAGTGGGGGAGACATCCAAAACAAACTTTTAGCTGCATTATTTTTTCCATGGTTTTCTTGTTTTCCCTTTCATGAATCTCAGTCCTGCTTTTTATTATTCCTTTTCTTTTGCTACCATTATGATTGTCCTGTTGATTCTGCTCTAATTGCTGTAAGTTTTGTGCCATTATATCAATCATAAGTCTCTCTTCCTTTTTTTGTGTGCGTGTATTCCCATCAAACTTCCTCTGATAACTGCCTTTGCTGTGTCCCAAAGCTTTTGGTATGTTGTATTCTCATTCTTGTTGGTTTCTAGAAACTTCATAATTTCATCATTTTATATCAACTCCTTTTGGTACAGAAATTATATATGATCTCTATGTGGCCTATCTTTGAGTGTGTGTCATGAGGACTTGAAAACAACGTGAATTTTTAAAATTTGGGTTGAGAGCTCTGAAAATATCTATCAGGTCAAGTTGTCTAATTGTAATGTTTAGATGTGTTGCCTCCTTGTTAAGCTTCTTTCCCTGTGATCTATCTTACTCAGAGAGTGGTGCATTAAAGTCACCTACTATAGTTGTTGATCCTTTAAATTTCTTTATTTCCTTTTTCATCTTTTGGAGTGTTTGACGACTTTTGCGGGTATCTTGTTGTGTGTGTATATATTTATATGCTCACTGGTTCTTGGCCTACTGTTCCCTTGACCATTATATAGTTCCCCTATTTATCTCTTGTAATTTGCACCTTGAGATCAATTTTGACTGAGATTAGAATCGCAATCCCTGCTTTTTTTGAATTGCCATTTCCTTGTTATATATTTTTTCAAACCTTTGAATCTCAGCCTATTTTTGCCTGTAATCTTGAGAGGTGTCTCCTGTAGGCAGCAGATTGAATGGGTTGCATTTTCTAATCCAGTCTGCTAGCCTCTGTCTTATAATGCCTGAGTTCAATCCATTGATATTCAGGGTTGTTACATCCATCTGTGGACTCTATGATGTCATCTTGTACCTTTTGTGTTGGATATTTTCCTACCTCCCTTTATCAGTGTGGTTTTGTGTGTGTGTGTGTGTTTCATTCTTGCCTTCTTTCCACCCTTTAGGCAATGCTATCTTGTGGGCTGTTTTCTCTTCAAAGCTTTCTTGTGGGCTGTGGTCTCTTATTTGTGCTCAGTGAGTGCTGATTTTCTGCCCATACTAGGTTGGCAAGGATCTTTTGTAGGGCTGGATTTCTTTTAATATATACCTTGAGTTTTCCATATCTGGGAAGACTCTTACTTCTTCTATCATGATAGATAATTTGACTGGTAGAGAATTCTTGGGTTTGCATTATTTTTCTTCAATTTTTGGAATATGTTTCTCCACTCTCTCCCGTTCTTCATGGTATCTGCCAGTATATTCTTATTTGGGTACATTTATGGGTGACTTCGTTTTTCCCATACCTTCTCTAATGACTTTTCTCATTTCCCTCAAAGTTTGATAGTTTAACTATTATATGCCTTAGTGACTTCTTCTTTGGATTCAGTCTATCTGTTGGTCTTTCAGACACCTGAATAGTTGTCTGGTTTTCATTCATTAAGCTGCGGAAATTTTCCTCTATGAATCCCCTCACTATTATTATTATTTTATTAAATACTTTTATTGGAGGCTCTTAGATCTCTAATCACAATCCATACATTCATCCAGTATGTCCAGCATATTTGCACATATGCTGCCATAATTTTCAAAGCATTCTTATCCCACTTGAACCCCTGATATCAGTTCCCCATTTTACTCCCTCTCTCCCCTCCCCTCCCATCCCTACCTCATGAACCTTGATAAGTTAAAGATTATTTTTTTCATATCTTACATCATCCTTCATCTCCCCTCACCTGATTTTCTGTTGTTTGTCCCCCTGGAAGGGTATATTATTCTAGATACTTTAGAGAAACAAATCCACAGAAATTCATGTATAAGAGAGAGTTTTATATAAAGGGTAAGTGCACATCAAGAAAATATCCCAACCCAGTGCTGCTCAATCCCACAAGTCCAACATTAACCCATATGTGTTTGACACCAATCTACAAAGTCCTCCTCCATCTCACAAAACACACACTATGATGCTGACTGCAGGAGGAAAGCCAAATAAGTAAATGTGTAAGCATCTCAGCATTTGCATGGTTCTCCATATGGCTACTTCAGCAACCAGGGCTGCATTGAGCTAGGTCCATGCAGCTTCTCCCTGGGAATGTCTTGCA
Source organism: Tenrec ecaudatus (assembly GCF_050624435.1). Classification (NCBI taxonomy): domain Eukaryota; kingdom Metazoa; phylum Chordata; class Mammalia; order Afrosoricida; family Tenrecidae; genus Tenrec; species Tenrec ecaudatus. The sequence goes on along the minus strand of NC_134533.1, from coordinate 125,721,464 downwards.
GGAAGTGAGTCTTGCCAGCTAAAGCAGGGAACCGGCTAAGGCAGCTGCACCCTGGTCCGACCATCACAAAGCAAGAGACCCAAGAACTAGAAAGGCGAGGCTCACCAAGCCATTTATCTCTCTGCCCTTCAATTAACCCCACACATATTTATCGGACAGGTTGACACAATAAACTTTAACTATATCAGAGGGGGTTATAGGTTGATCCTTGGGATCAATTCCCCCTTTTCCCCAACTCCCGTAATCCTCCTGGTATCTCTACTCTTATTGTTTTCCCTGAGGGGTTTAATCTATCCTGGATTCCCTGTGTTGCAGGCTTTTATCTACCTTCACTATCTTTGCCATTGATTTCTTTGTTGTGTCTTGTTCAGGTAATCCAATTATTATATTGTTGTTCCTCTTCATAACAGCAGATATGGCTCACAGGTGTTCTTTAGCTTCTCTTACTATCTTATTTGCCTGTCTTTTCCTTTTGTTGCAGTCTGCCTGGTTATCCTCTAGGTCCCTGGGGTGATTCTCTGCCTCCTGAAGTCTGTTGGAAAAGTCTGTGAATTTGCTACTGGCTTTTGCAATCTCATCCCTTAGGTCTTGTATTTCCCTGTGGTGTATGGTATGGCCTTTATCTCCTCTATAATTTCATGCTTTTTCTGTATTCTTTTCCTCATATCCTGTATGACTGCAAGTCACATTCTGAAGATTTCTTTCTGTGATATATCAAGGCCTGCTTTTTCATGCATGTTGTTAGGTTCAGGACTTCTTCTGACATTGCCTTTTTTTTCTCATTGAGGTTGTTGGGGCTGGTTGCTTTGCATTGTGTTGTTTTATAGGACCCTGGTGCCATTCTCTAGAGAGTCAAAGAGCACTGGGCACTCTCTTTGGGAGACTCGTATGAATGCTTCCTCTAACTCCCTGTATCTAATTTCACTGTCAGGTAGGGCTACTGCTTTATCCTCCTGTGGTTTCACTTTTTTTCCCTAGTCAACCAGTATTCTGTTATTTGAATGGAAAATTGGATGCTCGTCCCTGGGGACACTAGTTGGGTAGTTAGGGACCCACAAGCATGACAGTGCACTGCATGATCTCACAGGAAGCCATAGTGGTATGGCCCATGGTGGCTTGGGATATCTCAGAGGGCATTTGGGGGTGCCTCCTGAAACTTGAGTGTCATGGAGGGCAGATGGGTGTGTCCATTTTGTCAAAGAGCACAGTGGATGGCTGGCAGAATTGCCCTAGTCGGCTAGATCACTGTGTAGTTCTGGCAGAGGTCCCCGCAGAAGAATGGATTTCTGGAGAGTGTTGTCAGAGCTGCCTTATGCCATGTGAGGCACTGCAGCAGGTGGGAGGAATTTTCCTCAGCCACATGGGACCATGGATGATGGGCAAGGGCTCCCCCAGTCATGTGCACCATTGTGGAAAGTGGACAGGGGTCTCCTCAGCCAAGTAGTGCTCCCCAAAAGGGCAGGAAGGCCTTTCCACAGCTGCTTAAAGGACCTTGGAGTGTAGGTGTGAGTTCCGTTGCAGCAGAAGGTGGGTGGGGTTTCAGGCAGAGCTCCCCAAGGTGGATGAGGGCATGGGTAATTGCCTCAGATGAAGGGGAGTGGCCTGGAGGCAGACAGTGGTGTGAGAGAGGAAAGAGAGGAGAAAAAAAAACTGAACCTGCTAAGACTGTGACGGGAAAGAGAGAAGCGAAAGAAATAAAAATAAAGGTCTAGCTGTGGCCTGACCACCTGATCTTGGGGCTGGAGGGGTCTAAACACTGCCCAGAGGTGGCAACAAGCTGTGGCTGTGTTGATTTAAAACCCTTCAGCCAGCTGAAGGAGCCCAGCTCTAGTCAAGACTGGGGCAGGGCTAATGTTAAGTCTAGCTGGCCTCCACAGTGGTAAGCCAAATGCCCACCGCTCCTCAAAACCTAGTGGGTCTGTGCCTACTTATCTTCATAATGCTCCTCCTGTGACCCAGCAGTGTGGAATTTTCCTCTCAGTTGCTCTCCTATGATGATTTCTGCAGTCTCTTTGGTATGTGTTACTTACTCACCATCTTGCCAGATATCCCTGAGACCTACCTCTATATGGGAAGAGAAAACCTTATCTGTGTCCATCAAAATGATTGCTGACCTTGGGCTTAGCCGCCCTCTGTGTAACCTAGTACACCACTAGGGCTCTTCATCAATATATGGTACTGTTTTTCCCATAGCCAAGGTTCACCTTTGCAGGAATTAGTTGATTAAAATAGAGGTAACACCACTCAGTATTACCCATATAGACCCATTCATAAAATTTTTGTTTTTGTTCCCATGATCTTATTATCTGCTAGTTTAGGGACCTTATTCTCCAAACAAGAAATGTTCCTACTGGGAAACACACCATTCTATTCATGGAACTGAAAGGCAGCAGTGCCAATTCACTACTTTGTGCTCTTCAGACCTCTGAATCAACAATCAAAGAAGGGAGAGACCATATATTGACTGATGTGAATTTTCATGATTACAAAAGAGGAAATTGGACTTTTATTAATTAAGGGAGCCAAAGAAGAGTATTTTGGGCACATGGTGAATCTCTTAAGACACTGAATAAAGAAGATCAAAGAAGAATTTTTGCATTTGAATCTAGGTGCTGGAGAAGACTACTAAAAATACCCAGGGGTCCTCAAAGTTTTTAAACAGGGGGCCAGTTCACTGTCCCTCAGACCGTTGGAGGGCTGGACTATAGTTTTAAAAAAAAATGAACAAATTCCTATGCACACTGCACATATCTTATTTTGAAGTAAAAAAACAAAATGGGGCAAAAACACCTGGCAGGCTGGATAAATGTGTTTGGCGGAATGCAAGTGGCCCGTGGGCTGTAGTTTGAGGACCCCTGAAAAATACCATGGACTGCTAAAAGTAAAAATCCATCTGTCTCTGAAATATAGCCAGAGTGCTCCTTAGAGGCAAGGATGACAAGACTTTTGTCTTATATAATAAGGACATGTTGTCAGGAAATACCAGTCCCTGGAGAAGGACATCATATTTGGTAAAGTAGAGGGAAGTGAAAAAGAGAAAGGCAACTCAAGGAGATGGATTTCACTGTGGCTGTAACAAAACTCAAGTATAGAAGCAATTGTGAAGTTGATACAGGACTAGTCAGGGTTTCGTTCTCTTGTTCATAGGGTCACTATGGGTCAGAACCCACTCAATGGCATCTAACAACAACAGTAATATGACCCAGATCCTCCTGTAATGGAGACTTGGGTCACCCTACCAGCCAAAAGGGTGCTTGTTGAAGGCAAAGTTAATACCGAGAGGTAGTGGATGAAGGTAGTTCCAAAATGCCAGGACCATGTGATCACTTGCTGAAATGAAGATTGTAATAAGTATTTCTTTCTTGTTTTGATGTATGAAAAGACTTCAAGTTTAAGGAAAATCCATTATCATTTATTTCCATAAGCTTTTTGAAGCCCCCTCATATATTTGTGTGTGTGTATAATACCCTTGTGTTTTTATTTTCCTTGACTCATTACTTATTATAAAACAAAATATGTAAAAGGAGCTAGTGCATTTTCAGTTGCATGTATGTTAGTTGTCTCATGATAAGCAGAAACATTACAATGATCTTGATTTAAATATTATATATGATTTTAAGACGATGTGTATAGGTGCACAGTTGACAAAGGGTTGACTATGATGCTTAAGTTTATGCTAACTTAGCTAGGCTTGATTGTAAGTGGTATGGTCAGATACTGGATTGGTTACTGTTTCCTAATGTAATGTAAAATAATGTAATATAATGCAACATAATGATCACCATCCATAATATGATCTGATGTGATTAACCAGTCAACTGAAAGGGAAGTTTCCTTGGAAATGCAGTCTGCCTCAATATTTTAAATGGATATTCTGATGGAGCATTTTCTGTCTCAATCCTACACCTGACCTTTGGATCTTGAAATATAATCTGCAGATGTTTCCATCCTGATACCTGACCTATAGATCTGTGACTTTTCATCTTCCACACTTGTGTACATCATTTCCTTGCCATTAATCAACCTCTTTCTTTCTGTATGTATATGTATGTGGGTATGTATGTACATATGTGTGTGAATATATGTGCATTAGAATGTATGAATGAGTTTTATCATGCTGATGTATGTATGTGCACATGTCTGTGTGTGAGTGTATAAGACAGGCCATGCAATTCCAATCACTGATTTGGCAAAATATTCTCAGGTATATATAAACTCACTGCCATTGAGTTGAATCCAACACATAGTGACCCTACAAGGCAGGGTAGAACAAGAATGTACCTCTGTATGGGAGTAGAAAGCCTCATCTTTCTCCCACAGAGTGGTTGGTGGTTTTGAACTACTGATCTCATATTTATCAGGCCAACATATAACCACTATACCACCAGAGATAATATAATGCAAAATAATGTAGTGAATGGAATTGTGTTAGACAGGATTCTCTAGAAAAACAAAATCAGGACACTAATAATTTTAGATAGATAGATAGTATTAGAAATAAACATTTAATTAATCTATAAATCAGTACAATTGGCTCAGGGAAACTCACTTCCATGAGACAGCTAGTACATTATCAGGCCTCCATGTCTTGAGGGCCTCCGGGTAGTCCTCTGTAGATCAATGCAGGCTTTCCAGCCACAGACAGTAAATATCAAGGCAAGTCACCTACAGTCAGCCAGATGACAGGGTCTGACAGTCCCCAGCTAAAGAGATGTACATTCCAGTAGCGTGACAAAGCAGGCCTTGATGGAACATCAAGTTACAGTGACACAGTCAATGGGTTAGGTGTCCCACAGGTAGGCTTGCAAATGGAGACACAGAACAAGCAAGACAGCCACACACTGGTCCAATGATCAAAGAGAAGGAGAAGTGAGGATTGTCGAGCCATTTATCTCTCCACCATTCAACTAATCTCACATGTGTTCATTGACCATGTTGGCACAACAAACCTACCTATCACAGTAGTGTAATATAATGATCACCTTCTTCCATAATATGATCTGATATGATTAACCAATCAGCTGAGTCCATGTATAGCTCCCATCCATGCCACCACAGTCATTTGTTCAGGCACCCAGTGGACAATGACAGAAGTGCTTGGCCAAAGAGTCTGAATGGTATCCACAGAATGCATATATTTATATACTACAGCATAAATATAAATTGCTTTTCTAGATTACCCAACTAAGACAGGGGTGGGTACAGAGAGAACAGTAGAAATTTCACATCCAAAAGATGTCATCTAGGGGGGAATAGGCACCCAGGTTGGGGAAATAGGCACCCAGTAAAGGAGGAAAACCAGGAAAAAGAGGTTTTCCAGTCTTGCTTAAAGTTTGGATTCACCCTATGGACGATGGGGCATCACTAAGCAACTTAGAGTTCCCATAGTCAGATTGATTTTAGACCTAAGTCACATAGTAGAGTGAGTAGGAAGGCCTGAAGTTGTTCTTAGCTACTTTATCTAGGCCCAGTGTGCTAAACTCAGAAACCTGATTGAGTCTTGGGGATTTCACACCTTCTCACTGACCAGAGTACACAATGATAGGGTGTCCGCCCTTGCTTCCTCTTCCTCTAGCACTTGGAGAAAGGTGCCTGTCTGAAGGCTTTAATTGCATTACTCAAGTGTAAACTGAAGCTTTATTTTTTTGCAAAAATGATAAAGGCTCCATATTTTAAGAATTGAAAATTGGGGGTGGGAGGGGAAGAAGAGGAGCTGATACTAAGGGTTCAATAGAAAGTAAATGCTTAGAAAATAATGATGGCAACATATGTACAAATATGCTTGATACAATTGATGTTATGAGAGCTATAAACATCCCAAATAAAATCGTCTTTTAATAAATAAATAATAATTTTCAAACCGTTGAAAATTACATGATCATGTATGCTCCTTTAACTGGAAAGATCTGAAAACATTTTTACCAAATCAGCTATTGGACTTGCATGGGCTTTCTCATATGCTTACACAAAAATACTCACAAACACATACATACACGCGAATATATACACACCTACATACATAGGCATGAGCACACTCATACATGAGCACATTCATACATGCTCATACACACATATTCACATGCATACTCATACACATAAATACACACTCATCTTATATACATTTTGTCACACTGGATTGCTCTGTCGTACAACTCTGCCTGGGAGGGAGCAGTATGGATTAGGTAAGACATTGTGAAGCACATGTGGAAGAGCTAAAATGTTAATGCTCTGGTGTTTAGCCAAAGCCTTGAAGGGTAGACTTCATCTGGCCCAAATAGTGACCTTCTTCATAGGATCCAGGATAGGAGAACTTCTTCTAGCTTACATTAATCATGTAGTAATTCTTGCTTGAATTGCAATATGCTTCCACACCCAACGACTGGAATCTCCCAAATCTTTGTGGAGTCACCCGCGTGGGCAATGATAGTTTTCTGAGATGCTTGTCAGAAAGTATGCAGGCTCGGGATGCAGTCAAACCTGGGCTTGACCATTGCTTCATCCCTTACCTGTCATCTGATCTTGGGTATGTGCCTAGTCTCTTTGGATTTCAGTTTCTTCATCGGAAAAGTGACATATGCTCATCCCTCTTCCTGGGTTGGGGAAAGATGGTATTGTGTATCACCAGGCACCAGGTAAATGCTCATGTTCAACAAAGGAGTGTTTGATTATGCTCAAAAGTGCCTGAGTGTGACCTGTGCAGGGTCTGGCTTTGTCCTTGTATACACACATGCTTTTGGAAGGTTGTCTGGATGCCTTCCAAGGTTCTAGTTCAGGTGTATTGGTCAGTCTGTGGGCTGAGACAGAGGTCTGAGAGGACCCCACGACAAGTATGCTCCTGGACAGACTGCCAGGAAGAATGGGGAATTGTGTTCAAGATAGTCCTCCAGGTTTAAGGTCCATGGATTAGAATTGGGCACGAGAAGCATCGTTAGTGGAGGTGAGAAGAACTAGAGGAGAGAGTGGAAGGCTAGCTCTGAGGAACAGAAGACAGTAATTCCACTGAGGGCATTTTATTTTCTTGGAATTCAGAGAAAGGTAAGGTGCTGCTTCTGGGAGCACAATCCTATATTTGATCATAAAAATCTAGGGTCATTAGAAAGGCAGGCAAAAGATGCCCTGCAATTAGTAGCTGCACTCCAGGTACAAACTAGATTTATATTCTCTTTGAGGACTTCTTCAACCAATTTCCCTCACAATGAGGATGTGACCATGACACCCTCACTGTTGACCCTCATTACCCCTACTGATTGACTCCCAAATCACCTTGAAGATGTCAGGATGGCATGAATACCCCCACTCTTCCCCACAGAGACCTATAATGATCCACCTAATTTAATTGGCTCCTAATAAATGTGACAAAAAATTAAAAGATTCCAGAAGAAATAGCCATCAATCGGATGCATTAACTTCAATGTATTATGCTTGGAATTAAATTATATTTCTTCATCAGTCCTCTCGACATATCCAGCTTCTGAATGCAGAGCAAACTCTGTAAGTAGTTATTATCCTCAGGGTTCAATTTTTTTTATTCAGACTACTCCATAATGGGCCTTGATGGGACCCCAGGCTGGGACAGATCAAGTGAGTTCACCATCAGTGCTTAGTCATTGCCAGCAGCATATTTCCTGTCAGAGAAAGTATTCATGGCAATGTACCCTATTAAAATGGTTTAAAAAATCTTTTTAGTGAATAAACACTTGAAGGGATTACACAGATGGGTGTGCTGCAATCATGTACTTTGCCCTGCGAAAAGCAGTAGAGGAACTGAGGTGATTGAGGTCTGGGATCAGCCTGACCACAGGATTTCCATATGAACTTGTGACAACTTACCACCATTTTACAGACTCTGTTTCTCCATTGTAAATAGGAGGAAACTGTGCCTCAGAATTGTGTGGGCTTTGATAGCCCTCTATTCTGGGCTGCCGTCTCCTTTTGTCTCACCTTCACCTCCACCCCCATTTCTACAGTCATTCTCTGTTCTCTGTGTCCAGTGTGGCTCTAGAAACTGATTTCTATTACAGAATCTCTACTCTCACTCCCTTCAGCCCTTGAATGGCAACAGTGTTCTGCAGTTGCTAATCTCTTTGGTTCTCAGTGCCCGTTGTTCATTCTTCTACCCTTGCCCACACCACTGTAAGTCTAAGTCATGATTCATTCCAGTCCTGTGAAATGAGTTCTCTTTCATACTACAGGTACTTCAGGTTTGGATTGAGGCAAAAGGGGGCCCTGGAATGGGAGACTAGAACAAAGAGCTGGGGCAGAGTTCAAGGCTGAGCACGGGAAAGGCTATACCCATGGGTCTCTCCAAGATCCAAGGAGTAGGCAGGGGTGAGCTGGACACTAAAGTCTGTGACAGGACTGGAAGGAGGGCCAAGAGAATGAGTGAGTGAACATCGTATTGCCTTTGGAGTGTGGGAGAGGATGCTTTAAATAGTCAAAGGGAATGAAGAAATGTCTCCCCACTCACTTCTACCAGGATTCCTTGACTGTTGGATGTGAGAGTGTGAGGATTACAGCAGGGTATCTTTTGAGATGCAAAGGGAAGGGTACTGTGTAGGATTATATTAGGAGTCCCTGGCAATGCAAATGGTAAACATGCTCACTGTTAACTGAAAGATTGGCAGGTTAGATTCATCCAGAGATTCCTCAGAAGCAAGCAATAGGAATCTGCTTTGAAAAATTGACCACTGGAAAGCAGTGCTCTTCTCTGACATGGGAGGGTTGCCATAATTCAGAATTGACTCAGGAACAGCTGGTCAGTTGTTAGCAAATATACTAGAAAATAAAAATCCCCTCACTGCTATTGAGTTGATTCCAATTCATAGTGACCCTATGGGGCAAGATGTGAAGACTGGTTAAGGGAATAGAAAGCCCTGTCTTTCTCCATGGGAGCAGCTTGGCAGTTTTGAACTGCTAAACTTTCAGATAACAGCTCAACTCTTAATCACTACCCAGAGCTCCTGTAGACATAACATATACTTTTTAAGCATTCATCCCATGAAAGACATTTGGCTGTTTCTAGCTCTTCAGTAATTATCAATACTGTTTCTCTAAACATACAAAATGTTATGCTTACCTAAAACACAATACATATTTTGACTAAAAACTTAAGTGCTTATGTTTCTAAGGCAAATACTGAAGGAGCACTGGTGGTGTAATAGGTAATGTGTTTGTTGCTAACCAGAAGATTGCATTTCAAACTCACCAATCAATCAGCAGGAGAAAGATAAGTTTATCTGCTCCACTGAATATTTACAGTCTCAAAACCAGTTCTACTCTACCGTATGGGCTTGCTACAAATCATAATTGACTCCACAACAGCGAGGATGTTTTTTAAAGGTAAATATCTAGTAAGAGCTATCTGGTCATATGGTAAGTGTGTGCTAAATTGTACAGGAAACTAATAAACTGTTTTCCATATGTCTGTATCATTTTGTATCCCTCCCTGCCCCCCTCAAAGCATATGATAGCTCTGGTTGCTCTACATCTAACACTAGTGTTATATTTTAAAAAAGAAATCCATTAAAATAATTATTAAGTTAATTTGCTTCTTTCTAATGGCTAATGAGGGCAATTATATTTTAATGTACTTATTTGCCATCTATATAATTTCTTTTCTGTTCAAATATTTTGTCATTTATTAGTTTTTCTGGTCACCTTGTTATTTTTGAGTTTCTCATATTTTCTGGATAAGTCCTTGGTTGTTTTTATGATTTGAAAATAATTTTCCCAGGGCGTAGCCTGTCGTTTCAATCTCTTAACCAAGTCTTTCAGAGAGAAAAAAAGGATAACATTGAATTAGCTGTACAATAGTTCAGCAGCTCCACTGGAGAAAGACAGGGTTTTCTACTCCTATAAACAGTAACAGCCTCAGAAGTTCACAGGGGCGTCACTATAAGTCAGCATTGACTCAATGGCAGAGTGTTTGTTGTTTTGGAATTAGATATTCCTTTTCCTTTTGAAACAGGCTTCTGGAATCTTATCTAAGAAATCTTGGCCTAGGCCTAGATCACAAAGATTTTTTTTTTTTGATCACAAAGATTTTTATCCATTTTCTTTCTTCTTTTTTTTTTACAAAAAGTATTTTATTGGGAGCTCTTATAACTCTTTTATTCCATACATCAATTGTAAGCACATCTATACACATGTTGCCATCATAATTTTCTAAAGATTTATTTTCTATTTGAGCTCTTGGTATCATCTCCTCTTTTTTCCCTATCCCCCCTCACCCTCATGACCCCTTGATAAATTAAAAATTATTACTGTTTTCATATCTTACAATAACAGCTGTCTCATTTCCCCCACGATTTCTGTTGTTCATCCCCCTAGGAGGGGAGGTGGTGGTTATGTGTCAGTCATTGCAATCAGTTCCCTGTTCCTCTCCTCCTCTCCCTTACTTGCCAATTTAGCACTTCCCACCAACCTGGGAAACAGAAACTTCGACAGGCTTCACAATCTTTTGCTTAGGTGTTTGTTGCCTTTATGAGAGACTTCATAGCAGTCATCGTTTTCATTTGAGATGCTTGCTTCACCTTATTTGCTTCCTTAGCAGCACTGATAGCCTGTGTTTATTGGGCCTTTGTAAATTCAGGTTTCTGATTCCCCCTGGCTATTATATCAGCAAGAGAAACAGCAGTGATGACCCTCTGGAATTTGACTACACAGCGAGTTCTTTTCTTTTGAATTTCTTCTGATTACCAGTTTTTGTCCTTCCTTCTGAAGAGGATAGTCCAGGTTATCTGTCAAGGATTTGTGTATTAGTCTGGGTACTTTAAAGAAACAAATCCACAGAAATTCATGTATAAGAGAGAGTTTTATATGAAGGGTAAGTGCACATCAAGAAAACATCCCAACCCAGTGCTGCCCAAACCCGCAAATCCAACATTAACCCACATGTCCAACACCAATCAACAAAGTCTTCCTCCATCTCACAAAACACACACTATGATGCTGACTGCAGGAGGAAAGCTGAATCAGTGAATGTGTAAGCATTTCAGCGCTGGCAGGGATCTCCACACAGTTGCTCCAGCACCCAGAGCTGCACTGGGGTAGGTCCATATGGCTTCTTCTTGGTGATGTCTTGCAGGAAGTGAGCTTTGCCAGCTGAAGCAGGGAACTGCTAAGACAGCTGCACCCTGGTCTGACCATCACAAAGCAAGAGACCGGAGAACTAGAAGGGCGAGGCTCACGGAGCCATTTATCCTTCCACCCTTCAATTAACACTACATGTATTTATCAGCCAGGTTGGCACAATAAACTAACTAACTCAGTTTGTTTAGGAAAAGAATGCTGATTTTCCTTTTTCATTAAGAACGTGGAAAACCTGGAGTGTAGTATCAAGACTGCAATGCAGTAGCATTTTGGAGGAGCTCTGCAGAGACTAGTGCTGAGAGGCAACAGAGAGGGGGTACTCTACTCTTTCTTACAGAGAGTGTGTTTCTCAGCATAAAGAAAAGTAAACACGAGTTTATGAAAGTAAAAGAGCAGCAAGGGCTGCTGAAAATTCCCCTCTGTTATCAGCCATTGACGCAAGCCGGATGAGCGCAACTTCTCAACTCGCCTGACCAATTAATTATTCCCGGTCCCAGAGCTAGCTAAAGTGGCTGACCAACTTAGCTGGAGTGAAATACATAGCTGTTTGACCAGCCTGGGATAGATATAAACACAAATAGTCTTGGCTTTTGGCCCAAGTCAGAGGAACTCTGTTCCTATCCCGTCACAGTCCAACCTCCCTGATAGTGGGGATAACACAGCCTACCAAGCTATGTGAGGATAATTCTACAAAGCAGGCTAGAGAAGGCATAAATAGTTAATAAGCTAACTGTCTACACAGTGGGGGAGCTCCAGGCTGATTCGACAAAACTAATTTCCCATCCCATGGATAAAGCTCATTCACAGACACCATTCACTTGACTCCTTAGCCAGATGTTAGCATAAAAATTCAAGCAGAGCTCTAATAGACAGGTGAACAAAGCTGAGCTCACTGACAGAGTGATTTAGTCAATCCCCTGCATTTAAACTATACCCCCTGGCCTCCAGAGAGTCTATAAAGCCATCACATCTCTCAGTGATTGAGGTAGTTAGTTTACTGTGCCAACCTGGGACTACGTGCAGGGTGGAGGGATAAATGGCTCCATGAGGCTCCCCTTTCTAGTTCTCTGGTCTCTTGTTTTGTGATGATTAGACTAGGGTGCAGCTGCCCCAGCCAGTTCCCTGCTTCAGCTTGCAAGGCTCACTTCCTGCAAGACATCGCCAAGGAGAAGCTGCATGGACCTACCCTGATGAAGCCCTGGGTGCTGGAGCAGCTGTGTGGATATCTCTGCCAGTGCTGAAATGCTTACATGTTCACTGATTCAAATTTCAATTCAAATATTGAACAAATTTCAATAGCAAGGATGAGGGATAAAAGAAGGGACATTCCAACAAACCCTAATGAAATACAAAGGATAATTACACAGTACTACAGAGGACTGTACTCCAATGAATTCAACAACTAGGAAGACATGGACAAATTTTTGGGAAAACAATCCTTCTCTAGACTGTCCCCAATGGACGTCAAGAATCTCAACAGCCCCATAGCAACAGAAGAAATAGACAAGGTTATCATGGGATTACCAACAAAAAAATTCCTAGGCCAGATGGCTATAAAGGAGAATTCTACCAAGGATTCAGAGAAGAACTGACACCAATCCTGCACGAATTTTTCCAGAACATAGAAAAAGATGGAAAACTCCTGAACTCCTTCTATGAAGCCAGTATAACTCTGATACCAAAACTGGGCAGGGTTCCCACAGGAATCAAGAATTCTATAGACCAATATCCTTAATGAACATTAATGCAAAAAGCCTTAACAAAATACTGGCCAATAGAATACAAAAGTGTATGAAACAAATAACCCACCATGACCAAGTGGGATTCATACCAGGGATGCAGGGTTGGTTCAACATATGAAAGATCATTAGTATCATTTGCCACATTGACATGAAAAACTATAAGGATCACATGATAATATCGATATATGTGGAAAAAGCATTCGACAATATCCCACACCTTTCCTGTTTAAGACACTCAAGAAGGTATAGGAATGGAAGGAACATTACTCAAGATAATACAAGCTATATATGAAAAACCAACAGCCAATGTGGTAGTTAATGGAGAAAAGATGAACACAATCCCACTGAAAAAAAGGGGACCAGCAAGGAAGCCCCTTGGCCCCACTCTTAATTAACATCATCATGGAGGTTTTAGCTAACAAAATAAGACAGAGAAAAGACATCAAAGGTATTCACCAGGGAAAAGAAGAGATGAAACTATTGTTATTTGCTGATCATATGATTTTATATATGGAAAATCCCAAAAGCTCCACAAGGGAAGTACTGGAAGCACTAGAGGAGTATGGCAGAGTGACAGCATAGAAGAGCAACAAACAGAAGTCTATCAGACTGCTATACACATCAGAGAAGACCACAGAAGAGGAGATCAAAATGGTAGTAGCCTTCACAACAGCCAAGCACAAATATGATGATGGGGAAATAGATCTATGTGCATATATTTATATGTTTAGTATTAAGGTAACAGATGGACTTTGGGCCTCCACTCAAGTACTCCCTCAATGCAAGAACACTTTGTTCTATTAAACTGGCATTCCATGATCCTCATCTTGCCGACATGATCACTGAAGACAAATGGGTGCATACAAAAATGTGGTGAAGAAGGCTGAGGATGCCTAGCCATAAAAAGATATAGCACCTGGGATCTTAAAGGCGTAAAAATAAACAAGCGGCCATCTAGCTCAGAAGCAACAGAGCCCACATGGAAGAAGCACCTCAGCCTGTGTGATCATAAGGTTTCAATGGGACTAGGTATCAGATATCAAAGAACAAAAAAATCATATCATTGGGAATGAGGGGTAGTGTGGCGAGGGGACCCAAAATCCATCTGTAGGCAACTTGACATCCTTTTATAGAAGGGTTGTAGGCACGAGATGAGCTAGTCAGGGTGTAGTGTAGCAATGATGAAACATACAAATTTCTTCTAGTTCTTTAATGCTTCCTCACCGCCACTATCATGATCCCAATTCTACCTTGAAAATCCAGCTAGAACATAGGATATACACTGGTACAGATAGAAACTGGAAACACAGGGAATCCAGCATAGATGAACCCCTCAGGACCAGTGGTGAGAGTGGCAATACTGGGAGGGTGGAGGGAAGGGGGAAGCGATTACAAGGATCTGCATATGACCCAGAAAAGTGGGTGAAGGGAGATGTTGGACAGTGTAAGGCATGACAAAATAATAATAATTTATAAATTATCAAGAGTTCATGAGGGAGGGAGGGGCAAAACTGAAGAGCTGATATCAAGAGCTAAAGTAGAAAGAAAATGTTTTGAGGATGATGGCAAGAAATGTATAAATGTGCTTGACACAAAAGATGTATGCATGGAGTGTGATGAGTTATAAAAGCCCCAGTAAAATGATTTAAAATTAAAAATGGAAACTTCCAGAGTAAAACCAGAAAATAAAAATAAAAAAGGAAATGAGGAAGAAGTGAACAGAAAAATTTTAAGCGCAGTTTGAGAAGAAAAAGAAAAATTATTATAATGAAAAGTGCAAAAGCCTAGAGTTAGAAAACCAAAAAGGAAGAACATACTCACCATATATAAAACTGAAAGAACTCTAGAAAAAATAGTAAGCATCAAGTTGAAACATTGAACGATTATATGGGGAATAATTGAATGATGCTGGAAGCATCAAAAGAAGATGGAAAGAACACACAATCACTGTTCCAAAAATAATTAGTTGACATTTAACCATTTTAAAAGGTAGCAAGAACCAGTGATACTGAAGGAAGAAGTTCAAGCTGCACTGAAACATTGGACAGGAATTGATGGAATATTAATTGTAATGTTTCAACGAACTGATGAAGCACTGCAAACAATCATTTATGCCAGAAAATTTGGAAGACAGCTGCTGGGCCAATTGACTGGAAGAGATCTACATCTGTGCCCATTTCAAAGAAAGGTGGCCCAACAGAATGCTTAAACTGAGGAGATTGTCATTGATATCACATGCAAGTACAATTTTGCTGAAGATTATCCAACAATGATTGCAGCAGTACATTTACAAGGCACTGCCAGAAGTCCAAGTTGGATTCAGAAGAACACTTGAAACAGGAATCTCATTAGTGGTATCCAATGGATCTTGACTGAATTCAGAAAGTACCAGAAAGATGGTTACTTATTTATTGACTATGAAAAAGTATCCAATTATGTGGGTCATAACAAATCATGAATAGCCTTGACAAGAATGGGAATTCCAGAACACTTCATTTTTCTCCTGTGTAAATTGTACATTGATTAAATCAGAAAACATATGAGTCAGTTGTATTCTCTCACCATAACTTTTCAATGTGTAGGTTGGCCAAAATGAGAAAAGCCAGACTATATTAAAAAGAATGTGGCACCAAGTTTGGAGGAAGGCTTTTTAACAACCTGTGATATACAGTTTATGCAACCTTGCTTGCTAAAAGTGAGGAGGATTTGAAGCACTTGCTGATGAAAATCAGATTTAAGCCTTCAGTATGGATTATGATTCAATGTTAATAAAATCCAAATCCTCACAACTGGACCAATAGGTAACATCATGATAAGTGGAAAAAATATTGACATACTGGATTTTGTCTTGCTTGGATCCACAATCAATGCTCCCGGAAGCATCAGGCAAATGATCAAATGATGCATCATATTAGCTAAATTTGTTGCACAAGACCTCTTTAAAGTGTTGAAAAGCAAGGATGTTACAAACAAACAAAGGAAAACAAACTCACCTCCGTCGAGTTCTTTTTGACTCATAGCAACTCTCTAGGACAGTATAGAACTCTATGAGTTTCTGAGACTAACCCTTTGTGGAGTGGAAAGCCCCATGATTCCCCTGAGAAGCAGCTGGTGGTTTCAAAATGCTGACCTTGCAGTTAGCAGTCCAATGTGTAACCACTACACCACCTGGGCTCCTTTTTGTCTCATTCAAGTCATAATGTTTCAGTCTGCTATAGCTGTGAAAATTGAACATTGAATAAAGAAGGCTGAAGAAGAATCAATGCATTGGAATTATAGTGCTGGCAAAGAATTCATGGACTGCAAAAAAGAGCAAATAGATCTATCTTGGAAAAGTACAGACAGAATGCTCCTTTAAGGAAAGGATGGTGAGACTTCATCTCATGTACTTTGGACATGTTGTCAGAAGAGACCAGTCTCAAAAGGGCACTATACTTGGTAAAGCAGAAGGGCAGAAAAAAAGAGGGAGGCCCTTAACTAGATGGATTGACACAATGGCTGCAACAATGGATTCAATCAAACTTAAAAACAATTGTGAGGATGGCGCAGACAGGGTAATGTTTTGGTTGTATGAAGGTTTGCCATGACCTGGAACTGACTTGACAGCACCTAACACTACCACCACCACCACCAACAACAAAAACATAGAATTCTGCAATATCTCAAAAAGAAAAGATTGCGCTGTCTGTATATCTAAAATTGTTCATGAGCCTTTCTCTAATCATGATGCCACAGTATTCTTCATTGAATCCACCTTCTCTGATGATTTGCTCAGCATATAGATTGAATAAATATGATGGGAGGATACAACTCTAACACCTTCCTGATTTTAAACCATGCAGTATGCCCTTATTCTGTCCACACAACTGGTTATTAATCCATTTACAAGTACTACATGAGCACAACGCAGTGTCAGGGATTCTGATTAGTCTCGAAAATATTGATAGTTTGTTATGGTCCACACATTCTAATGCCTACACATAGTCAATAAAACACAAGGAAACATTTTTCTATTATTTTCTGCATTCAGCCAAGATCCATCTAACATCAGCAATGATATACCTTATTCCACATCCTCTTGGGAATCTGGCTGAAACTTCTGGTTCTATAATTTTAGTTTTCTTTTGGGTAACCTTTCTTTGGAACTGGTACAAATATATATCTCTTTCAGTCAGTTGGCCAAGCTGTTACATGACAAAAGAATCAAAGAAATCCACATAGGCAAAAATGAAGAGAAATTTTTGCTATTTGTGGATGAAATGATTTTATACTAAAGAACCCCAAAGTCTTCACAAAACTAGTAGGAAACAATCCAAAGATTTTGCAATGTGGCAAGATGGAAGACTAACATACAAAAATCTACCAGATTGCTGTATAATAATGAAAACTGTAAAAAATATATCAAGAAAACAACAGCATTTATTATAGCACACAAAGATGAAATAGTTAGAAACAAGATTAACCAGAGAAACAAAAGAGTTTACAAAGAAAACCATAGAACACTAAGAAACTACAATTGACCTACTTAACAGGAAGACTGTTCCATGTTCATGGAGAGGAAAGCTAAACACTGTAAAAATGCCAATACTACCCTAAATAATCTACAAGCACAACACAATTCTGATTCAGGTATCAATTTGATTCTTTAAAGAAATGCAAAAATTATTTACTAACTTTATATGAAGAGGAAAGGGACCTAAGATAAGCAAAGAACTTCTTAAGAATATGAACTATGTAGGAGGCCTCTGTGGTAGATATATAATCAAATTGTTGTCAAGTTGAGAGGATTACTAGTGAAGGGTGGAGTCTAGCCTATCAATCATTGCATAGCCAGTGAGGAATCTTTGTAGGCATGGCCTTCCACTGAGGATTCTGGGAATTTCTCTATTTCCTCCTTGGAGGTAGGAGACACACTCTCTCTATGCTGACTCCCTGAGAGACACACTACTGACAAGACACATGGCACAGCACTGATAGACCTAGTGCCCTGGGAACTGGAGAAACCATGTGGAGACACCCCTGCCAGTGCTGAGATGCTTACAATGCCATTGGATCCACAAGACTTCACACCAAGTAGCCTGTGATCTTCCTGCATTCTGCATCATTGCATGTGTTTTGTGAATGTGAAGAGGACTTTATAGATTGGTAATCAGATATATGGGTAATATCAGACTTATGGACTTGATCTGGACCTGGCTGGTATGTTTTCTCAGTATCCAAGTGCTCTTGTATATAAACCTTTTTCTTATACACATATGAGTGTCTATGAATTTGTTTCTCTAGTCTACCCAGACTAACAAACACAGCCTCTCACTTCCCAACCTCAAAATTATTACACAGAGAGAAGTTAAAATGGCCTTGTACTGATACAATAAGAGAAACAAAGAAAAATGGAAAAATAGATACATAGACCATAAATAAATTCATCCACCTACAGATAACTAATCTTTGACAAATGATCATAACCTTAAATGGGAAAATTCCTCTTCAACAAATGGTACTGGAAAAATTGGATCTCCATCTGCAGAAGAAACATGACCCACACCACACCCCATGTACAAATATAAACTAAAGACGGATCAAATCTCAAATGATAAATCCCAAAGCTGCAATGATAATGAAAAAAAGGGAGAAACTTAAGCCCTATATTACAAGAAATAGACACACTATCAAATATAACAAAGGAAACATGCGCAGTAGAAGACAAAATAGATGACTAGAACCTATTAAAAATAAAACATGTTTTAAAAGATTTAATTAAAAGAGTAAAAGGAGAACCCAGGTACTTGGGGAAAATTTTGGCAATGATACAATAGACAAAAGACTAACCTATAAAATCTATGGAAAACTGCAATACTTTATTAAGAAACATAAATAAAATGACTAAAAAATGGACAAAGGGCATAGATAGTACAACAAAAATGACACCCAAATGGTCAACCAATATATGAACAAGATGTTCTCTATCTTTAGCTGTCTGAGAAATTCAAATCAAAGTAATGATGAGATACCACCTTGCACTGACAATGACAACCACATTAAAAGAATTTTTTAATAACAAATTCTGCAGAGCAGTGGTTCTCAACCTGTGGGTTGCGACACCTTTGGGAGTCAAATGACCTATTCACAGGGATCACAGTAGCAAAATTACAGTTATGAAGTAGCAACAAAAATAATTTTGTTGTTGGGTCACCACAACATGAGGAACTATATTTAAAGGGTCGCAGCATTAAGAAGGTTGAGAACCACTGCTGCAGTGAGCACGGAGAGGTTAGAATCTTCACACATGGTTCGTGGGTCTGTAAATATATACAAATATTGTGAAAAGTGATATGGAGCTACCTCAAACAACTAGGAATAGAAATTCCAAAGGATCCAGTAATTCTTCTACTGGGTATACACCCTAAAGAAGTAAGAAACATAGAATGAACAGCCGTATGCACACCTATGTTCATCACGGCACAGTTCATAATAGCAAGAAGATGGGAACAACTCAAATGCCCATCAGCAGAAAAATGGATAAAGAAACTTTGGTAGGTGCACACAATGGAATATTATGCATTGCTAAAAATAATGATAAGACCCGGGAAGCATCTTATGGCATGAATGGATCTGGGAAGTTGTAGGATTATGACGCACAGAAAGTGCCCTGCCCCAGAATCTTTAAGTGCAAACTCGCCTGCCTGAAGAAATGTCTTGTTCATTAATCTCCCACCCACCTGCAGATGACCTGATTCCCAGAATTAGCCCAAACCATAATAACCTGCCCACAAATGTACCTGAAAACTAGTCCTTAATTTGTAGTATAAAACTTTGCTAGTCTGTACAGAGAGGGCCTTTTGAGTCAGGTCAGAGACCCCTCTCAGGTTTCCTCCAATAAAATTGTCTCCTGCTATTGACTCTGTCTTTCCCACAACATATATTCTAACATTTGGTGCCCAAATGGGGCCTGGTTGCCTGGCCTTGATTTTAGTTATGAGATGGCACCAGACATTCTCTCCCTCTTTTTTCTTCCCTTTGAATTCTTATTACACAGGAAGCACTAGGCTTTGGCAGCACTCCTGGGTTTACTCCTGTATCCCTGTCTCTCCTTCTGTGAAGACTGCATGCATGGACTGGTCGTGCATGAATTTGTTCCGGGAACCAGGACCTGATAAGAAAAGAGTCTCACCAGAGCACTCTCTGGTGACTCTGAAGGCCAAGTCTGTCTCTTACCTCGAATCTTCCTCTCAACCTTTTCTGAATTATGTCTCTTTCTGTCTCTCCCTTCTGCACTTCAATCCTGAGGGTAACTGTAGTGACCAAGCAAGATCAAACAACCTACACACAAGATTAATGAGAGATTAATCTTTTAAGCCTTTATTGGCCAGTGGTCAAGAGATGGCTACTGCCAAATTCACTCTTGACTCCAAATCCTTAAAGACAGAGTCTTTTATACTGTGGATAAAGCAAGGCACAAGAGCAGGTGGCATCATGCTACATAGAACAACAGGAACATAGACACAGGGCAGGTGGTGTTATGGTATTAGGAAAAATGGAAACCTATAACAATACAGAGGGGGGTTACAAGCAAAATCAGAAATTACAAACAGCAGAAATGGTAATGGGTCAATAGTCACAGAAAAAGTTACAATAGTTTGAGAGTGACACACTTGTTCTATTACAAAATGTCTGCACTACTTAAACCCCATGCTCCAAGACGTGAATGCAACATACCGGCATGAAGCAGGGAACCAGTAGAGAGGTCTGAGCAGCCAGCCCCAATCCCAACTACGTGGACAGCCGCCCCTCCCCACAGAAGAATTTACTTCAGAGCACAGCACTGAAGCTACAGTTCAGGAGAGGGAGATGTCTTATCAGAGCACACAGGAGCAAATGAAAGGAGAGGAAGAGAGAGGGGAGCACATCCTGGCCCACCAAGCCTTGAGGACAATTTCCCTGCTCTGAGCAGCGAATGCACAGAGAGGACCATATGGTCTGCCGCACTATGAGACATGACATCTCTCGCTAACCCATAGTCCTACAAGGGACAGCACTGGAGACACAGTGTGGGAATTGTGCCTGATCTGACCCCATCACACTGAGGGGAAACACTAAGGGCGTGCAATGAAACAGCAAGAGGAGCAGAGCAAGGTAGTCCCAAGGGATTACTAAAAATTGACTTTGGGACCAGGGCATGGCACCCTATCAGACTCAATCAGAAAACACTCCTAAAGGTCAAGAAAGAGGCCTTGAACTATTTACAGGCTTTTCTTCTTTTTTGTCATTGGTTTTTTTGTTGTTGTTGTTTTGTTTTCTTTTGTTGCTTTGTTTAGTTTTTGTGCATATTATTATCTCTGAAGGTCCATCTAGATAAGATAGACCGGATAAACAATCTAGAGGAGAAAACAATGGGACCGATGGTTCTGGGGGAACATGGGAGAAGGGGAGGTGGGGGAAAGGAAGTGGTGTTAAGAAACCCAGGGATAAGGTAACAAGTGATCCAAAATCAGTGGCAAGGAGGGTGTAAGAGGCCTGGTAGGGCTTGATCCAAGGGCAATGTAACCAAGAGGAACTAGTGAAATCTGAATGAAAGCTGAGCCTGATAGTGGGACAAGAGGAAAGTACAAGGAAATAGAAGAAAGAACTAGGAGGCAAAGGCCATTTAGAGAGGTCTAAATACAGACATGTACATACGTAAATATATTTATATATGATGATGGGGAAATAGATCTATGTGCATATATTTATAGGGTTAGTATTAAGGTAGCAGATGGACATTGGGTCTCCACTCAAGTACTCCCTCAATGCAAGATCACTTTGTTCTATTAAACTGGCATTCCATGATGCTCACCTTCCCTGACACGATCACTGAAGACAAAGCGGGTACATAAGCAAATGTGGTGAAGAAAGATGATGATGTCTGGCTATCAAAAGATATATCGCCTGGGGTCTTAAAGGCTTGAAGGTAAACAAGTGGCCATCTAGCTGTGAAGCAACAAAGCCCATAGGAAAGAAGCACACCAGCCTGTGGGATTCATGAGGTGTCGAAGGGATCAGGTATTAGGCATCAAAGAACAAAAAATCATATCATTGTGAATGAGGGGGAGTGTGGAGTGGGGACCCAGAGCCCATCTGTAGGCAACTGGACATCCGCTTATGGAAGGGTCGTGGGGAGGAGATGAGCCAGTCAGGGTGCAGTGTAGCAATGATGAAACATACAACTTTCCTCTAGTTCTTAAATACTACTAACCCCGCCCCACCCCCATAATCATGATCACAATTCTACCTTAAATATCCGGCTAGAGGAACTGGAGAACAGGGATTCTAGGACAGATGAACCCTTCAGGACCAGAGGTAAGAGTGGCGATATTGGGAGGGTGGAGAGAAAGTGTGGGGATGGATTACAAGTATCTACATATAACCCGCTCCCTGGGGGATGGACAACAGAAAAGTGGGTGAAGGGAGACGTTGAACTGTGTAAAACATGATAAAGTAATAATAATTTATAAATTATCAAGGGTTCATGAGGAAGTGGGGGTTGGGGAGGAGGGGAAAAATGAGCTGATACCAAGAGCCGAAATAGAAAGAAAATGTTTTGAGAATGATGATGACAAAAAATGTACAAATGTGCTTGACACAATAGATGTATGTATGGATTGTAATGAGTTGCATGAGCCCCCAACAGAATGATATTTTTTTTAAAGGCTGCACTAGGGCTAGCTCATGCAACATGGTTACATTGGCGCTAATTGTGGTGTTATTACATTCTCCCCTCCTATAAGTAACTTCTACAATCTTTTGGTAAGCTACTTTGTTAAAAACAAAACAGAAAAACAACCGCAAAAACTACCCTGTTTCTTCCTGGTTTACTGGCTCATAAGAATGATTAGCAATTAATTTTAAAGAGTTGATTCACGACTTTACAAACTTAAACATTCAGTTACACACAGGGTTCAAACAAAAGCATTAATACGATGATAAAAAGGGGTCTGGCTGTTCCTGTCAGTAAAGAAGTACACCTCAGGTTCCAGTTTAAAAGTTCCAGATTGATACCAAGACGGGTTAACTTCTGTCATTTTGTCTTAATTCTAAATTATCTTTGGCTTTTTGCAACGTATTTGTGATAAAGCCAAATTTATGTGAGGTATATTAATGATGGTGACTTTAAAGATGAGTTTCTGTTTTCCAAACCTCTTGAAATGACAACTATTGCACATGATGTATTTGACATAGTTGGTTTATTTCTTCACGAGCATAAGATCTCTTGGGGGAAGGTTTTTGGTGTTTGCACAGATGGTGCTCCAGCTATACTAGGACATCGATCTGGATTTCAACGTTTGGTACTAAATAAGTCACCAAAAGTCATTGGAACTCACTGTATATGAGTCATTGGCAAATATTAGCAATGAAGACACTGACACAAGAGTTACAAGAAGTAATGAAAAGTGTCCTAAGTTCTGTCAATTTGGTAAAGGTGAGCACTTTAAACAGTTGACTGTTTTCACAACTGTGCAATGAGTTAGATGCACTGAAGAATGATCTGCTATTTCACACTGTAGTGTTGTCCAAAGGAAAAGTTTTAAAACGTGTTTTTGAGCTTTGTGATGAACTCAAAACGTTTTTTAATTAGAAAGCAAGACAGCAGTTCAAAGCATTTTTCAGAGATAAAAGTGAATTGCAGAAAATATCTTACTTGGTTGTCATCTTTGCCATCTTGAATGAGAGTTAAATTTATCCCTGCAAGGACCAAATGCAAAATGCCTCAATTTGTCTGAAAAGATCAGATCATTCCAAATAAAACTTCAGCTTTGACAAAAAAATTGGCTGAAAATAAATTTTCCATGTTGCCTACATTATCTGCTTTCTTTGAGGAACATGACATTGAACCAGACAAAAGGATAATGATAATAAATTCTGAGAAAAAACACTTGCACATGCTTGCAGATGAAATTTCATCATACTTTCCAAATCTACCTGACACCCATTTGTGCTTGCCAGAAGCCCATTCACAGTCAAAGTTGAAGACGTTACTGAGACAGCACAAGAGGAGTTCATTGAACTTACTAACAGCGATGCAGCAGCAAGAACTGATTTCTCTACCGTGCCAGTTACAAAATTCTGGATCAAGTGTTTGCAGTCATATCATGTCTGTCTGAGACTATGTTGTGCCTTCTTCTTCCATTTCCAACAACTTATCTTTCTGAAACAGGGTTTTCCAGCTTGTTGGTTATCAAGTCTAAATACAGAAACAGACTTGTGGAAGATGATCTTTGTTGTGCTCTTGCAAAGACTGCCCCGAGAATTTCTGATCTGGTGAGAAAGAAGCTATCTCAACCTTCACACTGACATTGGCTTTTTACGCATACTGTCCCAAAATGTAGCAATGTAGTTTACTGTTGTTATATTAAGACTGTTACCCATATTACACCATGCTTCAAGACAAAATTTCATTTATTTATAAGTAGAAATAAATATTTCACAATGTATAATTACATATTGTTTTTGTGATTAATCACTATACTTTAATGATGTTCAATTTGTAACAATGAAAACACATCCTGCATATCAGATATTTATATTATGATTCATAAGAGTAGCAAAATTACAGTTATGAAGTATCAACATAAATAATTTTATGCAAGGGTGTCACAACAACATGAGGAACTGAATCGAAGGGTCACGGCATTAGGTTACGGCATTAGGAAGGTTGAC
Organism: Tenrec ecaudatus; assembly: GCF_050624435.1. NCBI lineage: Eukaryota > Metazoa > Chordata > Mammalia > Afrosoricida > Tenrecidae > Tenrec > Tenrec ecaudatus. The sequence continues at coordinate 125,696,937 of NC_134533.1, read as the reverse complement.
AACCACCGTTCTAGTCTACCCAGAGTAACACACTGTGTAGTTAGCTGAGGGTTCAGTGGTGTTTAAAAACATTGGGTTACAGGCCCCAGTTTTATAAGGCTTTTGCTGGGGGGCTTTCCATGCTGACATAAGCTCAGTTTTTTAGGTCCTTTTGCCCAGGTTTTGACATCTGCACAGCCCCAGTGTGGCACAGCGACTCTTCTAAGTTAGAACATCCAGTGTGTCCATTACAGTTACCTGAGCAGACATAAAAGGAGGTAGTTTGATATTCAACCTCATTGCTATGTCCACATAATATCAAATGGACCATTTTTTTTGCTAGTGAACTTATATGCCATTCTTAGTGCCCTGTACCTTATCCCTTTTTCAGAAAAAGAAAATGTGGTGCTTCCTAGGGAATATCCAGGGTGGGGGTGAAAAGAGAGCAAGCACAGTTTGGCCTGGAGAAGAGCTGGCTGGCAGGGAGCCCAGGTGATTTGAGCAGTAGCCTCTTCTGTATTAAAAGACCTAAGGAAAATATGGATGGTATGTTTAGCTGCTATGAGATCCAAAGTAAGGGGAGCATGATGCAGAGTGATAAGCGCTCACTGGAGTTAAAGCAAAGGGGTTCATGGCTTGGAACAACAGTCCAGGAGGATGCAGTAGCTGGTCCATCAGGAGCTGGCTTTCCAGACTGTGGAAGGTGTTGGGTTGATGTGGGAAAAATGGATCCAGGAAGGCTGTCTGGCAACCTTTAACACTGTCAAGATAATTAGGACTATAGTATAGGACCTTCTCTAGGTTGGCTCCAATCCTGGAGAGGGGTTTGGGTCTTGCCCAGCATATACTTGGGCACACAGTATGCACCTCTGGCTTTCGGACACAATCAAGTGTCACAGGTTACATGCTTAGTATGTTGAAGATAGAAACTAGAGCCACTTGGTGGCTTCTCGGTGGGTTGTGCTGTGGAGCTGTTTGATAAACAGTCGAGCTATGGCTTCTGGCAGGAGCACTTGTCCATCTGGGAATATTCCACACCGTTTTCCTCTGGGAGAGCCTGCAGCTACAGAGCAACTGGTGTGCTTATTCAGAGTATGTGGGTGAGTCTGCCAACATTGGTGGCATCGAGCAGAGAGGAAGGAATGTGAGAGGCTTGACAGGCGTTTGGGTGACTCCCCGAGTCACCTAGTTGGCTAGGCTGCCTTGACAAGCATGGCTATAGCTGCCACTTCTCTGAGACATGCAGAGCCTCCAGAGGTCACTGGGTTCTGTCCTTTTGACAGGTAGGCAACCAGCCACTTTCATTAACCCAGTGTCTGGGTAAGAACACCTTTTGCCACCTTATTGTGCTTGTGCACAAACAGATGGAGTGGCGTGATCACATCTGGGAATGCAAGTGTGGGTGTGGATTCTAGGGCTTCCTTTAGAGTTTAAAACACTGTTTGCTGTGTCTGCTACTAGTCTATAGATTACTCTTCAGAATCACACAACATATGAATGCAGGAAGATCACAGGCCAGTGAGTGGAAAGTCTTGTAGATCCAGTGGTTATGGAAGCATGTCAACACTGGCATGGGTCTGCATGTGGTTTCTCCAGCTCCAGGGCTCTGGCTCCCTCAGTGTATCTCCATGTGGCTCATCAACAGGAATTTTTCACAAAGAGAGTCTGTAAGTCCTGTCTCCAGCAAGCTATTTATCTCCTTAGTGCCTCCAAAGAGGTTATCAAGGTGCAACCTGATTGACAGGCTAAACTCCACCACTTCACTTGACACCAGATTATGTAACTACCACATAGTGGTATGGAGAAAAACACATCTTTTGGGTCCAAAACTGTGAAGAAGATATCAATAGGCGGTAAGAGGCTGAGCAAGGTGTACAGATTAGACACAGTAGGATGAAGGTTTTCTACTCCTTTATGGACTTCTCTTAGGTCCTGAACAGGGCAGTAGTCATTAATCCCAGGTTTTTGGACAGGGAGGAAGGGAGTGTTCCATGGAGACTCACGGAGCAGTAGGATGCTGGCTTTCAATAGATTGGCGGCATGTTTTTGGGTTCCTTAACTGGCACTTAGGCCAGTTAAGGTCTATTGTTTGGTGCGGATGAGATAGGCAGCCGTGAGAAGGATGAGTACAACTGGTGGGTGTTATGCAGCTAGCCCCAGAGGGTTTGTTTCTGCCCAGACAGAAAGAAACAGCTTACAGGTAGACCCAGAGGCCTGGGTCTGCAGAATTGATGGACATGAAAGGAGTGAGTAAGTATTCTTCTGAGAGTGGCATAGACTTTAACTGCTGGCTGCTTGGACAGCAGAAGTTTGTCATCAGTTTGGTCAGAAAAGGAGATGATGGATTGGAGCTTCTGCAGTAAGTCTTGCCCTAACAAGGAATAATGAATGAGGACTTGTCTTGGGCCTAGGTTTACGGTGCACTCAGTGGAGAGCAAGTAAGATTTGACTTGGTCAGTAGCTCCTCAAATTTTTACTGCAGTATTTGACAGGGGTGCAAGTGGACATTGTAGGACAGAAAGTATGACTCCAATATCAACCCAAAAGGACACAGGGTGGTCCCCAACGTTTTCAGTGACCATTTGCAGTGGTCATTTGAGATAGAGCTCTCGCCTTCCTATTTGGAGTTAGAGTCTCTAGTCCGCAAGGTAAGGATGGGTGCAGGTTGTGAAACTGGCTTGTGATTTGGGCACTCATTTTTCCAATACCCAGCTTGGTGGCGGTATGCATATTGATTTTTACTTAGTGGCAGGTGAGGACTATTTAGTGGCAGGTGAGGAGGGGATTTATGGCAAGATAGGAACTCTTCTCCACTGCTGGTGGTTGTGTATATATGTACAGATTCTGTGGAAAGTGATCTGGTGATATTTAAAGCTAATGCAAAGTGAGCTACCTTATGACCAAACTATCGCTCCATTGGGCATGAAGCGGTAAGAAATCAGCCAAGACTGGTCACCTGCTTCCCAATTTTTTTTGTGTGAGGTGTAATTCACAATGGAAAAGAATTGGAAACAACCTAAATTTGCATCGATAGACAAGTGGATTAGAAAACTCTGTCACACACATACAATGGAGTACTATGCATCACTAAAAAGCACTGATCACATGAAGCTCATGGTTTCATGGGAAGAGCTGGAGGAATTATACTTAGCGAAGTTACCCAATCACAAAAGGACAAGTACCACATAAGTCTCCTGAGGTAAGTATCGTCAGCACTGTAGGTATAGAAGTGGAGTCACTTATCTCACACTATATGGGTTGAGGTACAGGCACTTGGATGAGGGTCAGACCAAACCCAAGGAAGGATATGTCATTCCAACACAAAGAAGGGGAAAGGGGGGGACGGGGAGGGAGAAAATGGGGGAAAAAGAGGGGAGATGATATCATGGAGGGGGTGAGCAGGGCACTAACCCACCCAGGGGGAGAGTATCGGTAATGCCTTCACAAAATTGGTAGTGTGCATGCAGATCCCACCATGGCGCACCAAACCATGAGGACAATGTAAGTACGTCGAACAACTCATGAAAACAGTGTAATACAGGGCAGGCTCCAATCAAAGATAAACTGACCCCTTCCCTAGAAGTATGTGTTACAGAGGACAACACTAAATCTGCAGGTTGGGGAGTTGCCGAGATGCCACACCCACACGGAAGCAAATCAAGATGGAAAAAGAGAGAGGTATGGTCTAGACCTCATATCGACACTCCTAGCCCAGAGGATGACAGCCCAGCATGGAGTTGCTAAGGCACAGAGAGGACTGTAGGGCCAACCACAACTCTCACTGGAGCATACTACACAAAGTCCACTTGTAGACACAAAAAAAAACAAACAAAAAATCATACTGAGAACTGTATCTGTGACCCAATAAAGAGTTTAGGGTTCCTAATTTTAAAAATTATTATTTAAAGATCATTTTATTGAGGCTCTTACAGCTCTTATAACTATCGTATCAAGCATATTTGTACATTTGTTGTCATCCTTATTTTCTAAACATGTATTTTCTATGGAGACCCTGGTATCAGCTCCTCTTTTTCCCTTCCTACCCCCTGCCGCCCTCATGACAGCTTGATAAATTATAAATTGTCATTATTTTCATATTTTACACTGACCACTGTCTTCCTTCCCCCATGACTTCTACTGTTCATCCTCCTGCGGTGGTGGGGTTGGGGGTGGGGTGGGTATGTGTTGATCATTTGGAGGGCTCCAGGGACTACAGGTAATACAACAGGAGGTTCATGAACCAGATTCCGGATCCTAATGTAGCAGAAGTCAGCTAGCTTCCATCCATTGTCAATTTATAATAAGGTTAGCCCATACTCTGAATGAAAACTATCCATAGTATGAAGACTGTTTTTGTATAAAGATGAAGGAGACTTATTCTTCCTGTGTAGGAGCCCTGGTGGTGCAATGGTTACTCATGGAGCTGTGATCTGCATAGTTGGCAGTTTGAAACCAGGAGCAACTCTGCAGGAGAAAGTCTGGATTTTCTACTCAGGTAAACAGGTCCAGTCTCAGAAACCTACAGGGTGAGGTGGCTATGAGTTAGCATCAATTTGCTAGCAGTGAGTAACATATTCTTCCCACAATTACTGGACTGTTTCACTCCAAGAAGATCTCATCATGGAGTTAACCACACTGTTAAATTATGTCTTGGGAAAATCCGGGCACACCCAACTTGACATAAAATCTAATTATCCTCCTCCCTGGGGGATGGACAACAGAGAAAGGAGTGAAGGGAGACGTCAGACAGGGCAAGATATGACAAAGTAATAATTTATAAATGACCAAGGGCTCATGAGGGAGGGGGAGCAGGGAGGGAGGGGGAAAAAGAGGACTTGATGCAAAGGGCTTAAGTGGAGAGCAAATGCTTTGAAAATGATGAGGGCAAAGAATGTACAGATGTGCTTTACACAACTGGTGTATGTATGGATTGTGAGAAGAGTTGCATGAGTCCCTAATAAAATGTTTTTTAAAAATAAATAAATGTTTAGAAACTAGTGATGGCAACATATGTACAAATATATTTGATACAATTGATGTGTGGTTTGTTATAAGAGGTATAAAAGTCCCCAATAAAATGACATTTTAATAATAAAGACATCATAAGAGAAGCAATATAAGTAAGGTATCAGCTAAGATGGATAACCAGCCCTTGTTGATCCAAGGACTGCAAATAGTAAAATCTGAAGGAGAGAATGGTATCAGACTTAATTGTGTGATGATGGCAATGGATGTACTAAAGTGCTTGACACAATGTATGTGTATGGATTGTGATAAGAGCTGTAAGAGCCCCTAATAAAATGATTTAAAAATTAAAAAGAAAGAAAATAAAATCTAATTATCACATTATCCATATCAGTAATTACATTGAATGTAAATGGAATAAATGTACTAGTCAAGAGACAGAGCAGCAGAATGAATAAGAAAACAGAATTCTTCAATACTTTAGAAGAGACACATTTTAGAAACAAAGACAAAAATACATTAAAAATCAAAGGTTGGGGAAAAAACAAGCTAATGGCAATCAAGAGTAGAATTGGCAATATTAATTTCTAATAAAATAAACTTTGAGGCAAAAAATAAGATAAGTATAAGAAACAAGAAAGAACAATATACAATGATAAAAGTGTCAATTGAACAAGAGGATGTATCCATAGTAAGTATACAACTAATAAAAAAATCATCAGACGCATAGAGGAAGAGTAGGACTATTTAACAAACTGACAAATAATATTTCTACATATATATTTATCTATGAAGATAATATATATAAATATGGTATCTATCTATCTATCTATGGTAGAGTATATAAAGGACAAAGTTATAAAAATTTTTAGACATAACCTGTGAGATGAGTTGCTAGGCTTGAAGGCTCAAAATAATCATTTCAGGGCACACCAAACTCCTACATTCAATTTGCAAAATATAATCCACAAAGACAATGTTCTACATCCTGCTTTGGTGAGTAGCAACTGGAGTTTTAAAAGCTTGTGAGCATTTATCATAGGGGAAACTCTTGGTCTTGCTAGGCTAGAGGAAAGAAAAGTGATGAAAATCAAAGATGCCTGGAAATAATTAGCCCAGTGATATAACAGACCAAACCTCAGTTTACACCACCCTGAGATCAGGGGTAGCATTAGTGTCTAGGATAAAGTGGCAACGGTAGTGGGGAATGTGGGAAAAAGTTCACCATAATAAAAAATACCAAACGTATTGGTCAAATAGAAACTGGTGCGACCCCCAAGACTATGATCCTTTATCTCTCTTCTGGTCTGAAAATGAACTTACATCCCCATGGGCAAATTTTTCAGCCAAACAATAGAGGCATATAAGAGAAATAATAACACTAGAGATGTAGACACATTTTAGAATCATCGACCATTTAATATCAAAAGGGAAGCATTAACCCAAGGACAAAGTTTAAAAGGGTTAGGAAAAAAGAAGAAATGGCAACAGGAGACACAGGAGAGAGTGGAATAAGGAATCCACATTGTGGGGTCAAAATCAATACGATGAAACAAACTGTATGAGTTGTGGATCTATTTTGTAAAATTTCACCCAATTAATAAGATTTTTACAAGGTCTAAATATGATGTTGTTGTTTCTTGACATGTACAGATTTTCTGTCTCTCTAATCCTTCCTTGAAGACTTCTGTGCCCTTGGATTTACACTTTATAAGATATTAGTTTCGGCATACCAGAGGGATTCAAATTGTATTCCTCTGAAATGTTCTTTGAGTTCTAGAAACAAAAAGAAATCTGATGGGATAAAAACAAGGTTATAGGACAGATAGGGAAAGATTCCCAGTAAAATTCTCTTACCTAACTCTTGCTGTCCTCAAAGAATGAATACAGCATTGTCTTGATGGAGGCAAAAATCCTTGGCGCAACTCTTCTGAACTTTTCTTCAGTGCAGTTTGCAGTTTTCTTACAACCTCTTCATAGTGAGTCCCATGATTGACCTATATACTTCGAGAAAACTTATCAAGATCACATCTTTAGAATCCCATAAAGATTGCCATAACCTTTTCTTTTTCTTTTTAAAATCTTTTTACTGGGGTCTCTTACAGCTCTTATAGCAATCCATATGTCAATTGTATCAAGCACATTTGTACATATGTTGCCATCATCATTTTCAAAACAATTTTCTTTCTACTTGAGCCCTTGGTATCAGTCCCTCTTTTTTTCCTCCTTCCCCCGAACTCCCACCCTCGTTAACCCTTGATAAGTTATTACTGTTTTCAGTTTTTACACCATCAGCTGTCTCCCTTCACCCATGTTTCTGTTGTTCATCTCCATGCGGGTATGTTAGTCCAGGTAGACTAGAGAAACAAATTCATAAACACACTCATATATGTATGAGGAAGAGGTTTATATACAAGAGCGATTGAACATTGAGAAAACATCCCAGCCCAGTCCAGAGTAAGTCCATAAGTTTGATATTAACCCAAATGTCTGATACCAATTTATAAAGTCCTCTTCAGACTCACGAAAACATGCAATGACGCCGAATGCAGGAAGATCACAGGCCTGTGGGTGGGAAGTCTTGTGGATCCAGTGGAGTTGTAAGCATTTCAGCGCTGGCAGTAGTATCCACGAGGCTCCTCTAGTTCCCAGGGATTGGGGTCTATCAGTGTAGTGCCATCTGTCTTGTCAGTAGAGCATCTCTCAAGGAGTGAGCCCAAAGAGAGAGTCTCTCCTGCCTCCAAGAAAATTCAGGAATTCCCAGAATTCTCAGGAGAAAGTCATGCCCACATAGAGGCCTCATCGGCTATTACATGATTGACAGCTAGATTCCACGCCATTCACTCATAATCCTCTCAAATGGACAAATGATTATATAACTGCCACAGTGGTGATGGTGGGCTGCTATACATTGCTCATTGTGATTGGCTCTCCCTTTCTCCTCCTTCTCCCCCCACAACCCCCCTACCCTTATGGTATTGCTACTTCCATTATTGTGCCTGAGGGGTTTATCTGTCCTGGATTCCATGCTCTGGTCTAGCCGGATTTGTAAGGTACAACTGGGGTCATGATAGTAGGGACAGGGAGGGGGGCCATTAAAAAACTAGAGGAATGGTATGGGTTTCGTAGGCACTATATTACACCCTGGTTGGCTGGTCGCTTCTTTGTGACCCTTCTATGAGGGGATGTCTAATTGTCTACAGCTGGGCTTTGGATTTCCTTTCTGACACCCCTTGTTCACATAGAAATGGTTGTTTGTTTAGGGTCTTCTGATGCCAGATACCTGTTCCCATCGATACCTTTTGCTCACACAGGTTGGTGAACTTCTTCCATGTGGGCTTTGTTGCTTCCCTGCTAGATGACCTCTTGTTTAACTTCAAGCCTTTAAGACACCAGACACTATATCTTGTAATAGCTGGGATCCATCAGCTTTCTTTATCACATTAGCTTATGCACCCATTTGGTATTCAGCGATAGAGTTGGGAAGGTGAGTGTCACAGAATGCCACTTTTTTTTATTGGAAAAGTGTTCTTTCATTGAGCAAGGACTTGAGAAGAGGCCCAATGGTCATCTGCTACCTTAATACTTAACATATAAATGTATGTATGTAGTCCTATTTCCCTATCTTATATATTAATATATTTACAAATATACATGCCTATGTTTAAACCTCTATAAGTGTCTTTGCCTCCTAGCTCTTTTTTAAAAAAATCATTTTATGGGGCTCTTACAACTCTTATCACAATCCATCCATCCATTGTGTCAAGCACATTTGCACATGTGTTGCCATAATCATTTTCAAAGCATTTTCTTTCTACTCTTTCCTCTATTTCCTTTTACCTTCCTCCTGTCCCTTTATCATGCTTTACCTAAATTAGGCTCTCTGTACTTCCTCTTGGCTACATTGCACTTGATCAAATCCCACCAGGCATTCTATGCCTTCCTTGCCATCGATTTTAGTAGATCTCTTGCTTTTCCCTTGTCACTGGGTTTGTTGGCTCCCCCTCCCTTTCCTACCCCCTCTCCATCTCCCCTGTCCCCTGGAACCATTGGTCCTGTTGTTTTCTCCCCAGGATTGTTTATCTTGCCAATCACATAGGTAGACATAAAAAAAAGAAGAAGAAAGAGAGACCTATAAATAGTTTCAGATCTGTCTGCTGACCCTGATATATGTTTTTCAATTGAGTCTGATGAGGTGACAACACCTGTCCTCAGAGTCTGAAGTCTATTTCAGGATTCCTCAGGGACTTCATTGCTTTGTTCCCCGTGTTGCTCTGTTGTGCTCCCTTTGTGTTTTACCCTGGGTCTGGGTAGGTCATACTGGGCACAATTCCTGCACTGTGTCTCCAGTGCTGTCCTCTGTAGCACTGAGGGTCTGTGAGGGGATGTTGTGTCTCTTGGTGGGGCCAGCCCCATGGTTCTCTTTGTGTATTGGCTGCTCTGAGCAGGAGGGTTGCCCTTGTGGCTTGCTGGTCCAGGATGAGGTTTTCTCTCTCTCTCTGTTTGCTCCTATGTAGTCTGCAGACCTGCCACTCTACCTGGCCTGTTTCTTCAGTGCTGTCCTTTGTAGTTCAATCTTCTGGGGAAGGGGGTAGATGTAGCTGGGTTTGGGGCCTGCCCCGCAGATCTCTCTGTTAGTCCACTGCTTCATGCTGATATGTTGCTCTTAAAGCTTGGCATACCAGGTTGAGGTCTGGTCGCTCTCTCCCTTACCAGTGGAGACATGAACAAAACCATCCCTGTGGATGGATTAGTGCCCTGTTCCCTCTTTTTCAGGTAGTGTCTTTTTTTTTTTCTTTTCCCCTCCTTTTAAGTGGGCTGCTATATGCATCCCTGGGTTGGGTCTGACCCCTGTCAGAGTGCCTGGGTCTTGTCCTGGGAATTTATGATTTTCCCCTATGCCCCTGGTGATTTTATTGCTTTTTTTTTTCCCCCTTGTGCTTTTTAAGCGTACCTCAGTGGACTCGTGCTGTATTTGTCCTTTTGTGAGTGGCTCCCTTTGCTTAGCATAATTTCCTCCAACTCTTCTCATTGCAACGATGTACTTCATGCATTCATCACTGCTTTTTAGGGATTCATAGTTCTCTTTGTATCTATGTACCAGAGTTTTTTAATCCATTTGTCCATTGTTGGAAATTTAGCTTGTTTCCAACTCTTTTTAATTGTGAACTGCACTGCCATGAACATTGGCGTGCAGATGTCTGGCCGTGCTCTGTTTCTTACCTCTTCTGGGTACATGCCCAGTACGGGGATTGCTGGGTCATATGATAGCTTAATATCTATTTGTTTTAGGTATCATCACATCGATTTCCATAGTGACTGCACACACCTACAGGTCCACCAGCAGTGGATGACAGTTCCTATCTCACCACAGCCCCTCCAACACTTGTTGCTTTCTAATTTTTTGAATTGGGCTATCTTTGAGGGTGTCAGGTGGTATCTCATAGTTGTTTAAATTTGCTTTTCCTTTATGGCTAATGATCAGGAACATTTTCTCGTATGTCTATAAGCCATTTGGATTTTTGCTATTGTAAAATTTCTGTTCAGGTCCTTTTCCCACCTCCTCAATGGACTATTTGTTTTTTTCTTATTGTAAGCTAGCAGAGTATTATAGATTTTCATAATAAGGCCTTGTCTGATGTGTCATTGTTTTAGCTGTTTTCCCAGTGTGTGGGCTCTCCTATTACTCTCTTGGCAAATTCTTTCAATGTACACAGGTGTTTTATCTTCAGTATATCCCACTTGTCAATTTGTGCTTCCTCTGTGTTTGTGTCCTTCCCTTTTTCTGATAGCCTATGTATTCCCTGCGCCAAAGTTCTTAGGTTTGTCCCTATTCCCTCATTAATGGCCTTAAGAGTTTGGGGTTTTACCTTGAGCTCTATGATCCACCTTGAGTTTATTCTTGTACATGTAGTGAGGTAAGGGTTTTGTTTCATTTTTCTGCAGGTAGATATCCATATTTTCCATTAGCCTTTGTTGAAGAGGGCATCCACTTCCCGTTTGATATATTTTGGCCCTTATCAAAGATCAGTTGTCTGTATGCTGATGATATCATTTCTGGGTTTTCAGTTCTTTTATATTGGTCTAAATATTTGTCATTATACTAGTGCCATGATGTTTTGAACATGGTGGCTGTATAATAAGTGCTGAAGTCAGGTAAATTATCCCTACATATTTGTCCTTCTTCTTGAAGAATTCTCTAATTCTGGGCTTCCTCCCTCTCCATATGAAGTTGTGCGATAGGTAGGTTTATTGTGCCAACCTGGCCAATAGGAACATGTGGGATTAATAAGGTCTTAATTTAATTGGAGGTCAGGGAGATAAATGGCTCAACAAGCCCCGCCCCTCTCTCTCTCTCTTGTTCTCTGGTGATTGGAGCAGCATGTGGCTGCTTTAGCTAGTCCTCTGTCTCAACTTGCGAGCTACACCACCTTTGGGACAGCCAAAACGTGCATTGTATGGCTAGAGCTTGAGGTTCCTCCTAGATCTGCTTTGCCATGCTGCTGTTGTATACATCACTTGAGCTTGAGGCTGTTAGATCATGTCAGCTTGCATTGTTTGAGTTCGATATCCTATCCAGGCCTGCTTCACTAAGCTCCTGAGCTGCTGCCTGTTGGTGACCCACCCTGCTGTTTGCTGCCTGTGACCAGTCTGCCTGCATTTCCCTAGGGAAGACTCAGCTCTCTGCATATTAACTGTTGCATGGAAGTGAGTTGAAATGATCCCTCTGTACTGCTGTATGGCCTAATTAGCTGTTATATTCCTTTGTGCTATGTGTATATATCTATATATAGATACACACCAAATATACTTGTGTATAAGCCGAGTTTTTCAGCACATTTTAAAAAACATTTTATTAGGGGCTCATACAACTCTTATCACAATCCACACATATACATACATCAATTGTATAAAGCACATCCGTACATTCTTTGCCCTAATCACTCTCAAAGCATTTGCTCTCCACTTAAGCCCTCTGCATCAGGTCCTCGATTTTTTTCCCTCCCTCCCTGCTCCCCCCTCCCTCGTGAGCCCTTGATAATTTATAGATTGTTATTTTGTCATATCTTGCCCTATCCGGAGTCTCCCTTCCCCCCCTTCTCTGCCGTCCATCTCCCAGGGAGGAGGTCACATGTGGATCCTTGTAATCAGTTCCTCCTTTCCAACCCACTCACCTTCCACTCTCCCAGCATCACCCCTCACACCCCTGGTCCTGAAGGTATCATCCACCCTGGATTCCCTGTGCCTCCAGCTCCCATATGCACCAGTGTACAATCTCTGCCCTATCCAGTCCTGCAAGGTAGAATTCGGATCATGGTAGTTGGGGGGAGGAAGCATCCAGGGTCTGAGGGAAAGCTGGTTCTTCATCGGTACTACATTGCACCCTGACTGACCCATCTCCTCTCCTAAACCCCTCTGTGAGGGGATCTCCAGTGGTCGACACTTGGGCCTCGGGTCTCCACTCTGCACTTCCCCCTTCATTCACTATGTTATACACACACACACACATATTCTTTTTTTTTTTTGCATGATGCCTTATACCTGGTCCCTTTGGTACCTCATGATCGCAACGTTTCAGCACATTTTTAATGCAGTTTTTTTTTTTTGGTGTGGTAAAATTAGGTACCTTGGCTGATATTTGGATCAGCTTATACTCAAGTATATATGATATGTATAATCATAAGTGTTTTTTTTTCTCTCTAGGGAACCCTGTCTAACACAAGTTGGCATTCCATTTTTGCAGTTCTTTAAAGAAAGATGGTATTGGTCTCGGGATAGTGTTAACTTATATAGTGCCTTGGGTATTACTAGCATCTAATGGGCATTGGATAGTCTTCTATTTGTGGAGGTCACTCTTGATTTCTTATAATAATGTTCTGTAGTTTTCCTCATACAAATCTTTTGCTTTTTTGGTGAGGTATATCCCTGGATATTTCAATTTGTAAAATTGGCTATTGTGAAGGGTACTATCTTTTGATCTCCTCTTCCATGGTCTCATCTGAAGTATGTAGAAGTCTGATGGACTTCTGTTTGTTGATCTTGTATCCTGCCACTCTGCCATATTCCTCTTTCATTTCCAGGACTCCTCTTGTAGTACTTTTAGGGTTTTCCATATATAAAACCATATAATCTGGGAATAACAATAATTTCACCTCTTCTTTCCCAAGCTGAATGAATGCCTTTGATGTCTTTCTTTGCCTTAAGTTGTTAGCTAGGACTCCAGTACAATGTTAAATAAAAGTGGGGACAAGGGACATTTTTGTCTGGTCCTCTTTTTCAGTGTGATGGTTTTTGTCTGTTTTTCATTGACTGTGATGTTGCCTGTTGATTTTTCATATGTAGCTTGTATTGAGGAATTTTCCTTCCATTCCTAGTTTTTTGAATTTCTTAAACAGCAATGGGTGTTGGATGTTGTCAAATGCTTTTTCCGTGTCGTTCAATATTATATGTGGTTCTTATCTTTTCTCATGTCAATGTGGCAAGTAATGCTGATAGACTTTCAGATGTTGAACCATCCCTGCATCCCTGGAATGAATCTCACTTGGTCATGGTGAATTGTTCATGTTATATACTTTTGTATTGTACTGGGCAGTATTTTTTAAGACTTTTTGCATCGGTGTTCTTTAGAGATATTGGTCTGTAGTTCTCAATTCTTGTGAGATACTTGCCCACTTTAGGTATCTGTGTGATACTAGTTCATAGAGAGATTTGAGAGCTTTCCATCTTTTTTCTCTGCTCTGGAAGAGTTTGTGTAGGATTGGTGTCAGTTCTTCACTCAATGCTTGGTAGAATTCTTCTTGTGAAGCCATCTTACCCGGGGGATTTTTTGGTTGGTAATCCCTTGATAACCTTGTCTACTTCCTCTATTGCTGTGGGTCTGTTGAGATTCTTGACATATATCTAGGATAGTCTAGGGAGGGACTGTTTTTCCAAGTATTTATCCATGTCTTCCAAGTTGTTGAATTCATTGGAGTACAGGCCTTCATAGTACTGTATAATTAGCCTTTTAATTTCATTCGGCTCTGTTGTAATGTTCCCTGTTTCATCCCTCACACTGGCTATTGAAATTTGTTCCTTTCTTTGGTCAGCGTTGCCAATGACATCTTGATTCTGTTAATCCATTCAAAAAACCAGCTTTAAGCTACGTTGATGTTTGATTGTTTTCTTGTTTTCCCTCTCCTATATCTCAGCCCTGATTTGTATTATTTGTTTTCTTTTGCTATTAGTAAGATTGTCCTGTTGACTCTGCTCTATTTGTTGAAGATTTTGTCCCAGCATATACATCATAAGTCTCTCTGGTAGAACCAGTTTTGGGCCTGACCTGCAGCTTTCATCTCCTGTTGGCTTTTCCTGTTTTGTTATGCCAAAGCTATGCTAATGGGCCAGGTTTCTGGTGGCTTACATTCAAAATACACAGTTTAAGATTGAAAGTGTTTTTAAGGTTGTATTTTTCCCCCAATATAGTGGGCTCACAGGGCATCCTTGTATCAGGGATATGCTGCACTGTCTCCCAGGGAAGGAGGGCCAGATTAATCAAGTGGATTTGGGGCCCACTGGGTCTGAATTGCCCCCAGTGCCTTCCTGTGTCACCCCCACCCCACCCCAACCCACACAGCTCCACAGGCTGTGCTCTGGGTATATATTCTCTACCATGGATAAATATCCTAGGGAATCTCCAATTACTGAAAATTAGTGTTGAATTATCTGTTGTTACCCATGCTGGCAGGAGGGGAGCTGAGCAGAGATGGAAAGGGGATGGCTGATGCAGTTGCTCTGTTCCTGGCTAGGAAGAGGAGATGCAACGCCCTCAAATTCAGGAGTGGGGAGGGTTTCAGAGAAGAGACCTCCAGTGTGAGCCCTTATGGCTAGTTCTCAGAGGCTCCGTGGGCATGAGATTATGACCACCTTTAGACTAGTCTGGGGAAACTGCTGCACACTGTAGGTCTCAGATCTTGGGCACAGGAAGGGGTGGCAGAATCTGTTATGCTGGACCTGGCAAGGGATTAGCAGAGTCCACAGGCAGAGCTTTTCAGAGGCCCTGTATTCACTCTGTGGGTGAAAATCACAGGGCAGTTCTGAACTACAGACCCTAGTACACTTGAACCTTATTTTTGGCACCCTGCCACCCACTATTGGCTTCCTTGTCTCTTAAATTTCCAATCTAACAGCAGGAACACCAGGTGGGTGATTCTACCTGGATGCCATCTTGGAAGCTCCCCTCTGCTATAACGTTTCAAGGTGACCTCTCTGCTTTGAATTTAACTGACCCAGCAGAACCCTCTGAAGATATTTAGATCGAACCTTTTCTTTGAAGGTTTCTGAATGATACTAAGAGAAGTATATGACTGACAACATTTGTTTGCAGTCATCCACAAATATCAGAGACATGTTTTAATATATTTGTTTCGAATAAACTCATGCATGGATGAACTGAAAACCCATTAGCAATAAATTTTGACTTGCTTATATATGTGGTGGTGTTGAGCAAAACAATTTTGTTTTTAAAACACAAGAGAAGTTATAATTATTTCTAACAATAGCTAACTAATTTGATTAATCATGAATAAATGACAAAATCTGGCATATATAAATTTGGACACCATTACAGAAATTCAACATGAAGATATAATTAAATACAGGTAAGTGTGAAGAGATGTTTAAAACTAGAAAGATTGACTTCCAGGAAGATGGCGACGGAGTGACACATACCAGAGAGACTCCGCAGAATCCAGCCCAGGAGAGTTGCTTAGAGGGAAATTCAACATCGCTGGATCACAGGAGGCGCATAATAAAGATAAGTAGGCACAGATCCACCGGGTTTTGAGGGGTTGGGGGCTTTTGGCTTACCTCAGTGGAAGCCGGCAGGGGCTTGACCCTAGCCCAGCCACTGTATCTGCCGGAGCCGGGACCATTTGGAGCCTGTAGCAGGGCTTGGTCTCAGCACAGCCAAAGTTTTCCCCTACCTGCCTTAGGGCAGAGACAGGACCCTTGGCGCTCCACTGGCAGGGATCAGGGTTCAGCTACATTGATGCTTCTGTTTGCGTCTCTGCTCTCTATTCCCACACAACCTTGGAGGGCTGGGCAGGGGCTTTTGCAAGGCACAGCCACAGCTTGCCACGCCACGTGGTCTGAGCAGAGACTAAACCCAAACCCACACACCTCCAAAGGCAGGGATCAAGGTTCAGCTAAACTGAGGCGTCTGTTAACATCTCTGCTCTCTGTCCCCCCACTTCTCTGGAGGCTGCTCAGCAGCTTTCGTGCGAAACCTCTTGGGGCTCAGCTGCGGACAGCTGCTGGGGTTTGGGGCAGGGAGTAAGCCCTTGCAGGTCCACAGGCAGGGAGTGGGACTCAGCTACATAGTTGCTTTTGCTTCCCTCACTTCTCTATACCCCTGCACAGTCTAGTCTCACTTTTTAAATTTTTCTCCCCCCTCCCCCCCCTTATTCCAACCCTGCTCTTTCACACTCCATTGTGGACTTGCGGGGGGCACTCCCATTGCCCTAGGGCATTTGCGCCTGGGCCACACCCAGCTAGGTGAGCTCCACCCTGCATAGATAGCCCAAGGCTAGGGAAAGACCTGCTTGCTCTCCAGGGAATATTCCTCCTTGGACTTCTCACCAGGGAGTTCCTGCCTATGTACCTGGGGACATAAGGCAGCTCGGCCAACACATATCAGTATTCAATCCAATAGCAGGAACTACAGGCCAGCCTCTGCAATACTGGGGCAGGCAGCGGAACTACCATCTGGGGCACTCCCCTGATAGGGAAGCCACAGGAAGATAAAGTGGTAGGTTAATCCTGTAGCAAAATCAGCTGGAGGCAGTTCGAAGAAGCATTCATATAAGTCTTCCAGAGAGAGACTAGAAAATGGCACCTGGTCCCTCTAAAACAACTCAACACAAGCAGCCATCAGCCCAAACGACCTCAATGAAAAAACAGGAGAAACAGAAGATGTCCTGAACATAGCAACATACATAGAAGAAGCAGACATTGAGATGCCATACAAAGAAACTATCAGAATGCTGCTTGGAGACATGCAGAATATGAGGGAAACAATACAGAAAAAGGAAGAAACGATAGAGGAGATAAAGTCAGACACCAAAGGGAAATATAGGAGCTTAGCGAGGAGATAACGAAAAACAATAGCAGAATCATGTTTCTTGAGAATCGATTGGAGGAATCAGAGAACCACATCAGTGTCCTGGAGGACAGCCAAGCAGACTTCAATAAACGTGAACAAAAATCTAATAAGAGCATCAGGGAAGCCGAAGAAAACCTAAGAGCTATGTCTGATGCTATGAAGTGGAACAACATTAGAATTATTGGCCTGCCAGAGGAAGACACAACAAAGAAGTCATCTGCAACAATAGCGAGAATTCTTGGAGGAAAACTTCCCCAGCCTAATGAATGAAAACCAGGCCACCATCCAGGAGGCTGAAAGAACACCAGCACAACGGGACCCCAAGAAGAAATCACCAAGGCACATAATAGTTAAACTATCCAAGTTTGAGGAGAAGGAGAAAATTATGAGAGCAGCTAGGGAAAAACAAGCAATCACATATAAAGGTTTCCACATAAGAATATGCTCACACCTATCAACAGAAACTATGAATTAAAGGAGAGAGTGGAGTACTGTATTCCAAAAATTGAAGGAAAACAATGCAAATCCAAGAATATTCTACCCAGTCAAATTATCAATCAAGACCGATGGAGAAGTAAAAGTCTTCCCAGACAAGGAAAAACTCAAAAAATACTTTACAACAAACCCAGCCTTACAAAAGATCCTCGCTGACTCAGTATGGGCAGAAGAACAACACTCACCAAGCACAGATAAGAGACAACACGTAGAACAACCTCACCCAGAGCACAAAAAAGAGAAAACAGACCCCAAGATAGCAATGGGTTAAAGATGGAAAGAAGTCAAGAATGACACATACAGAAAACACACACTAATGATAAAGGAAAGTAGGAAAACGCCCAACACAAAAGGTATAAAATGGCATCACGGAGTCCGCACATGGAGATAATAACCCTGAATATCAATGGCCTGAACTCAGGCATTAAAAGACTGAGACTAGCAGAATGGCTTAGAAAACACAACCCATCAATTTGCTGCCTAGAGGAGACACATCTCAAGGCTACAGACAAAACTAGGCTGAGAATCAAAGGCTGGAGAAGGACCTACCAAGCAAACAGCAATACAAAAAAAGCAGGGGTTGCAAACCTAATCTCAGATAAGATTGACCTCAAAGTGCAAACCATAAAAAGAGATAAGGAGGGACACTATGTAATGCTCAAGGGAATCATAGACAATGAACCACTAAGCATTGTAAACACATATTCCCCGAATGAGAGACCAGCTCAATACGTCAACCAAACGCTCCAAAAGATTAAGAAAGAAATCAGACTCGGTAATTATAGTGGGCGACTTCAACACACCACTCACTGAGAAAGACAGATCACAGGGAAAGAAACTCAACAAGGAGACTAGACAGCTAAACTCCACAATAAGACAATTTGACTTAATAGATATTTACAGAGCTTTTCATCCATATATATATAAATTTCACATTCTTTTCAACTCCCCATGGCACATATTCGAAGATAGATCACATGCTGGTGCATAAGACAAATCTACATAAATTTAAGCACAATGAAATATTACAGACCTCTCTCTCTGATCACTGTGCCATAAGACTGGAAATCAACAAAAGGAAGACAAAGAAAATAAGAGCAAATAATTGGAGGATGAATAACTCTCTACTGCAAAAGGAGTGCTTACTGCTGCAGATCAGAGATGAAATCAGGAAATTTCTAGAAACCAACAAAAATGAACACATGACATACCAAACCTTATGGGACACAGCAAAGGCAGTCATCAGAGGAAGGTTCATATAATACAAGCACACCTGAGAAAGGAAGGAAAAGAGACTCATGATGGATACACTGACACAAAACATACAAAAACTAGAGCAGAGTCAGCAGGACAAGCCTACTAATAGCAAAAGAAAAGAAATGATAAAAATCAGGGCTGTGATTCAGGAGAGGGAAAATAAGAAAACTATGGGAAAAATTAATATCGCTAAAAGTTGGTTCTTTGAAAGGATAAACAGGATTTTAGACCATCGGCAAACCTAACCAAAGAAAGGAGGGAACAAATCTCAATAGCAAGAATAAGGGATGAAAGAGGGGTCATTATAACAGACCCTAATGAAATCAAATGGATAGTTACACAGTAGTATGAAGGATTGTACTCCAATGAATTCAACTATTTGGAAGACATGGACAAATTCCTGGAAAAACAATCCCTCCCTAGACTATCCTCGGTGGACATCAAGAATCGCCACAGACCCATAGCAATAGGAGAAATAGAAAAGGTTATCAAGGGATTACCAACAAAAAAATTCCCTGGACCAGATGGCTACACTGGAGAATTCTACCAAGCATTCAGGGAAGAACTAATACCAATCCTACACAAACTTTTCCAGAACATAGAAAAAGATGGTAAACTCGCAAACTCCTTCTGTGAAGCTAGTATAACTCTGATACCCAAACCGGGTAAGGATCCCACAAGAACCGAGAACTACAGACCAATATCACTAATGAACATTGATGCAAAAATCCTTAACAAAATACTAGCCAACAGAATACAAAAGTATATGAAACAAATAATTCACCATGACCAAGTGGGATTCATACCAGGGATGCAGGGATGGTTCAACATACGAAAGACCAGTAGTATTATTCGTCACATTGACATGAAAAAGTATCAAGAATCACATGATAATATCAATAGACGCAGAAAAAGCATTCGCCAACATCCAACACCAATTCCTGTTTACAACACTAGCGAAGATAGGAATGGAAGGAAAGTTCCTCAAGACAATACAAGCTATATATGAAAAACCAACAGCCAAAGTCATAGTCAATGGAGAAAATACTAACACAATCCCACTGAAAAAGGGGACCAGACAAGGATGCCCCTTGTCCCCACTCCTATTTAATTTCGTGCTGGAGGTTTTAGCTAACAGCATAAGGTAAAGAAGTGACATACAAAGGAGTACTACGCATCACTAAAAAGCAGTGATGAACTTATGGGGCACATAGTGGCATGGGAAGAACTGGAGGAAATCATGCTAAGCGAAGTAAGTGAGGCACAAAAGGACAAGTATAACATGAGCCCGCTGAGGTAAGTATTAAAAAAAATGCAAAAGTGGCATAGGGGAAAAAGCTACTGTATACAAACATTTGTGGGGTGAAGACTGTGTAGTATATGGCAGAGACCAGACCAAAAATCGGGGATGCACATAGTCGACAATGGTGGAGGAGGTGGGGAAAGGAAAATAAAAGGATGAATATAAGGAAGAAAAGGGTAGTGGGGGCATGGGGCACTAATCCACCCAAGGGGAGGGTATTGTTTATATCTCCACAGGGAAAGTGGGACCAGACTTCAACCCAGTGACGCAAGGTGTGAATGCAATATCCCAGTGTGGAGTAGGGAACCAGTGGAGACGTCTGGGAGGCTGGCCCCAGCACCATAAATTAAGGGGATTCCTGCCCCTCCCCCAAAAAGAATTTGTTCCAAAGGACGACATTGACTCTGCAGCTCCTGGAGATGGACATATCTGATCAGAGCACACGGGAGCAGATGAAGGGGCAGGAGAGACAGTGGAACACAGCCTGGCCCACCAGGCCGTGAGGATGATGTTCCTGAGTAGAGCAGCCAGTCCACAGAGAGAACAACATGGCTGGCCCCACTATGAGAAATGATGCCCCTCAGTGACTAAGGGCGATACAGGGAACAGCACCGGAGACACAGTGTGGGAATTGCACCTGACCTGATCCCACCACACCGAGGCAAATCACTGGGGGAGTGCAGCGGAACAGCAAGGGAATGGAGTGGCAAGGTCCCCAGGGAATGCTGAAAGTGGACTTTGGGGCGAGGACGTGGTGCCCCAACAGACTGGACTGGAAAACGCTCCTAAGGGCCAACAAATGATCCTTGAACTAACTACAAGCTTCTCTTTCATTATGTGTTTTGTTTTGTTCTTTGTCAGTGGTTTGTTTTTTTTGTTTTGTTGTCTGGTTGTATACTGTTGCTTTGTTTTCCTCTGTCTTGTTTTCATGCATGTTAGTGTCTCCACAGGTCTGTCTGAATAGGATAGGCTGGATGAACTATCTGGAGGAAAAACAATGGGACCAACAGTTCCGGGGTGACTTGGGGTGGGGTAGGTAGGGGGTAAGGGAGTGGTGTTAACCATCACAGGGACAAGGGAACAACATGGGACCCAAAATGGTAGTGAGGGGGGAATGGCAGTCCTGGTGGGAATGATCAAGGGTAAGGTTGCGTAGAGAAGAGGTATAGCTATAGCCCAGGTGGGGACAGAGCATTGTAGGAGGGCAGGAGGAAAGTCAAGGGAGATGGAGAAAATAACTAGGAGTCGAGGGGCATTTATGGAAGTCTAGACAAAGACATGTACATGCAAATATATATATATGAGGATGGGGAAATAGATCTATGTGTCTATATTTATAGGTTTAGTATTAAGGTGGTGGAAGGACCTTGAGCCTCTACTCAAGCACTCCCTCAATGCATGAATACTTTCTTTTATTAAATTGGCACTCTATGATGCTCACTCTCCGACACAACTGCTGAAGCCAAAGTGGGTGAACAAGTAAATGTGGTGAAGAAAACTGATGGTGCCCGGCTATCAAAAGAGATAGTGACTGGGATCTTAAAGGCTTGAAGATAAACAAGCGGCCATCTAGCTCAGAAGCAACAAAGCCCACATGGAAGAACACACCAGCCTGTGTGATCGCGTGGTCCCAAAGGGATCAGTTATCAGGCATCAAAGAACATAAAATCATATCATTGGATGCACACCTCCATGATACGATCGCTGACGACAAACGGGTGCATAAGCAAATGTGGCAAGGATAGCTGATGGTGCCCAGCTATCAAAAGACATAGTGAGTGGGGTCTTAAAGGTTTGAAGGTGAACAAGCGGCCATCTAGCTCAGAAGCAATAAAGCCCACATGGAAGAAGCACACCAGCCGGTGTGATCATGAGGTGCCAAAGGGACCAGGTATAAGGCATCATGCAAATAAAAAAAAACAAAGTATATATATATATATGTATATGTATGTGTGTGTGTGTATGTATGTATGTATGTATGTGTGTATGTGTGTGTGGGGAAGTGCAGAGTGGAGACCCAGGGCCCAAGTGTCGGCTACTGGAGATCCCCTCATAGAGGGGTTTAGGAGAGGAGACGGGTCAGTCAGGGTGCGATGTAGTACCGATGAAGAACACAGCTTTCCCCCAGATCCTGGATGCTTCCTCCCCTCAACTACCATGATCCGAATTCTACCTTGCAGGACTGGATAGTGCAGAGGTTGTACACTGGTTCATATGGGGGATGGAGGCACAGGGAATCCAGGGTGGACGATACCTTCAGGACTAGGGGTGTGAGGGGCGATGCTGGGAGAGTGGAGAGTGAGTTGGTTGGAAAAGGGGGGACTGATTAAAAGGATCCAAATGTGACCTCTGCCCAGGGAGATGGACGGCAGAGAAGGGGGGGAAGGGAGACTCCGGATAGGGCAAGATATGATAAAATAACAATCTATAAATTATCAAGGGCTCATGAGGGAGGGGGGAGTGGGGAGAGAGGGGGGAAAAAAAGAGAACCTGATGCAAAGGGCTTAAGTGGAGAGCAAATGCTTTGAAAATGATTAGGGCAAAGAATGTACGGATGTGCTTTATACAATTGATGTATGTATATGTATGGACTGTGATAAGAGTTGTATGAGCCCCTAATAAAATGTAAAAAAAGGAAAAAATGTAGAAAGATTAATTCAGGCTGATTGGAAAACTCTCAATGTTCCCTTTGATACACTCTCTAGGATTTCAGGGAATCTATTGGCAGATATTGGTGCCCACATTTTAGTGTTGGGGACCCTATAGACTCCATGTATACACATATGGTGGAGAACAAGGCAAGGTGATACTCATCATCTTTCTGGAGCCATGAAAGATTCGTGGAGTGTGCAGGTAGTGAGAAGTCCTACTTTAGTGAAATGCAAAAGATATTGTGGAATCACTTGAAGTTGGTACTGTTTTATAAATCAGTAAAAAGAGGTCACACTTCCAGGTGGTAGATTTTGTCTTTCCATGACACATTCAGAATTTGTGGGCAAAATCAATGGAATCTACGATGTGGCATTAAAGAGATTAAACATTTAAATACTTCTTCTTTGTATACACTTAAGGAAGGATTTGTGGGGTTTTGTCATCGTCCAATTTTGCCTTTCATATACTTGTCAATGCCCTTAGTCACAAATGTAGACAAGGTTGTCTGAAATGGATCTCACCACTCTAGCATACACATGACATCAGCATGCTTTTCCAGCAAGTACAAAAAATATGCATCTTAACACAGTAGGTTGACTTTCACCAGGAAATCAACCCTTTTACTGATTATGATCATTTGATTATAATATAGGACTCAATAAATATGTTTCTTCTTCAGACAAATAACTCTTATCAATCTTGGTTTTCAGTCCTTCACTAGTGAGGCAATGAAGGTAGGATTGCCAGAGGGGATCTGGAGACAGAGTGGAGATGGGGACTGACAAGTGGCAACATACGACAAGGAGGCTGTGAGTGCACAGTTGGGCGTTGGTGGCACCACGGGCAGCAAGTGGGGGATTCAAAATTCCTTCGTTGGCAAGGAGAGGGGCAAGTTCTTGGGCAGCAACAGACCATCTTCATACACTGGCACTTCTTTCCTCTTGGGAATCTGAGGCACCTTCCCTGAAGGGACGAGAAGAAGATGAACATCACCAAGAAGCTACTGAAATTGGTACCATAAGGCTGCACTTGAATCTCACTGGTTAAGCTTGAGACTTATAAAAGACCAAGAGGAGTGCCTATGAGACTTTCTTTCTCTCTAGAGTGTGGGCTGAGGTGTTGCTAACTTCAAGGCCAGCAGTTTGAAACCACCAGTACACTGTGGAAGTAAGATGAGGCTTTCCTGATAGTTCCCGGCTATCAAAAGATATAGTGTCTGGGGTCTTAAAGGCTTGAAGGTAAACACGCGTCCATCTAGCTCAGAAGCAACACAGCCCACATGGAAGAAGCACACCAGCCTGTGCGATCACAAGGTGTCAAGGGATCAGGTATCAGGCTTCATCAGAACAAAAGTCTTACCATAGTGAATGAGTGGACGAGTGCGGAGTGGAGACCCCAAACCCATTTGTAGGCCACTGGACATCCCCTTACAGAAGGGTCTTGGGGAGGAGATGAGACAGTCAGGGTGCGATGTAGCAACGACCAAAAATACAACTTTCCTCTAGTTCCTAAATGCTTCCCCGCCCCCCCTAATCCCACTGTCATGATCCAAATTCTACCTTGCAAGCAGGACTAGACTAGAGTAGGCACACTGGTACAGATGGGAACTGGAAAGACAGGGAAGCCAGGGCGGATGATCCCCTCAGGACCAGTGGTGTGAGTGGCGATACTGGGAGAGCATAGGGAGGGTGAGTTGGTAAGGGGGAACCTATTTCTAGGACCTGCATGTGACCTCCTCCCTGGGGAACATACAACAGAAAAGTGGGGGATGGGAGACATGGGATAGAGCAAGATATGACAAAATAATAGTTTACAAATTATCAGGGGTTCATGAGGGAGGGGGGAGGGGAAAGGGAGGGGAAAAATGGGGACCTGATGCCAGGGGCTTGGGTGGATAGCAAATGTTTTGAGAATGATGAGGCCAACAAATGTACAAATGTGTTTTACACAATTGATGTATGTATAGATCAAGATGGGTGATGTATGAGTCCCTAATAAAATGATTTAAAAAATTTAAGAGGGGAACAAAAAGAAAGATGAGGCTTTCTACTCCTGTCAAGAGTTATAGTCTCTGAAACCCACAGGGGCAATTCTACCCCATCTGATAAGGCCACTGTGAATCAGAACTGATTCCATGGCAGTGAGGTTATTTTGGAGTATGCACCTTCAACCTGTATTTTTCCTCATGATTTTAATGTGGGTATCCCCTCCTCTAGAAAGTAGGCCCTGTCCTCTTTAGGAAGCCTCAGATGTCCTGATCTCTTTGACCTCTTTACTCTGTGTTGGATGTATCATTTTTGCCTATGGATTGGGGGTCATGGGAGAAAGGGAAGGGCCCAACATCCTTCCATAGCTTCAACACTTCCTAGCTCAACCCTCAGTTCCAGAACACTTTCAGAGTGCCTACTGAAGGACTTTCCCTCACCACATAGGTGAAGGAGTTCTCAGAGTCCCTAGGCAAAGACACCAGGGAGAATACTTGACCAGGGCGTGGATTCTGGAGGCAGAGGGAGCTGCTACACCTGACTTGTGAAGAGAACGAATTATAATCATTGACACAGAAGAAGCTGTCCATTACATCAGCTGGCCGTAACTTGCTATTTTCTATGCTGCTGGCTACCTCAGGATCTGCTGATCAACCCCCCACCCCCACCCCACAATTTTTCCTCAAGGGGATGAGGATAGTGAACATGGGTCTGCTGGCAATGTCTATAGCCATGCTCTATAACTATAGAATGGACAGATTATGAGTAAGAAACAGTTTCCAAGCTCCATGAGGTAGTATATCTTGGAAATGTAGTATGCCTCAGTCATCCTCCTTCATGGTAGCCACACTTCTATGCTCAACATGTTCCTCACATTTTTTTCATCACGCTCCTTCACTGAACACAGTGCTGGCTCAAACAGACCCTTAAAGAAATGTTCCATTTAATTGGCTGTACATGGTAGGCTGTCAGTTTGTCATACTGTGATGGTTTGTGTGTTGCTGAGATGCTAGAAGCTATAGAACTAGTATTTCAAATGCCAGTAGAATCACCCAAAATGAACAGGTTTCAATGGAGTTTCCAGATATAGAATAGCCAACAAAGAAGGAATTGGCTGCCTACTTTGGAGGAAGTAGCTGCTGAAAATATGATGCATAGCTTTAAAACATCTTCAGGTACTGAAAACCTAAAGAATGGAAGCATAACATTTATAGTGTGCTGGAGTAGGGGCCCAGTTGTCAGAGGGCACTCAAAATGTGATTCCGGAGGAGCTGCTTTCTCAGAGGGAGTTGACCCTAGTAATGTGAATGGAATAAAACCTGTGGGAGTGGAGATTTCAGGATCTTCATTTGCTTATGGGACATAACTCAAGGTAAGAAGAAACAGCTGCAAAAATATGATAATGTTCAGAACTTGGAATCTACTAAGTATGAATCTAAAAAATTGGAAGTGGTTAAAAATGAAGCAAAACACATAAACATCAATATCCTAGGCATTAATGAGTTGAAATGGACTGGCATTGGCCATTTTGAACCAGAAAATAGTAATGAATGGTATTACATTCATTAGCAAAAAGGAAATTACCAATTCAATCATGAAGAATAATGCTGTCTGTGATAGGATAGTATCTATAAGCCTTCAAGGAAATCTAATCAATACAACTGTTATTGAAATGTATGCATGGACCACAAAACTAGTGATGAAGAAATTGAAGAATCTACCAACAACTTCATTCAGAAATTGATCAAACATGTAATCAAGATGCACTGATAATTATTAGCAATTTGAATATAAAAGTTGGAAACAAACACGAAGGAACAGCAATTGGAAAGTATGGATTTGGTGATAGAAATGAACCTGGAGATCACATGATAGAATTCTGCAAGGTCAACATCTCATTCAGAAGAAATACATTTTTCAACAACACAAAAGGCAACTATAGACAAGGACTTCCCCAGATGTAACACACAGAAATCAAATTGAATACATCAGTGGGAAGAGACAACAGAGCTGCTCAAAATCCATATAGAGGCTTAAGGATGAGAAGTTCCACTTTGAGAACTGACATAATGTGCCAGTGCTGAAGTGTCCCAGGGCTCTGGTTAGACCAATCACTAATGGAAGCAGAGCCAACCAAGGAAAACTGCAAAAGAAAAGAGAAAAGTACTTGGGACTTGACCCAAAAAGTACCTGTCCAGTGATCTTACAGTGAATATAAAATATTGAAAAGGGTAAACATGTTCTTCTTGAGAGGATCTTTCTATCATGGTGCAAAGAGAGTAAGGCATAGTTTCCATCCTGTCTGGACAGTCTTCTGAGCCTACTGGGGACCTGTTCACCATGGAACTGTTACTAGTGGCTGTTATCTGCTTTCTTTGAGTAAGAAACTGTTCTTCACTTTTGTAATACTGTGTTAAGTGTTTTATGAATGCAACGTAATCAGGTTCAATGGTTGAGGCAACTTAACATAGACTTAAGTATGCTATTTGGGTACATGAGATCTCATGACTACCTCTGAAGCCCACTGTGTGAATAGCACCACAGTTTTAGTTAGGGAGACTCATCGAATTTTGACTTCCTGGATTGTGAGACAGTAAATGTATGTTGTTTTATACCTGGAGAAACAACAGCAGGCCCTTAGAGAAACAAAAGAGGTTGGACTCTAGTGGGTTAAGAACAGTAATTTGCTTAGGACTGCAAAAGCACCATAAATACTGAAGATCATTAGCCCACCAGAGTGGCAGAAAAGTCCAGGTAATCGTGAGAGGCACTACATCTGACAATGTTCCATTTCTACTCAGAAGGCTTTCAGTAGCGAATTCCTCAGAAGTGGACAGCCTGTCTCTTCTTCCAGGTCTTTCTTTGGTCTGGAAGCTCTGTTGAAACTTGTTCACTATGAGTGGCCCTGTTGGTATTTGAAGTACTGAGGGTATAGCTCCCAGCATCATAGCAATGCACTAGCTACCACAGTGAAACAAACCTAAGTTTGTATAATCTTAAAAATACTTCCAAGAGTTCTTCCCAGAGTGGAAGGTGACTCTCTGGAGGTGTATATCTTTACAATGTGCTTTTGTTTAACATTTTCTTCTGTAGTAAACTCTCTGAGTGATGAACTTCCTTAAACTTGTGTTAGGTGCAATGGAGCTGGTTTTAGCAAATAGCGACCCTTTGTGCAACACTAGAGAACACTGTGTGGTCCTGCACCGTCCTCACACTTTTATGCTTGAGAATTTTATTGTAGCTACTGTGACAATCCATCTCATTTGTATCTGCCTCTATTTACCCAGCCTTCTACCAAACATGATATCCTTTTCTGGTCATTGGTCTTGGGGGGGCTATTATTTGCAATCAGTAATTCAGCTAAATTACTCCTATTTGACTTATGGTGCCTTCAGGCAACGGAAAGTAATTCTCTCCATTCTACTTGAAGTGCAGGCATTTTCTTTCCTAGATGATTCTGCATGTCCTATTTTACTGGCTGCTACACATAGAAATTAAAATGATGACACAGCATTTAGAAGCAAAAGCTATGTGTATTCCCCACTTTCCTGGCCAAAATTGGCAGTTCATAGTCAGGTGTACTAGCAACCCCAACTCTTGTAGAGTTAGGGAAGGGGAAGCTCACATAACAGATAACTTTTCATACTTTGTGGGCTTGTATTTTTCTTCAGGTTTTGGTTAGTGTACCTGTTTGACTAGTGCCAGTTCTGAGTCTGCTATTTGTACCACATTCTTTATTTTATGTTTTTCTACAGTGCTCTGGTGGAATGTAGCTGTTTATGCTGCTATCTTGACTTTTTTCTATCTTCAAATAACAAAGAAGTAAGTTTTGTGATTTTCTCTATTATATCTTAGTACATTTGAGGGGTGGGGGTTATTTATTGTTTTGATTTTTAATTTCTATTGTGAATACAATGGAGTCTCACTTCTCTCTAAATCCTTTATTTCTGCTTATTTACTCCAGAACATTATATCACTATACAGTGATATCAAAATCATTGTAGGGTTAGTGCTATAAGATACCTTTGACTTAAGAGTGTGGCCTGCAGAATGCTTCTATCTCCAGGCCATAATCTATATCTGGAAGTTGAATGGGAATCTTCTGAGCAGTTCTGAAAGATGCTGATAAGAAAGAGTATGAATGAGGTTCTCTGACACCTCCCCATACAAAAGTAAATTTCCATTTGGTTCTAGAGTCCCAAGTCTGTTATGTAAGCTTATGAAGGAAGATTTCTGGAGGGTGAACAGGTGGTTCTCCTTCCTTTCTGTCCATCAATTTCCAACATTTTCTGTAAATAGTTCTAAATATCAAATTCAAATAGCTTATCTAGGGTGAATTCTCATATTCTTTTTAACTTCTGCTTCTTGCCAATGGGCTGTTAACAAGTGCACTTGTTAACCTGTACACAGATCATTCCAATAAGTAAGTAAATATTGTCCCTGTGGTTACTCAAGACAGAAGGCACCACACCATGTTGCCAAAACCCAAACCCAAACTCACTACCATCCTGCCAATTTCAACTCATAGCAACTCTATAGGACAGAATAGAACTGACTCTAGGTTTCAGAAACTAACTCTTTATGGGAGTAGAAAGCCTCTTTTCCCCAAAGGGTAGCAATTGATTTTAAGCTGCCGACTTTGCAGTTAGCAGCCCAATGAGTAATGACTGTATTGGCCAGCATGTCCTATTAGTTATTTTTCTGTGTAGAATGCAATCAAAGCCTATTATGTAAAAGTTTCTCAGTATAGAAGGAAAAATCTTGCCATCCTTGCCTTGAAGGAGCACTCTGGGCATACATCTTCCAAGATAGATCGGTTTGTCCTTTTAGAGGTACATGATTCTTTCAGTATTCTTCTCTAACGCCACAATTCAAATGCATCGATTGTTCTTTGGCCTTCCTTATTCAAAGTCCAACTTTCATATGCATATGAGGCCATTGAAAATCACCTGTGTTGAGTCAGGCAAACCTTAGTCCTCAAACTAACCTTGCTTTTCAATACTCAAAAGAGGTTTTGTGCATCAGATTTCCCTTATAGATCTCATCTTTTGATCTCTTGATTATTGCTTTCAAGAGCATTGGTTGTAGATACAAGCAAGATAATATCCTTGACAACTTCATTCTTCTCCACTTATGATGCTACCTATTGGGGGGATTTTGGTCTTCTGCCTATAATCCTTGATCTTCATCAGTGAGTGCTTCAAGTCCTCCTTATTTTCAGCAAGCAAGGTTGTGTCATCTGCTTACCACAGGATGCTAATAAGCCTTTCTCCAATCCTGATGTCACATTTTTTTCTTCATATATACCAGCATCTTTCATGTCAACTTGATAAATAATTCTAGGAGTGGAGTCTATCCTGTCAATCAGGTCACAGCCTGATAATGCCTCCTTGTGGTTGTGACCCTCTCATGAGAATTCTGGGAGCTTCCTTTCTTTCACCTGGAGGCAGACCACACACTTTCTCTGCTTTCCCTTCTTTCTGACAATACACTCCAGGAGCTGCAGGAGCCACGTGGAGACCCCTACCAGGGTTGAGATGCTTCCACTACCAGTGAATCCACAAGACATCCTAAACACAGGCCTGTGAAATTCCTGTATTCTGCATCATTGCATGTGCTGTGTGAGCCTAAAGAGAAATTTATAGGCTACTATTGGACATATGGACTTGATCTGGACTGGGCTGAGATGTTTTCTCAATATACAAGTACTCTTTGATATAAACCTCTTGGATTTGTTTCTCTAGTTAACTCAGACTAACACACTCAACACACAGATTGAATAGATACGTGAGAAGATACAATCCTGTAACACACTTTTCCTGACTTTAGATCATGCAGCATCCCCTTTTTTGGTTTGCACAATTGCCTCTTGATCCATGTACATGTTCCACATGACTACAATGAAGTGCTATGCAATTCCCATTCTTCTCAAGATGATCCATAGTTTATTATGATACACACAGTCACATACCTCGGCATAGTCAATGAAACACAAGTAAACATCTTTGGATAATCTTTACTTTAGCCATGATCCATTTGACATCAGTAGTGATATGTATCCTTGTTCCATGCCTTCTGAATCTATCCTGAGCCTCTGGCAGCTCCTTGTCAATGTACTGCTGCAACTGTTGTTGGGCGATCTTCAGCATAATTTTACTTCCATGAGATATCAAATCAATATCAATGATATTGTTCTAAAATCTGTTGGGTCACTTTACATTGGGGTGGGCACAAATATGGATCTCTTCCACTCAGTTGGTCAAGTAGCTGCCTTCCAAATTTCCTGACACAGACAAGTGAGTGCTTCATCAGCTTGTTGAAACATTTCAATTAATATTCCACCAATTCCTGGAGTGCTGTGTTTAGCTAATGTGTAACTTGGATTTATTCCTTTAGCACTATTTGTTCTGGCTCATATGCTTCGGTGGTGGGATGTCCTCTAGTTATTTTTGGTACAGGGACTCTGTGCATTCTTTTCATCCTCTTTTGTTTGTTTTGTTTTGAAACTACTTTATTGGGGCGCTTACAGCTCTTATAATATTCCATAGATCATTGTATCAAACATATTTGTACATAGGTTGCCATCATCATTTCCAAAACATTTTTTACTTGAGCCCTTGGTATAAGAGCCTCTTTGTCCCCTCCTCCCCCACTCTCCCACCCTTGTGAATCCTTGATCAATTATATATAGTTATTATTATTTTGTATCTTACACTGTCCATTGTCTCCCTTCACCCACATTTCTAAGGGATGCCTTTCATGGGGGTAGGGAGAATGGGTAGCAGCTAGGTATCCTGTGTGACTCGTCGGTGCTATACTACACCTTGTTTTAATCATCCCTTCATTATAATCCTTCTTTGTGGGGCTGTCCAATTGTCTTCAGATGGGCTTTGGGTCTCCACTCCAACCCCCTTATTCTCATCAATATAGTTTGTTTTGGATCTTTTGATACTGATACCTGATATCAGGCTGGTGTGCTTCTTCCATGTGGACTTATTTGCTTCCCTGCTACATGGCTTCTTGTTTAACTTCAAGTCTTTAAGATGCTATATCTTTTGCTAGCTTGGCACCATCCGCTCTTTTGACAACATTTGCTTATGCACCCATTTTGTCTTCAGTGATCATGTTGGGAAGGTGAGTGTGGTAGTTACACTCAGGTAGTTACTGCTTGAGACTATCAATAGTGAAGGGGTGGAGTTTAGCCAGTCAATCAGGTCGTTGCTTGATGACTTCATTTGGAGGCACTCCAGAGATAAATAGCTCTCTGGAGGTAGGACACATAGACGCTCTGCTTGGTATTCCTGATGAAAAGACACATGGAGCTATTCTAGAGCCCTGGAGCTGGAGGAGCCATGTGGAGACCCACACTAGTGCTGAGATACTTCTACCATTATTGGATCCACAAGATATTCTACCCACTGGCCTGTGATCTTCCTGCATTTGACATCATTGCATGGCTGTGTGAGTCTTAAGAAGAATCTATTGACTAGTATCAACATATGGGTTAATATCGGACTTATGAACTTGATTTGGACTAAGCTGGGATGTTTTTAAATGTGAAATTGCTCTCTAATATAAAGTTTTTCTTATACAAATATGAGGGTCTATGAATTTGTTTCTCTAGTAAACCCAGACTAAAACATTATGGTACGTTGGGAGTAGGGTACTAGAGAAACAAATCATAAAGATGGACAGTGAATGCTTGTTTGATCTCTGCCTCATGGTAGTTTTTCTTTGTTGGCTAGCCAGAGGTCAATTATGGCAATGCAGTTTACTAGGTTGTTTTCTGGAAAGAATATGGGAAGTTAAACTTTTGATTATTTTGTTTGGTTTTTGTCTTTGGTTATTCCTATTTGAAATGATGAAACTGAATGTGATTAATGTATATTTTAAGCTCAAGGATAGAATTCACCCATTTTATTTCTCAGAAACCATGTTATTTAGCAAAAATGGCTGACATAAGGTCAAAATGGCTGACAGAAAACCTGGCCCTAGATGCATTCAGTCAGAGGCCTAAAGCCATACTTTGTATCAATTGAATAGTTTAGATGTGAATTAAGATAAGCTAAATAAGGATTGAACTTGACTTTTTAAAGAATTGAGTTTAGTATCTGATTCTACTTTGTTTATACTGATTTCTTCTGCTTATTATTGTTGATATAATGATTGATAAAAATCATTGGGAAGTATGAACATAGAGAGCTTATTAGCCCACTTGCCTTGAGCCATTAAAATTTGATCTTTAAATGAGTTTAGGACAGGCCTGCACAAAAGCCTCTAAAAAGATAAGTCCTACCCAGTATCTTGAGTGCTCAGGACATTTGAAGGTGCAGAGACTTGCCTAGGGGGCTCTTGACAGAAGTAAAAAATGAACTCCTTGGATTTTTGAATTTTGAACTAGTGGTTTACGCTTGAGGCTGAAAAAAAAATCTGGAACCATGAAGAAAACTCCACTTTAGGACTGAACGGTAAAAGAAGCCTCTGAGAAACTTGCTAGGTGGCCACCTAGATCCACTTGTTGAGTGGAAGTGGGAGCCAAGCACAAGGGGGCTAGGCTTGTTGAGAATTTGTGACAGTGCCCATGGTCTAAAGGTAAGGCAACCAATGGGCACCCTGGTGAGGCTCAGTGAGGCAGCTCACATTGAGTTGACTAGAACTCAGCCAAATGGAGAGATTTTGAGCCTGTGATCTGGTGAATATTACTGCTGACTTCATGGATGGCCTGTCCTGATTTGACGTTGCTTATGGATTTGAATTTCACAAGGATCCAACTGTGCTTAAGATTCTTGACATCAAAGAATGTGATTATCTCATCAGAGCACTGGGTTGATGTAAGCGGGCAGTACAGGAATTGGATGCCCAAAATGGGGCGGATAAAGGTATGAAGTGGGCTTACAAACTTTCATAGATGCTGGAATACATTCATAGGATTGTCTAATTATGGTGTAGGTGCTCACATCAGTATAGAATAGCTTTGTTTTGTTCACTAAGAGAATGTTATATTTACATGAGGGTGGCACATATTGAATTATATGCATTTTAGTTTTACCCGGTTAGATACAGATATGATTTTATTATTGTTTGTTTAAAAAATGATAAATGGTTAAAGAGTTATATGAAACTGTCAAATTGCCATTGAATAGTCTGTGGTTACATAATTTGGTGTCAACTGGAGACTATCAAGAGTGAAGGGGTGGAATTTAGCCTGTCAATGACAGTGCTGCCTGATAACCTCATTTGGAGGAGCTTCAGAGGTAAATAGCTCCCTGGAGGTGGGACACATAGATTCTCTGCTTGGTATTCCTGATGACAAGACACATGGAGCTACACTAGAGCTCTGGAGCTAGAGGAGCCAGGTGAAGACTCATACCAGTGCTGAGATGCTTTACCCACGATTGGATCCACAAGACTGTCCTCCAACTGGCCTGTGATCTTCCTGCATTTGTCATCATTGCATGGCTGTGTGAGACTAAAGAAGAATTTATGGACTAGTATATGGTGTAATATCGGACTTATGGACTTGATCTGTACTGGGCTGGAATGTTTTCTTAATGCACAATTGCTCTTTGATATAAAGGTCTCTCTTACACACATATGAATGTCTATGAATTTGTTTCTCTAGGCAATTCAGATTAACACAGTGAGTATCAAAGAGTGCCAGGTTATCAGAACAAAGTGTTCTTGTCTTAAGGGAGGCCTTGAGTAGAGGCCCAAAGTCCATCTGCTATCTAAATACACACATATATATATATGTATATACACACACACACACACATACATACATCAGCCTCTATTCCTTTCATTATAAATTAATATATTTACATATATACATGCCTATAGCTATGCCTCTATAAATAGCTTTTGCCTCTTATTTCTTTCCTCTCCTTTCACATCCCTCCTATCTCATTATCATGCTCACCCTCCATTTGGCTCTCAGTATTTCATCTGGAATACATTGCTCTTG
This sequence comes from Tenrec ecaudatus, assembly GCF_050624435.1. Lineage (NCBI taxonomy): Eukaryota > Metazoa > Chordata > Mammalia > Afrosoricida > Tenrecidae > Tenrec > Tenrec ecaudatus. The sequence continues at coordinate 125,662,195 of NC_134533.1, read as the reverse complement.
ATCAAACCACCTGACCATTATATGCTCTACTCGCCATCAATTTTAGATCTCTTGTTGTTCCTTTATCTCTGAGTTTGTTGGTTCCCCAACCCCCCTCCCTGCCCCCTCCTCTCCATGTCCCCCCAGAACCACCAGTCTGTTTTTTCCTCCCCTTAGGACTGTTTTTCCTGCCTATCTTATATAGACTTAAGGTGAAAGAAAAAGAAAAATAAACAAATGAAAACCACAATAAAACACACAAAAGAAAACAAGACACCCCTTCCCCCCAAAAAACAGTAGATAGTTCAGGTTTGCCTACTGACGCTTATGTATGTTTTCTGATCAAGTCTGATGAAATTCTATGCCCTATGTCTGAAGTCAGAAATCTTGGTTACTTGGTTACTTTGCTCCATTTGCTGCCCTGTTGCATTCCCTTTGCATCTCACCTCACAGTGCATGGGGCAGACTGGACACACATTGCACACAATGTCTCCAGTGCTGTGCCCTGTAGCGCTATGCATCCGTGAGGGAATGTCATGCCTGGTGGTGGGGCCAGCCCTATGGTCCACTCTATGCATTGACTCCTCTGAGGTAGGAAGTCATCCCTGGTGCTTGGTGGACCATGTTGAGTTTGTTTTTTTTCTCTCTCCCTCTCTCCCTCCATTTATGCCTCACTCACTCCTTAGTTCAATCCAGTGTGGTCTAGACAGACCCGCCTCGCTCCCCAGCTTATATTTTCAACGCTGTCCTCTGCCATCTTCTTTTGGTGCTTCTTGCATCACTCAATATTTTGCAACTCAAGAATGAAACTTGACACTTGATTTTGTCCTTGAATTCTTTCAGTTTAAGATATGCTTGAGTGTGTTTTCCCTTTTTGCTTTCTAACTCTTGGTCTTTGTACTTTTCATCATAATATTGATTTTTTTCCTTACCAAACTTCTCTGAAATTTTCTATCCAGCTCGTTCACTCATCATTTCTTACATTTACTTTAGCTACTCTACAATTAAGAGCAAATTCAGTTTCTTCTGACATCCACTTTGACCTTTTGGTTTTTTCCTGTATTTTAATGACCTTTTGCTTTCTTCATGAATGATATACTTGATGTCCTTGCACAGTTCATCAGGTCTTATGTAATTAGTGTTCAATATATCAAATCTGTTCTTGAGATGTTCTTGAAATCCAGGTGGGATAGACTCAAGGTTGTATTTTGGCTCTTCTGCACTTGTTTTAATTTTCTTCAGCAGATTAACTAGAATCCAGAAAGCTACAGAACTTGTCCAGGCATTTATTCTCAGTGATTTTTTTGAACACAGCCAATTAGAAGAATTTACATTAGTTAGTTAATCAGAATATTATTTACTGTTAACTCCTGGATCCAGCCTATCTCTATTCTTGGGAAATAGGTGTCCCTTGGATTCATGGTCTCCACATGCTATATGATTATGATACCTCATTCAAATGTTCTTATACCTTCAATAAGGATTTTACTTTATTTTAACAATGTGAAGAGATTTGTTCTCTAAAGATCTATCTAACCCAGGTACCAGAGATTTCTTACACTATCTCATTGCTGAGTCATCCCCCCCCCCACTTTTTTCAAGAATTACTATAGTGATATCAGTCAGTAGTGATACCTGGACACCATCTAGCTCCTCAGTCCAGGGTAGTGAAGGCTGTGGTTCACACAATTCACCATTTTTTGGACTTTTTTGGGACCAATTGTTTTCTTGAACCTTTCATTTTCTTCAATTACTTATTTCTCTGAATGGGGAGAGATCTATAGTTGCATCTTAGATGGCTGCTCACAAGCTTTTAACACCATAGTTACTGCTCACCAAAAGTAGGATGTAGAACATTGTCTTTAAGAATTATGTTATGTCAGTTGACCTATATGTCCATTTAGACTGTGGTCCTAAGTACCCAAGCCCTACTAGTAAATAGTTGATTGGAAATCTTAATGTTCAGTGTTTTGGGGCTTTTACTCTTTGGATCTTATAATTATTTTAAAGGAAATGCATGTGTGGAATATATAAATATGGAAGTGGGGATATAGCTGCCATTAAATCTTGAAGTTAAGATAGGAGATTTTCCTAAAGAGCACTAGATTGAAGGACAACTGTAATATTTGGGTGTTGGGTAATAAGATAGCCCTAAGCATCATGGAGAAGTCCAATGGATACATCTGTCACAGGTAGGACATCTTACAGAGGCACCTAACCCTGCCCCTGATGGCCAATTAGGCTATAGTTGTGTCTTTCAACTAGATCTCATGCTTATACATGCAGGAACATATCTGACTTCCATCCAATAAGCCCCTTTACATTTAGGGGGCCGCTGACTTTATCAGATTGTTCATCAGTGAAGTGAACCTCAGTAGTCCAAGGTAATATATCTGTAAATTTCTTCAAAAAAGAATCCTGCCAAGAAGTCTTGGCTGGATGGCTGGATGAATGGGTATTTTCCAGTCAGGACTGGGACATTGGGCCCCCATCTATATGGTTCTGTATAAGACTTCAGACCTCATTTAATTCTCCAATAATAAATTTATAAGGCACAAGATCTCCTGACAACTTGTCTGAAGGCTTGGGTACCCAATAGAAGTCTTGAAAGATACTAAGAAGGGTCTCTGGAGTTAGGGGTGGCAGACCAAGGTCACATTGATTGGTGGCAGAGAAGGTTGAAGTGAACCAAATGCACAAGACACCAAATGTACAAGACACGATATAAGGCTCACTGAGTTCAGGAATGGCTGAGGTTTGTGTTAGATTTTATCTGCTACATGTGTCAAATTTCATCTGCCACTATATTACTTCAGGCTGCTTATTTAACTCCTCTGGGTCTCCGTTATCTTACCAGTTAAATAGGTGATCATGTGAAAACATAAGATTCCAGATTAAGGGTGCCAGCCGAATTATGGGCCAGCTGTAAGTGATTCCATAGTCCAGTTACCCTGCCATAATCCCAGAACCTTAGCTTCAATGAACGTTTTGTTTTGTTTTTGGTAGACAAGGCCACTGGAAAGTTGCTTAACCCTTCCCTTCCCCTTGCTGGCCTGTTAGGCCATTTCTAGTCTATTTCTTTTATCCATGCCCTTGGTTTCTTGCCTTCCTTCTGCAAGCTCCTTCTGTCCTTGATATCGTGAGCCTTAATATCATGGCCTTTCAGGGCAGCAGGCTGGCATTGATGTCTGAGAGCCAAACTGGGCTGTTGTTCAACTTGAAAGCAGATAGGGAAAGGTCACCCATCCAGTTTGGCTGGAACCAATTTTCTCTGAGATCTAAGCGAAATCTCAGCAGCCAGAGAATCCCAGGTACCCACCAGGATAAGCATAATCCTGTGGGTTTTACAAGGCTTATGTTCTCCTATTCAGTGTGTTAGCAGGGTCCCCAGTCTTCAGTCTCCATCCAAAGCTCTTAACACTTTTAACTCAGTTTCTGAGAACCTATGTTTACTTGATTCAGGGGACATGAGCAATGCAACTCTTATGACAGCACTAGGTCTGGAATACCCTCTAAGCCAGCAAGTTTTAATTGTATAAAAGTTTGACCCAGGGGAAGTGGACTCAGGTGAGATACATGCTGACCAGTGTCCCAAGAGCACAGGTCTTTAATGACTTGGGCTAACATCTCAAGATCATGAGTATGGACTCAAACATGGGGATAGCATTGGTGGGTGAGTAGGGGATAGGGGATGTGTTACTGCTGTGAGAAGACAAGAGTGCAGCTCAGCATCCAGCCTCACTGGTTCAAGTCAGCTTTACACCTCACAGACTGTTGGACCTAGAATAAGTTACTATATCTCCTTGTGCTTTAATTTCCACCTCTGTAGAATTGGGATAATGATAGTACCTACTTTTGGGTTCCTTGGGAGGATTAGAAGAGGGAAAACACTTGAAGTTCTTAGAAATTCCAAAGAAGGCAATCTGTACCATTTTATCTCACCTCATTTTTAAAGGGCAATCATACAATAAGTAAATTTTAGTTATCTGGTAGAAACTAGTCTGTATTTGATAACAAAACCTGGGTGGTTTCCAGGGATAGGGATAGAGAGCTCAGGGGAGTTTAAGCCCAGAATGCTGACTCACCTGCTTGAGCATCAACAGTAGACCCACAGAGCCAGAGTGATGTGTGGAAAACACTTTAGAGACAATAAGACAAATAACAACAACAACAAAAAACCCAGACAACCAAACAAAAAAACCCTCAAATTTCACCACTATAGGTTGATTCTGGCTCCTAGTGACCCCATAGAACAGAGGAAGACTTCCCATGTAGGTTGCTAAAGTTGTAAAACTTTACCAGATAAAAAATTCCCATCTTTCTCTCAAGGAGCAGCTGGTGAGTTCAAACATCTGTCCCACCAGAGCTCCTTTTTAGGAGATAGCAGAAGGAAAATGTGCAGGGACCATTAAGACCATATAGTGGGCTTCAAGTACCAACACTTAGGTTGGACAGATGCCTGGAGGCATCTTTATGACCCACAATCTGAGAGGACAATTATGGCATGCCTCCCACTCAGAGATTCCTGTGCTCTGCTTACCTTATCACATGGTGACAGACAGATGCCTCTCTGGCCCATAAGGGTGCACAGGGTATTCAGTTTGCACTGAAAAATGAAGACATCCATTTAGGAGTTACACATGAGCATTCAATCCCCAGGGTGTCAGGACACTCTGAATCAAATGTCCAAGACAATACTTTAATTTGGTAGAGGTATCTGGCCACTTAGTGTTTTAATAGGGCAATGGTCCTAGGAGGCATAGTGAGTTACACAGAGTATGAAAATCTGAAACAAAACAGCATTTCTAGTGTTGGAATGAGGAAAATTCAATGAGTCCTTTTAGAGGAAGCATTCAAAGGTTGAAGAAGCTATGTGGTGTCCCAAAGGTGTTGAGGGGAAGACATATGTGGGCAAGGGGTCCTCGGAAGGAGCTTTAGGATGAAGCCTACACTTTAGAGAACCCAAGAAAAAGGGCAGGTAGAGCCTGAGGTAAAGGTTTATGACCTATTCTGAGGCAAGATTCCCAGTGCCTATGAAGGGAGAGAAAACATAGAAAGGGCAGAAAGTGGTCTGAGCATGTGGAGGGAGGCACCATATTGGCCCAGCTCTTTTTGGGCCATCTAAGTCAGAGGTAGGGAGTTATACCTGAGAAGTTGGAATGACCCACTGGACAGCTACTTCTCTTTGATAAACTGCACTATAACTTTTCTGTGCCCCCAAATTATTAGAGAGATCCACGGCTGAATTATCCAGTGAGAGAAGAGAACTCCAGGAGTAAACTAGTGATGCAACCACAGAGCCAATGCCAGGTCAGTGGTGAATGGGATGACTGGACCAGTTAGAGTCAAAGCCGTTCTTCCTCAATCCTGTCATCTCTTATGCCAATGGCTATCCAGGTTCTCAGGGAGGTCAGTTCTAAAGAGAGAGTTTCTTTGGTTTCAATTCAAAGAGCTCAAACTTCTGCTCAGAAAACCTGATGCTGGCATTTGTTGGTTTCTTCAGTAAGGCTCTATCTCTATGCAGTTCTTGCCACCCCATTGTATCAGTCATAGGGACACCTCCCCCTCTCTGTTACTTCTTGCTACCAGGTCATCACACGGTCTAAGAATTTTCTGAAAGTTTTAATGGTGGTGACCATATACACAGGAGTGGTCAGAGAGTCTTTCTCTCACCTGGGCCATGAGTGATAAGCACTAGTGGTCAAAATCAAGACCCATAAAATTAACTTCCCCTTAGGAATGCTTTCCTGGCAGGGGTTTATGTCATGTGCTGATCCCTCAGAGAGGACCCTTCTTACCTCCATCCGTTTCATTTTCTGGCATCGACATCTCAATTTGAAACATTCTGTTTGGGTAGTTTTCTCTTTCTTTCCTGCTACCACCTTTAGGGAAAGAAAACACCTGCCAGTTTCTTTGTTGTACACCTTCTAGGGGCAGACACATGGTAAACTTTCTTAGCTTCTAGCACAGGCTTTGGCACTCAACAAATTTTCCAAGTGAAAGAAAGGTAAGCGAGGGATCAGGGTGCCCATTTTCTTATCATAAAGCACCAGAGGCACAGGGGATGACCCTTCATGGGGAAACAGAAACCATTCTTGGTTTACAAAGATGCGTCTTACAAAAATATCAACAAAGGCTGTACTGTCCCTTTGGTACTTATGAGGTCACTATTAGTAAAAAGACTTACCAGAAAGCTGTAAAATGTTCTAGAGTGAAGGAGGCTATGTAATGTCATGGAGCACATGTGATATCATGGAGCAGAGGGAAATTGTGGAGGCTATATGATGTTATGGATTTTATGTGCCATCAATGAGCCTGTGTAGTGAATGTCATGGAGCATTTGTGGCTTTACGCTGTTGTTAGATGCTGGCGAGTTGGTTCAGATTCATAATGACCCAATGTACAAAAGAACATAACTGGGCCTGGGCCTGCGCCATCCTCACAATTTTTGTTATGCTTGATCCTGTTGTACCCATTTTATCAATCTGTCTTGTCTGTTTTTCTGCTCCTCTATTTTACCAGGCATGGTGTAAATTTCCAGGGACTGGTCTCTCCTGATAACATGTCCAAAGCACAAGAGATGAAGTCCTGTTATTCTTGCTTCTAAGAACATTCTGGCTGTACTTCAAGTTGGACATCGTTGTTCTTTTGGCAGCTTATGATACCTTCAATATTTTTTGCCAACACTATAATTCAAATGCATCAATTCTTTTTTGGTCGTTGCTATTCAATACCCAACTTTCACAAGCATAGGAGGCGATTGAAAATATAGTGGGTTGGTTCAGGGTCACTTTAATCCTCAAAGTAGTCTGCTTGCTCTTTAATACTTTAAAGAGGCCTTATGTAGCAGATTTATTCCTGACTGCTGCTTCCATAAGTACTGACTGTGGAACCAAGCAAGACTGAATCCTGAACAATTTCAATCTTTTATTTTTTTTATGTTATTGTTACCTTTTGATCCAGTTGTGAAGGCCATTGTTTTCTTTACATTAAGTTGGGGAGAAAGATAAGGTTTCTATTCCAGTAAAGAGTTACACAGTCTTAGTAACTCAAAAGGATAGTTCTACATTGGTCTACATTAATTTGTAATCCATGCTGAAGGTTGCAAGTGCTCTTCATCAGCAAGGGCTTCAAGTTCTCATTTTTAGCAAGCAAGGCTGTATCATCTGCATATCAAAGAGTGTTAATAAGCTGTGTTTTTCCAGGTAGATTAAAGAAACAAATCCAGGGAGACTCATAACTGTATAAGAAGGAGCTTTATATAACAGAGTAATTATATATTAAGAAAACATCCCAGCTCAGTCCAGATCAAGTTCATAAGTTCAATATTAGCCCTTATGTCTAATACCAGTCTGCAAATCCCTCTTCAGACTCATGCAACACATGCAATGACATTGAATGCAGGAAGATCACAGGCAGGTGAGTAGAAAGTCTTGTGGATCCAATGGCAGTGGAAGCATCTTAGAGCTGGTGTGTCTCCATGTGGCTCCTCCAGCTCCAAAGGTCTGGCTGCCATCAGCATGGCTCCATGTGGCTTGTCAGCAGAGAGTCTGTGCGTACCTGGCCTCCAGTCAACTATATAACTCCCTCGTACCTCCAAATGAGTTCATCAAGCTGTGACCTGACTGACAAGCAAGGCTCCACCCCTTTGAAAGGGGACAGAGGATTATGTAACTACCACATAAGCCTTCCTACATTTCTGATGCCATATTTCTCTTTACATAACCCAGATTCTCCGATTAGCATACAAATTGAATAAATGTGTGAGAGGATACAACCCATCACACACCTTTCCTGATTTTCAACCATGAAGTATTTATTTTTTCTGTTCCCATGAGGGTATCTTGATTCATTTACAGGTACATGAGCACAATTAAGTGCTCTGAGTTCCCATTTTTCCATCTCTTTCCATAGTTTGTTGTGATCCATAAGAACCTTTGCATAATAAAAAATACAAGTAAACATCCTTCTGTTATTATATGCTTTCAGCCAGGATCCATCTGACATCAGCAATAATATCCCTTCTTTCAAGTAGTCTTCCAAATCTGGACTGAATTCTGGAAGCTTCTTATAAAAGTGCTGCTGCAACCATTGTTGAATGATATGTAGCAAAATGTTAATTGCTATTCCCTCAATGCAAGAACACTTTGTTCTATTAAACTGGCATTCTATGATGCCCATCTTCCCAACATGATCGCTGGAGACAAAGCGGGTGCATAAGCAAATGTAGTGCAGAAAGCTGTGATGCCCGGCTATCAAAAGATGTAGCGTCTGGGGTCTTAAAGGCTTGAAGGTAAACAAGCAGCCATCTAGATCAGAAGCAACAAAAGTTCACGTGGAAGAAGCACACTGGCTTGTGTGACTATGAGGTGTTGAATGGATCAGGTATCAGGCATCAAAGAATAAAAAATCATATTATTGGGAATGAAGGGGAGGGAGTGCAGATTGGGGACCCAAAGCCCATCTGTAGGCAACTGGACATCCCCTCACAGAATGGTCGCAAGGGAGGAGACAAGCCAATCAGGGTGAAGTGTAGCAACGATGAAACATACAACTTTCCTCTAGTTCTTAAACGTTTGCTCTACCCCCCGCCTCTACCATGATCCCAAGTCTACCTTACAAATCTGGCTAGACAAGAGGATGTACACTGGTACAGATAGGAACTGGAAACACAGGGAATCCAGGACAGATGAACCCTTTAGGACAAGTGGTGAGAGTGGCGATACTGGGAGGGTGGAGGGAAGGTGGGGTAGAAAGGGGGAACAAATTACAAGGATCTACATATAACCCCCTCCCTGGGGGATGAACAACAGAAAAGTGAGTGAAGGGAGACATCAGACAGTGTAAGACATGACAAAATTAAAATAATTTATAAATTATCAAGGGTTCATCATGGAGGGGTGGTAGGGAGGGAAGGGGAAATGAGAAGCTGATACCAAGGGCTCAAGTAGAAAGCAAATGTTTTGAGAATGATGAGGGCAACAAATGTACCAATGTGCTTGACATAATGGATGTTTTGTGATAGTTGTACAAGCCCCTAATCAAATGATTTTTAAAATGTTACTTGCATTTGATATTAATAATATTGTTCTTTAATTTACACATTCTGTTGGGTCAACTTTTTTTGGAGTGAATACAAATATAAATTTCTTCTAGTCAGTTAACCATGGTATGATGACATCATTCTGAATATCCTGGCATAGATGTGTGAGTGCTTCCAGTACTTCAAAAGCTTGTTAAAATATTTCAATTGGCAGTCTATCAGTTATTGGACCCTAGTTTTTGGTTAATGGCTTCAGTGCAGCTTGGATTTCTTCTTTGAGAACCTTCTTTCAGTACCATGGGTTCTTGATCATGTGCTACCTCTTAAAATGTTGAACGATGACTATTTTTGGTTTTGTTTTATTTTTTGACACAGTGGCTCTGCATTTTTCCAATTTCTTTCTATGCTTCTTGCATTATTCAATATTTTGTACATATTCATATTTTTCAGTATTTCAACTTGGGGTTTTAATTGTTTCTTCAGTTCTTTCAGCTTGCGAGATCCTTAATCTGTTCTTCCTTTTGGTTTTCTAACTCTAGGTCTTTGCACATTTTATTATAGTACTTTACTTTGTCTTCTGTAGCAGCCCTTTCAAATTTTCTGTTCAGCTTTTTGAGTTCAGTTTTTCTTCCATTTGCTTTAATTAAGATCAAGTTTCAGAGTTTCTTCTGAAACCCACTTTGATCTTTTCTTTCTTTCGTGTCTTTTGAATGACATTTTTCTGTCTTCATGTATGATGTTCTTGAAGTCATCCACAGCTTATCAAGTCTTCTGTCATTAGTGTTCAGTGTATCAATCTGTTTTTGAGAGGTCCTTGAAATATAGGTGAAATATCCTCAAGTTCATATATTTGTTTTAATGTTCTTCATCCACAGCCTGAACGAACATATTAGCGATTGATGGTTTGTTCCACAGTTGGACCCTGGCCTTTTTTAGCTGCCGATATTGAGCTTCTCCATGATCTCTTCCCACAAATATAGTCAATTTGATTTCTTTTCTAAACCATTTTATTAGAAGCTAATCCAGACATCATGCCATTTTATAGTTCAGTCACATCAAGCATTATTTTACAATTGCTACAAGAATCACTTTCTCTTTGTTATTGAATTCCTCGATGTCCGCTTCACCTTACTGCTCCTCCTGCTCCTTTCCCAGCTGTACCCTACAGGATACCTTTTTCTAATTGTTGTCTCTATAGATTCACCTACCCTGGCTTTCATATACAAAAAACAGAGAAAAACACATAACAAAGATTCAAGAATGTTACTCACAATGACAAAATATATCAGAAATAAATCCCAATATTGAAAAAAAAACCCAGAAAATATTAAAAACCAAATCAAGCCCAAAGTGTATCAGAAGGGAGATCAAGTGACACAATTTTAACCGTTCAAGTTTGACTTATCACTTCAATCTATTATAGATGTCTTTCCAGTACTCTCTGTCGGATAACCTGATTATTCCCACTCCTCAATTACGGTTACAAGGACATATCTAGAGGCATATTCCCTGTGTAAATTCTGAAAAAGTATTTTGGGGTTCCACTGTACTCATTCTGAAAATTAGAATCTCACAATTTAAGCTCTGATACTATTCCCTCCTTCAGATTTGGATTATAAAAGTTACCAAACTTGGATCGCAGATGTTGGTGTGCTACTTCTATGTGGGCTTAGTGATGTCTCACTTAGATGGCTGCTTCTTTGTAAACAAGCCTTGAAGACCCCATACACTTCTTTTTGTTTTGTTTTTAATCATTTTATTGGGGGCTCAGCCAACTCTTATCACAATCCATATATACATCAATTGTATAAAACAGATTTGTACATTCATAATTCTCAAAACATTAGCTCTCCACGTAAGCTCCTTGCATCAGCTCCTCATTTTTCCCACTCCCTTCCTGTTCCCCCCTCCCTCATGAATCCTTGGTAATTTATAAATTATTATTTTGTCATATCTTAGTCTGTCTGATGTCTCCCTTCACCCACTTTTCTGTTGTCCATTCCTCGGGAAGGAGGTTATATGTAGATCCTTATAACCAGTTCCCCCTCTCTACTTCACCCTCCCGGTATCACCACTCTCACCACTGGTCCTGAAGGGATCATCTGTCCTGGATTCCCTGTGTTTCTAATTCCTATATGTACCAGTGTACATTCTCTGGTCTAGCCAGATTTGTAAGGTTGAATTAGGATCATGATAGTGGAGGGTGAGGAAGGGGGAGAGCATTTAAGAAATAGAGGAAAGTTGCATGTTTCATTATTGCTACACTGCACCCTGACTGGCTCATATCCTCCCCGCAACCCTTCTGTAAGGGGATGTCCATTTGCCTACAGCTTGGCTTTGGGTCCCCACTCTGCACTCCCCCTCATTCACAATGATATGATTTTTTGTTCTTTGATGCCTGATACCTCATCCATTTGACACCTCGTGATCACACAGGCTGATGTGCTTCTTCCATGTAGCTTTCTTGCTTCTGAGCTACATGGCTGCTTGTTTACCTTAAAGCCTTTAAGTCCCCAGATACTATATCTTTTGATAGCTAGGCATCATCATCTTTCTTCACCACATTTTGCTACCGTACCAATATCTCTGTGCTTCATTCAGGAGGTCAAGCAACAAGCAAGGGCATGCTGTACAAACTAATTTTTTCTTAGATTGGAGCTAGTGTTAAATGTGAGCTCCATATCCATTCCTGGATCTATGTTTTTTATCTGTCTCTGGTTCACCTTAGAGACATCCTTGTTAATTTATGGTAGAAAATCTTATCAATCATCTCCATGGAGCACAGAATCTTCTGCTTATAGTGTTATTGATTAGCCCATGGTACTAATTTTTAAAACACTATTTAGAGAGGGACATTGAACAAGAGTAGGCTAACTACATATCACAATACCAGGATTATTCATTTGTACAGAATAAATCTTTACATGACTGGGCACTACTTGCACAAACAATGAGGTTGGTTGTCAGGCAAAATTCACAGGTCTGCAAGAATAATACATATTTTAATTACAGTGAGTAGGGCATTGAAGTAGTAAGTAAATATTAGTCTTCTGTTTCTTCACATACCATGTAGTTGCATCTTAAGTCCTGGGGTACAGGTCTGTTTGAGGTGGAGTCTACTTCACCCAGTGGGGTTTCCACTTTGGAAAGGCTCTCTAGTCTAGCCTTTGGAGAATGTTGATGCCTTACACATCCAGGGTTCAATGTTCCAGTATTCTATAATACATGGCCTGGGTCCCAGGGGTCAATTTAATTTTCTGTGTATTCCATGTGGAGAAATCCATATCTAATCATTTTTGGTGTTGTTGAAAAATGTTTTTTTGTGTGATAAAGTCATTGATCTTATCAAACTCCATCATGTACCATCAAGATTCCTTTCTATAGCCAGGGCCATGCTTTCCAACAACCGTCCCTTTCTCTTTCTTTCTAACATTTGCAATACAATCATCAATAATTATCAATGTATCTTTATTGTGTGTTTGATCAATATTAGACTAAAGATGTTGGTAAATATGTCAATTTCTACATAATTAGCTTTAATAGGTTTCTGCAAATATTTGAATAATAGTTGCATTGACTGGATTTTCTTAAATGCATATAGGTATTTTCATATCACAGGCAACATTGTACTTCAAGAGCTCTTAAAATGTCCTTTAGGATGATGAATGTGACATTGAATTTCTCATTCCTGGTATAGTAAACCATATGATTGTCTGATTAAAAAGGCCAATCTCATTCCATTTGAGCTCACTAATGCCTATCATATCGATGTGCATTTCATTTTTTATGGCTTCTAATTTTATAAGATTCATACTTTGAATATTACATGTTTCATTTTAATAGATGTTTGTAGCTGTTTCTTCAGTTTGAGTCAAGTCCCATGAGCAAATGAAGGCCCAGAAAGCTTCAACCCAGCCATGTCATTATGGTCAACTCTACTTTGAGAAGGCAGCTCTTCCTCAGTCATATTTGAGTGCCTTCTGACATGAAGGGTTCATTTTTGGCACAATATCTGACAGTGTTTTGCAGCTATTCATGGAGTTTTCAGTGTATGACATTATTTTGAATAAGATCCTCAGTGGTTAATTACTCAGAACTGGACAGCCTATTATTTCTTTGTAGTCTCTTCTTTGTCTGAAGCTCTACTGTAATTTATTAATTTTGGTAACCCTGCTGATATTTGAAATACAAGTGACACAGCTTCTAGCATCACAGTAACACACAAGGCACCACAGTATTACAAGTTGACAGAAAAGTGGTGATACAATGTTGTAAACACTGCAAATCATACTGTTTGTGTATATCATGATAGCTATGTTATATTATGGAAGTCACCTGATATACTAAGGTACACAAGGTGTTATGAATGCATATAGTATGTATGATATAATAGGAACTGTATAATGTAATGAAATACAAGTAATGTCATGGAGAATTGGCAGGTGTAAGGCCTCCTTCTTAGACTTCTCTAAGCCTACTCAAATAGTACTTGTCTCCTGTTCTCCCTAACTTGGACCTCCCTCTCAGAGTAGGGGAACAAAATGAGCAAAAATGTTGGTAGACATGCTTGCTTCAGCAGTACATATACTAAAAATTTCTGGAGAAAATCTAAGGATTATATTGAACACTATCAAGAGGAATAACATATATATCAGGGGCATTCCATAACTGGAAGAAAAAATTCCACAGAAAAAAATGTCAAAGAATTTCTGGGAGAAAAGTTCCCTAATGCCATTAAAAGGGAAATAAACATAAAGAAACTCAGAGAATTCCTAACAGGAGAGAACCCACAAGACAAGCACCACAACATATTATACTCACATTTTCCAAAATCAAGGATAAAGCAAGACTCCTGAGAGAGGCTCAGGGAGAAAAATAAAATTTACCTACAGGGGGTAATCAGTAAGAGTAACCTGATTTTCAACAGAAACCATTACGGCAAGGAGGCAATGGAATCCTATATACAAAATTATGAAATAAAGAAAAAGATGTTAACCAAGAACTTTATATCCAACAAAATTTTCCCTCAAATATGAAAGAGAAATAAGGACAATTCCAAACCAGGAGAAATTCAAGGAAATTGTAAAAAGAAGACCAACTTTACAAAAATTACTAAGAGAGTTCTTTGAACAGACAATCAACAACAGCAACAAGAACCTGAAGTCAACATCTAAGACATAATGACTCAGAAATAAACCCACATCAAACAGTATTTAAAATACCAGTAATTCAAATTTGTAGAACTGAAAATAATGGAGTCACAGATATAAGACCACCATGAAGACAAATACAAAGGAAACAGGGAAAGTATAGATACAAATCATTAGAAAGAAGAAGTAGTCAAGCAGTTCACAAGTAAGAACAAATTGTCTTAAATTTGGAAATAAATAATAAATTAACAGAGAAATCTTGAGAAAAAAAGAGGAAAACCACTGTCAAATGACAAGAGAATATTTATTACAATCTAGTAAAATGCAAAATAACTGCTAAGAAAAAAGGTCCAGAAAACACACAAAGGGAACTGAACACAGAAACGTAGGAAGAACAAAGAAACCAATAATTTCACACTTACACACACAAAAATGACAGAACACATCACCACATATCAATAATGCCACTGAATGTAAATGAATTAAATGGACTAATCAAGAAACAGAGTAGTAGACTGGATAAGAAAAGAAGACGCATCAATATGCTGCTTACAAGAAACACACCTTAGACACAGAAAAAAATAGACTTAAAATCAAAGAATGGAAAAAGTATATCAAGTTAATGGAATAAAAAAGTAGGAATGGTGATATTAATGTCTGTAAAATGTATTTGACAAGATGGATATATGTATGGATTTTCATAAGAACTATAATAGCCCCCAATAAAACAAAATTAAAATTTAAAAAGAAATAGATTTCAAGGCAAAATTCATTATGAGAGACAAAGAAAATGTTACATAAAAGGACAACTAAATAAGAAGACAACTATTGTAAATATGTACACATATAATGAGGGAACCTCAAAATACATTAATCAAACTTTGTAGAATTGAAGAGACAAAAAGACACATCAAATAATAAAAGAATGCAGTACCCCATTCTTCATGATAGTTAGAATAACTAGAAAGAAATTTTAAGAAGATATAGAAGAACTAAACAACACAATCAGCTTGACTTCTTACACATAAAGAACACAGCACCCCAAACAACACAATATACATTCTTCTCCAGTAGACATGGAACACTCTATAGAATAGAAAATATGTTAGGCTAGAAAGTAAGCCTTGATGCACTTTTGAAACATCAAGATATTACAAACCATTTTCTCAGATCAAAATGCTATAAAATTTAAAATCAACTATCAGAAGAGCAAGGGGTTGGTTATCAAAATTGGACACTTTTTAAAAAACCTACTGGATAACTGAAGAAACAAGGAATAGCATTTAAAAATTACTTGAAACAGGGATGTAGGAAGATGGTACTGAGATAAGAGTCCCTTGCTTAGATCTCCCTTGTTTTGGCCATAGGTCTGACAGGTGAGGAGGCTAATCCTGGGAATTCAGTCATGACACCTGAATTCTTGGCACTCCAGGAGTATTTTAACTTCCCTTTCTGATTTTTTGCTCCTTGAGAAGGCAGTTGAGCTAGCAACTGTGGCCAATGCATCCAAGCTCCCCCTCCCTTGCTCAACAGGGTTGGCTATGTGGGTGGATGCCAGCCCCCTCCCCTCTCTTCTAGTTCAGCAGGTTGGGACACTTCTCCCCTGTCTCTGTGACCTACTGGAATGGGGGAATATATTATGTCAGACCGTTCCTCAAGTGGGGCCCCCATTTTTCATGGAACCCCAAACCCCTTCCCTCTCAGATCCCTGGGAGTTCTGGAGGCTGGAGCTCAGGCCTTCATAATTTCACTCCCTTACCTGATCCACCCACCCTCCCTCTTTGCAAGAGTTCAGCAATAATGGATGCTAGAAAGAAAGTTCCAGCTAATTTGCCCTGGGGACCTATCCCTGGAAAGCTAAGAGAACAACTTTAACTCTCTGGGTGCTTCAAGAGTATCTTACATTTTCCCCCTATTTCATTTTGATGAAAAAAATCACAAAACTCTTTTCTGGTCAGAGTAACAGGCCCTTAGTATACAGTGTGTCTCAGAGGCTCCACCTCCTTCAGCTACATATCCTGTTGACACTTGGACTTACTGCCAGTAGCTGGACCTCCACCTGATTGGAAGGCTCATCCACCTTGGGCCTCCATACCTATAGCCCATTTCTACCTTGGGACCCTGGCAAAAAGGGTGGGCTGTAGAACTGCAATATTGCGCCACAATATAACGCGGGACCTTCCCTCCTTGAGAATAGGGAAATGGAGTGACACCTAAATAATGAGTTGTTTCTGCTCTAAACAAAAGAACAGACTGGCTGCACTCTCCCTATAATATATATAGGGTTGGTAAGTGACCCTAGTAAATTTCTTAATATATCCTTTACCTATCCTAACTACTCTTACCCCAAGGCCCAGCTCCCTGACCTCAGTAAGTCAGACTTTCTCATAATCTACAAAGTAATAACACACCTCTTATAATCACCTCTTCTAATTCATCAAAATTACTATATTTAAAAGGAAGGCTTCCTATGATTAATATAATCATTTAATTATTCTTGAGCAACTATCTCAATATTTGTCTTACACACACAACTATCATGCCCTCCTCATCTTCACACAATATAATTTATCAGCTCTATCTGTTCCTCCTCCTCTAAACCAAAGCGCCACTGCTACCCGCAACCCCCAACACAGAATCCTATACATCATCTACAACTGGACCACTGTAGAGCACAAACAATAGCCATCAGAGCTACCACAAAAAAAATCAAGAGAAACAAAAATCAATCCTAATGCAATACAAAGAAAAAGAAGCCCCTGAACTGCAAGAAAGAGAATTTTGTTTATGGCCATAAAAGAAATCTACAGATCAGTCCTGAAAACAACAACAAAAAAATGTAGATACTAAACACCTCACACCCAAAGGAAATTCAGAAATTAAGCAATGAATTAGCAGAAATTTTTAAAATACAGTACAAGATCTGAGCAATAGAATGGAAGAAAAGGAAAATTGAATCAGTGAACGTGAACAGAACCAAGCAGACATCAGCAATTGAGAGAAACAATCAAACAAAAAAAGCAAAAGAAAGAATCTGACGAAAACCTGAGGATGATGTGGGAAGTCCTGAAGAGATATACTATAAAGCTCATTGGTATTCTGAAGCAGAAAGAAACAAATCTACAGATAAAGTGGTAAGGGAATTCATAGGGGAAAAATCCCCAATATCAAAAGGAGGAGATGAGAACCATACAAGAAGCAAAGATAAAACTAATTTAAAAGCACATCAAGACAAATAGTCAATGTATCCAAGTTCGAGGATTAAAAAGAATCCCTAGAGCAGATAGAGAGAGAAAAGGAGTCACATACAGAGATAATCAGATAATAAGCTCAGACTTCTCTGCAGAAACCATGCAGGAAAGAAGAAATTGGAGCAACATATTGCAAAAGTTGAAAGACAACAATGCCATCCAAGAATCCTTTAGCTTGCAAAGATATCCATCAAATTTGAAGAAGGAATAAAAGTATTCTCAAACAAGGAAATAATTAGAGAAGTCATAAAAACAAAGCCAACATTTCAAAAAAAATTATCCAGGTTTTTTTATAGCCAGAAAACCTATAAACTCAGCTCTCAAACCTGAGGCCATCACAGGGTGTAACACCAACCAGAAGTCATCACACTGAAAACAACACCCAAACCAGAGCTAGAAGGGAAAACGAAGACATAAATAAATCCCTCAAACACCACAAAAAAGGAGGAGGATGAAAATATCAGGCACAAATAATATGAGATCACAGCGACTAATCTACATTTAGATTTTATTACACTGAATGTCAATGGACTAAATGCACCAATCACAAGACAAAGAATAACAGACTGGATTAGGAAAAAAGTTCCATCAATCTTCTGCCTTCAAAAGACACATCTCAAACTCACAGACAAATATAGACTGAGATTCAAAGGACGGTGAAAAATTTACCAAGCTAAGGGCAATAAAAAACCAGGGGTGGCAATCTTAATCTCTGAGTAAATAGTCTTCAAAGCACAGGGCATAATGAGGGACAAGAACGGGTATTACATAATACTCAAGGGATCAATAGGCCAAAAACACATAACCATAATAAACAGATATGCACTCAATGAAAGACGCTCAAAATTCAACAACCAAATCCACAAAGAGATGAAAAGAGAAATCACCAGATCAACAATAAAAGTAGGAGACTTCAACACACCACTCTATAACAAAGATAGATCAAGAGCTAAGAAACTCAATAAAGAAACCGAAGAGCTGAACATCACAATTAAACTAGTAAATTTCCTAGATATTTGCACAGTTCTTTGGCCAACAGCAAAAATGTACACATTCTTCTCCAATGCATGTGTTGTCAAATATTCCACATGATAGGCCATAAAGTAAGCGTTAGCAAATTCAAATAAAAAGAGATCATTCAAACCATTTTCTCAGACCACAGTACCATAAAACTGGAAATCAACAATAGAAAGGTTAATAATAATAATAAAATAAAGACAAACACTTGGAAATTCAAAAACACTTTTTAAAGCTCGAAAAACAGAGGAAATTAGGAAGATCATATAAACAAATGAGAATGATAACACAATATACCAAAACCCATGGAACACAGCAAAAGCCATTATCAGTGGTCAATTTATAGCAACTAATTTACACATGAAAAAGGGAAGAAAATCATGTTCAACACCTTAACAAAACATTCTCAACAAGTAAAACAGATTCAATAACATAAATCCTTCAACAAAAAGAAAAGAAATAATAAAAATCAGAGTAGAAAAAAATTAGCTGGGAAGTAGAAAAACAAAGGGGAAAAGTCATAAAAAAAGTTGGTTCTTTGAAAAATTCAACAAAATTGACAAACTGCTAGCAAACTTAACAAAGGAAAAGAAAACAGTTGACAATATCTAGAGTTAGATATGAAGCAGGTGGTGTCACAAGAGATCCAAATGAAATAAAAAGTATAATAACACAATATCACAAAAGACTGTATTCCAACAAATCATATAATCTAGATGACATGGCAAATTACTACAAAAGCACACACTTCCCAAGTTAACACAGATGGACATTAAGAACTTGAACAGACACATAGCTAAAGAAAAATAGACAAGGTATTCAAGAAACCCCCAACTTAAAAAAAACCAAAAACAACCCAGGACAAAATGTTTTCACAGGGGTATTTTAAAAAGTATTCAGAGAAGAGCTGACACAAATTCTACAAAAAAATATTCCAGAGTATA